>NC_073696.1:166436801-166767086 GCF_029784165.1 Wyeomyia smithii | reverse complement strand
CTGAAACACAGCCCAAAGTGACCAAATACCACTCAATATGAGTATCTCCGGAGCCAGAATGTTGCAAGAAGCTAAAAATTGACCTCAGACACCATTATGAATTGTAGGATGGCGACTTCCGGTTTCTGGGAAACAGCCGAAAATCATCGAATAACACCCAAAATGGGTTTTTCTTCAACCAGAACGACGCTCAGATGCCAGAAATCATCTTAAACACCATTTTAAAATCCAAGGTGGTGACTACCGGTTTGGGAAAACCAGCCTAAAATAAACAAATACCATCCAATATGAGTATCTCTGGAACCAGAATGATGCATGTAGCTAACAATTGACCTCAGGCACCATTTTAAATTGCTAAATGGCAACTTCTGGAAAACAGTCGAAAATGACCGAATATTGCTCAATATGGATATTTCTGTAATCGAAATGACGCATAGAAACCAAACATTGACCTAAGACACAATTTTGAATTTGAAGACGACCACTTTTAGTTTCTGGAAAACAACAAAAATAACTAAATACCTTTCCGGTGTCAGATTGATGCCAGAAAATCTGCTGAAAATGACCGAATACCACCCATTATGAATATATTCAGAATTAAGGCGATGTACAGAAGCCAAAAGTCGAGAATATTGTCATTTCGATAAAACCAATCATTTTAATTGATTTGTTATTTGACTTTGATCATATCTTATGGCCGATTCGTCGTGCATTTGCAGATTATAAACACATCGCAAGGAATCAATGAGTTCGAAACGTTCAAATAGTACGATACCACATTTAAATTATGTTGAGGCCACATATATCGATCAAAGCAGGTATAGTTTTAAATGGTCTTTGAATTTCTTTTCTTTCCATAACTTTTGAGCCATATATCAAATTGTTATGAAGTTTGTTTTTTGTAAGTTTGAGAGATGACTCGTTCGTATGACACTAGTTATGTTCAAATAAGTCATGTAATCTTTGAGATAATAGACTCTGGTTGTTTTATTAACAATTTATTACATAACGGTTGCTTAAGTTCGATTGTAATCAAATAAAATGGGAACGTATAGGGCAGCTAAAATTTGAAACCACGTGTTCAATCATAATTCATCAGTTAACCCTTAATTGGCCCGCTCATCTGATAATAATATTGATCAAATCGCTTTTGTAGTTTCTGAGATAATGAAGTTTCGTGATTTTCACATTTCGGTACATTACAGACGAAGTTATAGTTCGATTGAAGTAAAATTCAATAGGGTGTAATGAGGCAGCTAGACTTGATATTTGACACTAATTTTGTGGAAATCGGGTCAGCCATCTCTGAAAAAAGTGAGTGAGTCCAAGTAGTCTGTCTCTTTTTCAACGTTGTACAAGATTATCAACCTATGTGATATATGCAGACTGTTATTATGTCAGCTGCCTCCTCTTATACGTTATACCATCAAAGTCACAATCATCACAATCAAAGGGACGCCAATTATAACAAGAAGCTAAATGAGGTGAACATCCGGCAATGTAATAGTTATAATCACGTATTTATTTTTATAAATAAAATTTCATACGTCAAAGAAATAACAACAGCGAAAAATTCACTTTAATTCATATGTACAAATAATCAATACTCTTCGTTACGACAACAATTCTACACACAACTAAACTTAATACCATCTTCACTTGAAAAACAATTCTGGCAGTGCAGCCTATATTTGCGCACCCGGACATCTGTACCTTTAAATCCATCGCCAAGTCGTGTATGACATACGCAACATTTGAAGCATTCGATGTGATACAACAATCCAAGACTTTCGATGACCATTGCTGCTCCTCGCCCTGGAATTAATTCAATTATTGAAACACAATAGTGATAAATGCACGAAGCGCACTAATTTACAAATTAATTTACCTAGTTCATTATTGCAATGGGAACATTTCTTCTTTCCGCTAACACTGAGAACTTTTTCGTCATTCTCCAGGGGATCTTGGGAGCCTCGCACATTACTATTTCGAGTAACAACACTACTATCGGGTCTACGTTGAAAAGTGGGTAACTCAGATTGCCTAAAAATAAAGCATGTATCAGAAATTACTATTAGCGAATCATTCAGAAAATTGATGAAAGCAAATTATCATAAAGAAGTTATTTAAAAGAAAACATTCTCGTATAAAACCTGTGCGAAAATCAGAAAAAAGTTTTTTTAAGCTTCTTGGTGCCGCTATACTTTTTTTTTGCAGCTTAAATAAATGCTTTACGAAATGCCATCACTCGATTAACGTTAAACGGTATTTACATATCCTGGAAGCGGTGTAAACATTGACAAATTTTCAAGCATTTTTTTTGGGAATCGAGCCATTTATAGTAACAACTTGTGCCAGGCGTCAAAAATTGATCAAAATTTTGCAGCAAATGAGTTCTTTACGTTCAATACCAATAAACCAGTTGATAGAAATTCCGAAATACAAAATTATAATCATTGTCAAGAAGTTTCCGAAATTAGTGATTTTTATGAATTTTCGAGCGTTTCCAATATTAAAAAAGTTATCAAATCTCGCGGAATTCGATCATATAATCTTCGAGGGAATGGAAGTTCATATCATCACGAACACAAAGCAAAGCAAAGCCCTGGTGCTACATTCCGATTAGGAATTTGACCTTCTGTTTATTATACACAGACTTCGCAGCCAACTGTTTGATATACAAGACAATTGCGGGGCCAGCGCTACGATCCTACTGACAGTAACAGTCTCTCCCGAACCGAGACTCGAACCTACGACGGCTTGTTAGGCCAGCATCGTACCTCGAGACCAACTGGCAGGTCACGAACACTTCCTTGCTAATATCTCATCCGGAAGCGTTCGGATTGACATTTGCGACCCGCTTGAAAAATGTTGTTTTTGATAAATTTCAACGTAAAGTGTTCACGCATACATGGGAAATGGAAAAAAATAAAATACCTGATGGTGCCTGTCTCATGCTCCAAACAGAGTTTCATCTCAACAATTATTAAATGAGATTAGTTTAGTGAGTAAATTTCCACTAATTTAAGTTAACTTGAAATAAACTAGATGCACAGAATTAATAATCCGGGTAAATAACACTTCGTACAAAAGGCTTTTTCCAACCTACGTTGGTTCTCCAAGGCATCATATAATCAGTAAGCATTAAATTAAAAATACAAAGTGAAGATATTTTGCCACATCATTTTTCTGGTAAATTCTTCGATTTGTTTCGCTGCCCATTTTGCGAACACAAGTTATTCGAGTGTATTACTTCTTCTGCTCACTAACACTAATGGAGACACATTAGGCTATGTATTGGAGTTACTCTTTGATACTATACTCGAACCAGCCTTAAAAGGTCGATGTATTTTTGACATTGTAGAAAACAAGCGTTTAACTGAGCTTTGAACGTAAATATTTTTGGCCAGGTTTTCACCCGAGTTATTCCTCCATGCGGCGATTAAATCCCATTGTTCCTTATTCACACGATAATAAGCAATCTAAACATGTAAAAATGCAGCTTTATCTGTCTGATCCATATAGGCTCGGAAGGTACTAAACCGTTTGGCGTGAAATTGTTTAAATATGGGGGTTTTAGGGATCGAGAAAAGTGACTAAGATAGTTCGAGACATCTTCTCCTTCTGGAAGGGAGGGGTCCCATACAAATAAAAAAACAAATTCCTTCACATCTCGAAAACTAACCAAGCAAATGGAACCAAATTTGGGATATCGATATCTCTATGGGTAAAAAATATGTCCATATTGGTTCGACACCCCTCCCTCTTCTGGAAGGGACCCCACCATACAAATGAAACACAAATTTCTGCGCATCTCGAGAATTAAAGTAAATGGAACCAAATTCGGCAGGTGAATGTTTTTAGGGATAACAAATATGCCCATAATGCTTTAACACCCCTCCCACTTCTATAAGGGAGGGTTCCCATACAAATGAAACACAAATTTCGCACAGCTCGAGAACCAATAAAGCAAATACAACCAAATTCGGCATGTGAATGTTTTTAGAGGTAACAAATATGTCCATAATGGTTCGACACCCCTCCCTCTTCTGTGAGGAAGGGGTTTCAAACAAATGAAACACAAATTTCTGCACATCTCGAGAACTAACCAAATGAACGGAACCAAATTTGGTAGGTGAATGTTTTAAGGGGTAACCAACATGTCCATAATGTTTCGACACACCTTCCTCTAAAAGGGAGAGGTTCCACACAAATAAAATCCAAATTTCTTATAATCTCGAAAAAATAATCAAGTAAATGGAACCAAATTGGATATGTTGTGTTTTTTGAGAGCAAGAAATATTTTCATGGTGTTCGGTACCCCTCCATCTTCTGGGAGAGAGGACTCATACAAATGAAACTAAGATGGAAATCTCCGGTTTCTATCCCAAAAACGTCTCCAAATACCATTTTAAAATCCAAGATGGCGACTTCCGGTTTCTTGAAAACAGTGGAAAATGACCGAATACCATCCAATAAGGGTATTTCCGAAATCGTGATGATGCACTGAAGCCACAAATCTACTTCAGACAACATTTTGAATTGTAAGATGGCGACTTCAGGTGTCTGGGAAACAGCCTAAAATGACCAAATACCACCCAATATGAGTGTTTCTTTAACCAGAATGACGCTCAGAGGCCAGAAATTGTCTCCAAATGCCATTTTGGAATCCAAGATGGCGACTTCCGATTTCTGAAAAACAGCGGCAAATGATCAAATACCACCCAATATGGGTATTTCCGGATATGTTATGATGCACTGAAGCCACAAATCGACCTCAGACAACATTTTGAATTGTAAGATGACGACTTCCGGTGTCTAGAAAACAGCCGAAAATGACCAACTACCCAATATGGGTGTTTCTTTAACCAGAAGGACGGTCAGAGGCCAGAAATTGTCTCCAAATGCCATTTTGAAATCCAAGAAAAATAGCCTAAAGTGGCTAAATACCACCCAATATGAGTATCACCGGAACCAGAACGATGCAAGGAGCTAAAAATTGACCTCAGACAACATTTCGAATTGTAAGATGGCAATTTCTGAAAAACAGCCGAAAATAACCGAATACTACTATATATGGATATTTCTGTAATCGAAATAATGTATAGAAGCTAAGCATTGACCATGGACACCATTTTAAATTCGAAGATGACCATTTTCAGTTTGTGGAAACCAACGAAAATAACTGAATACCACCCAATATGAGTATTTTCGGAATAGAGGTGATTACAAAAGCCAAAAGTCGAGGATGTTGTGATTCCGATAAAATCAATCATTTCAAACGATATAAACATATCGCAAGGATTCAATGAATTTGGAATGTTCAAAATTATTAAATTAAACACAAAAATATGCGAGACGAAGTATGCCGGGTCAGCTAGTAGATAAATAAAACGTTGCTAATCAGTTCGTAAGTAGTGATATCACCGTTTCGTCTCGTTTACTATTAGATTATTGAACACTTAATGAAAGGATCCCATCATATACAATTTCTACCTTTTGTAATTAATTTTTGTTGATCTATGTTCGCAACGATGGGAATTGAACAACTTACTTTATACTTTATCGAAATTGAAACAATCAATTTTCATTAAAACCCTACTGGATATAATCAGGTGTTAAATTGTCAATTATTCTTGCAATAGCGTGGTTAACAGAGGAAACCATATCATTTTTGCCATTTACTTCTTGCAATCAGTTTTCGTTAGAGATTAGAAAACAGATCTATTGTTGGTTTGTCTTGTTACTACAAAATAAATCATAAAATAATATATACAGTGATGGCGAAAATAATAAACTGCAAGTGTAAAGTGTTGGCTAATTTTCCATATTTGCGCTCTGATTTTAATTGTTGTAAGCTGTTAGGTTACGCCATTACGATGCAGACACTCTTTTAAAAAGAGAAACGGAGATATAACTGGAATATTCCTGTGTCGGTGATTCCGAAAGTTTTTTGCGCGTGTAAGTGTTTTTAAGGTGGCGAAAACAATAAATACACTATAAAAAAAATTTACAGTCATGGAGAAAATAATGCACATAATGGGAGGCCCGAGGTACACGGCCGGTAAGCCGACTAGCAAGCCACGGGCGTGAGAGTGACACAGCTAAATTTGAACCACTGCTTCGCGGCTCAGCAACTGCTATACCAAGCAGTCACTGAGTCGATGTCGGACATGTGGTGGACACGCATGAGCAACTGAGTGGGGAAGTCGACGCACGAACCAGAGAGGCCGGATCTTGTTGGAAGCTCTGGCAAAGCTCAACATAGATCTGGCCAACGTCGACATGAAGAGCACCTTCAGTAGAAACGGCGCGGAGTCGATCATCGATGTGACGCTCTGTAGTTCAGGATTGATCACGAACTGGGAGGTAGACGATCGCTACAATCATAGCGACCATCTCTTATAGTGTAGACCGTAAAACGAGACCGCATAAGCAATTAGACGAGAACACGAGGCGAACAGAATTCGTCGTCTGAACGCTGATCAACTTGTTGCCATACTTTCGCGGGCGTGTGACGCCACCATGCCTAGGAACCGCCAGCTTAGGCATGGAAGGCCTAGTCTACTGGTGGACTGACGCGATAGCGGACCTCCGCAGAGCGTATCTTCAAGCGAGAAGAAGGACTCAACGTGCGCGAACCGACGAAGAAAAGGAAGATCGTTGAGTGGCATTCAGTTCCGCAAGAACGGCGCTTAAGAGAGCAATAGACTCATTCCACGCCACGTGCCAAATCCTTGGCCTCTGGCTGGCGAGTCACTTCACCGACGTTCCAGTATCTCAAACTCAGACCAGAGAGAACACCCAATATATGAGTGACGACGTTAGTCGTGCCGAGACAGAGGAAGCGGAAATGGTTACGAATGAGAAACTCATCGTGATCGCCAACTCCCTGAAGGTGAGCAAGGCATCGGGTTTGGATGGGATTCCGAATCTGACTGTGAAGAAGGCCATCAAAGAGGCTGTTTCGGGAAGTCATGCAGAAGTGCCTGGATGACTGTGTATTCCCAGAGAGATGGAAGCGACAGCAGCTGGTCTTATTGCCGAAGACAGGGAAACCACCTGGTGACCCGTCGGCATACAGACCGATATGTCTGCTCGATACGGCGGGTAAGGTGCTCGAGAGGTTATTCTCAATAGACTGGTTAGGTACACTAAAAGTGCAAACGGTCTGTCGAGTAACCAGTTCGGCTTCCGAAAAGGCAAGTCTACGGTGGATGCTATTCTGTCCGTCACCAAAACAGTAGAGGTAGCACTTAAACATTTGAAGTAGTCGACGAATTTATTTACCTGGGAACATTAGTGACATGTGACAACGAGATAAAGAGACGGATAGCAGCCGCAAACAGGGCCTTTTACGGACTACGTAACCAGCTAAGGTCCCGCAGTCTGCAAATCCGTACTAAACTTGCACTCTATAAAACACTGATTCTTCCGGTGGCTCTCTACGGCCATGAATCATGGACACTGAAAGAGGCTGATCGGTGAGCTTTTGGTGTTTTTGAACGTAGGATTTTGCGTTCAATCCTTGGCGGCAAACTAGAAAATGGTGTTCGGCGCAGACGCATGAACCATGAAGTGTACCAGGCATACAAATCGGCGGATATAGTCAAGCGAATAAAACACGGCAGGCTTCAGTGGGCTGGGCATGTAGCGAGAATGCCGGACGAGCGTCAAGCGAAGGCTATATTCAGCAGGAATCCCGATAGAGGTCGTCGACTTCGAGGTAGACCCCGCACTCGTTGGATGTGTGCTGTCGACGAGGATGCACGCGAAATAGGTGTTAGGGGCGATTGGAGGATAGCAGCCCAAGACCGGGGGACATGGCGACGTATTCTGGATTCGGCACTGGATCGCTAATCGGTCTGTCGCCTTAAAAGTAAGTAAAGTAAGTAAGTGTAAGCTGGGATCCCATAGCCCACTCGCTTCGGAAACTAGACATTTCGGTGTCTTTGTACAAAATTCTGAAAAATTATTTCCAGAATCGTGTGCTAGTTTACAGCACAGACGAGGGTCAAAAATGTTTCACAAGGTTCCATCCTGGGCCCCGTACTGTGCAATATCATGTACGATGAAGTACTGAAACTAAAGCTTCCCCAAGGGGTTGTGATCGTTGGATTTGCGTAAGGCCATTATGTCTGCTCGATACGGCGGGTAAGGTGCTCGAGAAGGTTATTTTCAATAGACTGGTTAGGTACACTAAAAGTGCAAACGGTCTGTCGAGTAACCAGTTCGGCTTCCGAAAAGGCAAGTCTACGGTGGATGCTATTCTGTCCGTCACCAAAACAGCAGAGGTAGCACTTCAGCGTAAAAGATGGGGCATTCGCTATTGCGCAATCGTCACGTTGGACTTGAAAAATGCGTTCAATAGGGTTAGCTGGGAGCTGGCGAATGGTTGGACACGTGTCACTTGAGATCTTGTTGTGGCCATTCACCTCTGTCCAGCAACTTCTTTCCCAACCTCCGCGTGGTGCCGACCGGGATACGAGTAACCTTAGCGGAGATCGGGTAACCAACCCCGGTGGAAACTTTGGTCGTATGCTGACTGGGAAGGGGGAACGTACGCGGCTGTTCCCCATGTTAGGGGCGGCGTACAACAGCGTCTGATCCGGAGCGGGCGGCTGAATCATGAAACGCGGTGTCTCGCCAGCTATATCAAAGACGGCAGCCCCGTCGCGAGACTAGGTATCGCAGCCCTAGTGAGGCAGCATACTGAATATTAAATACTACGAACAATCCAGATATAAATACGGAACGGAATAATCGGCATGGACCTAGGCGAACGAAAAAGGACAACGATTATTGGAAACTCGGTACTTGGAATGTAGGACTCTACCCAAGCAGCACACATCGTTGCAATTAAGCAAATGCAACTCTCAATGCAGCATTCAAAGATTGTAATAATTCGCATCCGTTACTTTTATTCAACTTGTAAATAACCGAAAAAGCACAAGAGGTGGAGCCTATATGCAACAAGCAGTGTAATGTGAAATCATCATCTGCATCGATAGTCGCTGCAGTATAGGAAGGAAAGAGAGGAGAAACAAAATTTAGTTTGTTTACCTTTACTCTCATTACTCTTGGGTGGTGGTGTCGCGAAAATTCATATAACTACATACATTATAAAAAACCTCAAATATATCGAATTTTTTCTCTACTTACGCTTCTGATTGGTAGTAATTCTACCTGCGATTCAAAATTTACCGTGCAAAAAATGTTTTTGCTTCGTAATTATTCACGCGCCTTTTATAAAGTTTTGTAAAAGAAATTTTATGATTCAAACTCGCCAAATTATAGACAATGTTTTGGGAAACGAGAGTTCAGAAAACCTTGATCAGTGGATATGCAGTGTTAATGGTGCGAAATATGAAATAACAAAACCATATTTCTAACAATAATCATTTATCATTCATTTATATTGAAGATGGCTGTTTACTGTGTGGTAATTTTAGCAAATATATGCTTTAACAAGATGTTGCTATACATTTTCATCACTAGTTTGCTTTCGTAAGAAGAAAACATTTGTGAAACAAAATAATATGCAACATCATGTGACATTATCATTATTTAAAAGCATCATGAAATATGCAGTTGGAAATAGATCGCAGAAAACTGTTGAGCAATTTCTAGTGTTCAGTTATGAGAATGATACACGTAAATAACAAAATGTTGCTCAAGACTTTTAAATTTCTTTAGAGTAACCGGAAAAGTTTCTCGCACCGTTAAAAAAGCTTTAAAACAACAAATATTGAGTAGTCTCATTTGAAAACATGTTGCAAGTGCTGCTTGGGTACTCGAACCGGCACGCGCAAGGATCCTGGCTAGAGAGCTGCGAAAGGTGAATGTGGAGGTTGCAGCTATCCAAGAGGTGCGGTGGCCGAAATCGGGAGAACGCGAATTCCGAGCAGTAGATCCTATTGCGGACACTTCATTTAAGTACCACATCTACTATAGCGGCGGCGTGAAAGCAGAAAGAGGAGTCGGTTTCGTGCTAATGGGAAAACAGATGAAGCGTGTCATTAGATGGAGGCCGATCAGTGACCGTCTATGCGTGTTGAGAATTAAGGGCAAATTCTTCAACTACAGCCTAATAAACGTGTACGCACCGACCAACTAGAAACCCGATGACGAAAAGGAGGAGTTCTATGAGCTCCTGGAAAAGACATACAATGAGTGCCCAGGACACGATATAAAGATTGTCATCGGAGATGCAAATGCACAGGGCGGGCAGGAAGACTTCTTCCGCCCCGTAACTGGGATGGCTATCTGTAGCACTTATTTTGCACGCCGGAACATACGTAAGCACACCTGGATGCACCCGAATGGAGAGCTTTGCTCTCAAATTGACCACGTTCTGATTGATGGACGGCACTTTTCAGACGTTACAGACGTGAGGTCGTTCAGAGGAACGAACGTTGACTCGGATCACTATCTCGTAGTAGCCAAAATCGGCGCCCAGCTGTCCAACGTGCTGAAATCCAAGGCAACGAGGAGGATGCAGTTGAACATCCAGCGGCTATCAACTGAATGAGTGGCTGCAGAGTACTCGCAGAAAGTTAATGAACGGATTGAGGAAAGAGCTGAAGGGAACCTGAATGAACAGTGGAGGCACATCCACAGTTCGATCAGCACTACAGCGCGAGAAGTGTTGGGTACAACTGCGGCAGCTGCGCCCAATGAGTGGTTTGACGCTGAGTGCCAGCGAGTGACGGAAGAGAAGAACCGCGCCAGGGGTCACATGTTGGCCACGGCTGTGACTCGTCAGAGCATGGGTAGATATCGAGATGCAAGAGCCGCTGAAAAGAGACTCTACCGCCGGAAGAAACGACAGCATTGGGATCGTATTCTTGCGGAGGCGGAAGGTTGCTTCTCCAGGCACGATGCGAGGAGCTTCTACAAGAAGGTCAACGGAATCAGGAATCGAAACGTGTCAGCCCCTGTCATGTGCAACGATAGGGAGAGGAACCTGATAACCGATAAAACAGAGGTGTCCAGGAGTTGGAAGGAACACTTCAGTGTGCTGTTGAACGGTGAGGGAAACAGTGGAGTCGAAAGGAGCAGGATGACTATTGAGAATGATGGTCAAGCTGTGGATCCACCATCCATGGAAGAGACGAAGAAAGCAGTGAAAGAGCTGAGAAACTGCAAGGCAGCCGGGAAGGACGACATTCTCGCCGAACTCTTCAAAGTCGGGAGCGAACAGCTGTATCGTGCCATCCATCGGATCATGCTGAGAGTGTGGTCTGATGAAGAATTGCCCTCGGACTGGTTGGAGGGTCTCATATGCCCGATCTACAAAAAAGGCCATCGCCTGGACTGTAGTAATTATCGGGGCATAACTCTTCTCAATACCGTATACAAAATTCTCTCCCGCATCCTGTTCCACAGACTGAGGCTGTTGCAGGAGACCTTTGTTGGCGAGTACCAATACGGTTTTCGAGGGGAACGCTCCACGACGGACCAAATGTTTACCTTGCGACAAATTCTCGATAAATTTCGAGAATACAACTTGCAGACGCACCATCTGTTCATAGACTTCAGGGCAGCGTACGATTCAGTCAAGAGAAATGAGTTATGGCAGATTATGATTGAACATGGCTTCCCAAAAAAGCTGATTAGGCTGATACGTGCCACCCTTGAAGGTTCTACATCAAGCGTCAGGATAGCCGGTGAGATATCGGACTCGTTCGTGACGTTAGATGGTTTGAAGCAGGGTGACGGGCTGTCGAACTTAATGTTCAACATCGCATTGGAAGGTGCTATACGGAGGGCTGGTGTGCAGAGAAGCGGCACCATCATTACGAAGTCGCACATGCTTCTCGGTTTTGCGGACGATATCGACATCATTGGTATCAACCGTAGAGCTGTGGAAGAGGCCTTCGGACCTCTCAGGATGGAAGCTGCGAGATTAGGGCTTGTCATAAACTCTGCCAAACAAAATACATGGTGGCTGGCAGAGTGCGTGGTAGTCCGTCGGAGGTTGGTGCTGCGGTGGTGCTAGATGGGGAAACATTTGAAGTAGTCGACGAATTTATTTACCTGGGAACATTAGTGACATGTGACAACGAGATAAAGAGACGGATAGCAGCCGCAAACAGGGCCTTTTACGGACTACGTAACCAGCTAAGGTCCCGCAGTCTGCAAATCCGTACTAAACTTGCACTCTATAAAACACTGATTCTTCCGGTGGCTCTCTACGGCCATGAATTATGGACGCTGAAAGAGGCTGATCGGCGAGCTCTTGGTGTTTTTGAGCGTAGGATTTTGCGTTCAATCCTTGGCGGCAAACTAGAAAATGGTGTTCGGCGCAGACGCATGAGCCATGAAGCGTACCAGGCATACAAATCGAGGGATATAGTCAAGCGGATAAAACACGGCAGCCTTCAGTGGGCTGGGCATGTAGCGAGAGTGCCGGACGAGCGTCAAGCGAAGGCTATATTCAGCAGGAATCCCGATAGAGGTCGTCGACTTCGAGGTAGACCCCGCACTCGTTGGATGTGTGCTGTCGACGAGGATGCACGCGAAATAGGTGTTAGGGGCGATTGGAGGATAGCAGCCCAAGACCGAGGGACATGGCGACGTATTCTGGATTCGGCACTGGATCGCTAATCGGTCTGTCACCTTAAAAGTAAGTAAAGTAAGTAAGTGTTAGCATGGATCCCATAGCCCACTCGCTTCGGAAACTAGACATTTCGGTGTCCTTGTACAAAACTCTGAAAAATTATTTCCAGAATCGTGTGCTAGTTTACAGCACAGACGAGGGTCAAAAATGTGTCCCAATTACCGCAGGAGTTTCACATGGTTCCATCCTGGGCTACGTACTGTGGAATATCATGTACGATGAAGTGCTGAAACTAAAGCTTCCCAAAGGGATTGTGATCGTTGGATTTGCGGAAGACATCACACTTGAGGTCTACGGCGAGTGGATCGAGGAGGTTGAGCTGACGGCATCGCACTCTATAAGAGACAAATCGCGCCAAATGACCGACGGTCGAACATCGACCATTTTTGATTTGAATGAAACTTTACACACGTATTTGGCTTAGCAAACTAAGCATTTTTCACAGATGGAGATATTTTTTACACCCATGAGTTACATTCTAAAAGGGCGTATGTCTTTTGGCATAGGTTTTATTCGAAGCATTGTAGTCCAGAAAACGTTGGTTGTACAGAAAAACTGTCTGAGAATGAGCTGTGAGAATTAAAAATGCATTATTAAAAAATTATACACTGTACAAAAAAAAAATTGTTTGACCAAAAAAAATTAAAAATAAACATTAAATTTAAAAAAAGTTGATTTTTTTTTCTTTTTTTTTAAATAAACTTGACGTTAAAACGCAACTTTAAAAAAAAAGTCCAGGACGGAGAAATGAAAAATATTTTTTTTATGGTAGATTGATTTTTTTATAAAAATTATAGATCAAACAATTTTCAAAAATTTTTATTCTGATGATTTTAAAAGATGCAGAGAGTTCTTTTAAATCGAAAAGCTCTTGGTAGTTAACATTTTAAAGGCATTGGTTTTCGAGTTATTTCTAATTTAAGCTCGAAAAATTATTAAAATTTAGGAAAATATACGTTTTTCTCAATTTGTCCGTGGTTCTCCAGCAAAAACCATACGTTCATTGGAATAAATAACTCTAGCGCTGTACCTTAACCTACCTACACGTTCCCCTTTGCCGAATGTTTTATAAAAAAATATGTTTGTCCTGCAACACTACCTACGTGTAAAGTACGCTACCAATATCCTATTATATTTGTTTTCGTATATAAATACGATTGCACTTCTTTGGAAGTGTTAGTAACAGTTTGCATTTTGTGAAGATGAATAAAGTGAAAATGGAATACACCAAACACAAGTGCTGTAAACCCTTTCCTGATCATCGATGCTCATCAAGCTTACGTAAATTAAACAAAAACGTTATTGCAAAATTAAAAATATTGAACTGTCAAGCTCATTTTAAAACGTCTTTATCGATTTGGGATTCGTGTAGATTATATTGTATCGAAGTGAAAGATGAATTTAATCTCAAAGAGCATCCACACAATTCATTCATGGAACCATCAACATCAGGATGTGGAAGAAACATTCTACCGACGGAGTTGCAACCATCTGCATCTGTAACAAATTGGTGGAGATACCATCAATCGTATCATCATATTCTCAAGAAAGAATTCAAAAAGAATACTCCATAACAGAGAAAATTGAGTTATTTAACAAAGGCCTAGCTGGAATCAACGTTTCACCGATATCACTGGCAAAGCTCAATCAGGGAAAATATCCTAAAAAAAAGTATCTGAACATTACTGACGGTATAAGAAAAAACATTTTCGATTTTGATGCTGAAAAAGACCTGGATTTTATTGAAACGTAAAGCGAGAGACTTCGACGAGATGATTTTGCAGTTAAAAGAAAAATTTACTGCGCCCGAATGCTCGAGGGAAGATAAAGTAAGAATACTTTCGGTTCTACCGAAATCTTGGAACCAACAAACGGTAACAGAAAAGTTTGAAACAACGAAATACATTGTGAAACAGGCTCGGTCCATATCAGAGGTTAGTGGAATATTGGCTTAGCATGGGCCGATATCGTATCGATACTTGCGGTATCGATACCTTGGGGCCAAAATATCATTATTTTTCATCGATGCAGGCGACGCCTATATCAAGCTGGATCGATACTTTCGCCCCGATATCTTTCGATACTAAAGGGAAACTATAAAATCGGAAAATATTGTTGATTGCTATAAATTTTCCAACGAAAAATACTTGTAGAAGTGCGCGGATACGATCCATCGCGTTAAAGTCTTCTACAACTTACTTTACTTTACTTTTTTGGCTAACGGACCGTTCACCGGTCTAGGGCCGAACGAATTAGAGATGTCCAGCTTCTTCTGTCTTGGGCAGCCGTTCTCCAGTCTCCCCGTACACCAGCAGATCGTGCATCTTCTTCCACCGCGTGCGAGGCCTACCACGGAGTCGACGGCCTCTTCCTGGTTCTCTACTGAAGATAGTTTTGGCGGCTCTCTCGTCAGGCATCCTGGCTACGTGTCCAGCCCACTGAAGCCTGCCCCGCTGTATTACCTTCACTATATCAGCATGTTTGTATACCTGGTACAACTCCTGATTCATGCGTTTGCGCCACACTCCACCTTCCAATTTACCGCCAAGTATCGATCGCAGAACTTTACGCTCAAAAATTCCGAGCACTCGTCGATCAGCTTCCTTCAGCGTCCATGCTACATGTCCGTAAAGAGCCACCGGGAGTATCAGCGTCCTATATAGCGCTAGTTTTGTGCGAGTCTTCTACAAACAGTGCAGAAATTTGATTCGTGCTCTTTTTGTAAAAGATACAAACAGGATTGCATATACCCGCTCATTTCCAAGGCGGTTTTTCATGCTTCTTGCGAGAAAAATTCTCCCGCATTTGATAATACTGTCTGTGCAGAGCAAAATCGGAAGCGCCAGGTTTTTGCAAAAAGGTAGACAATAAAGAATAAGAAGCCAGGGGTGACATTGCGCATTTCGTTTCGAGTAAATCGAACAAAATTAAATGATCGCTGGTGGGCGTTATGTTTCGTTTTTCGTATTTTTTTCGACTTTGCGGGTTAGATGAGCCCAAGTACAAATGACAATGACAGCTCCTTTTGAGCTAAAAGCAAAACTGGCAGTATGTGACGTACTAGAAAATAGCGAAAATCGCTCGAATCGAGTTGCACAATGCCACCCCAGATTTTTCGTGCTGCCCTATATTTTAAATAAGGCCGCAGACGCGCTTATGCTATTGCATTGATTTGTGTGTGTGAGATATAATTCTGTCCCATCGTGGTCCCATTAGGTCTATTGACCGCAGGGGTACGAAATATGCAGATTTGTCTTCAAAACGCAGATTTTTAGAGTCGATGAGCGGATTTTTATCGATTCGCAGATAATTATATTTTTCCCAGAGTTTCTGCAGATTTTTGTCAGAGTTTCTTTATATTTGCGCAGACTTTCTTAACATCTGTGAAAATTTTTGCAGACTTTTGCCTGGCGCGAACGCAATTTTCTTAAAGCACAGACAATTTTTTTTTCAGACTTTAAGCAGATTTTTTCGGTTTTTCGAGTAGTTGCTTACATTTTTCAAAAACACCTGGCATCTTTGGTTCCCGAGGTATTGCAGTTTTATGACAGTGACCAGGTCAGTAGAGCCATGCCAGGGAAAGGGACTACGTTTCAGTGGGAAAAGATGGTAAGCGACAGCATGTGCGAAAGCGACTCTCAATGAATTTAATTCGTGAGGCTTACGTTTATTTTAAAGATATCAGCAAAACTGATATTGGGTTGACTTCTTTTAGAGCTTTGAAACCTAAGCATTGTAAATTACTTGGAAGCTCGGGATCTCATAATATTTGTGTTTGTACTGATCACGAGAATACTGAATTTCATTCCAAAATGATTCTAAATTTTACTTTGAAAAACTATTATGTAGCTCAACTACACGATCTAAATATTGTTATCTCCGCAAATGTGAACATTGCCCAAGCCGTTTAGATTTTGAAAACAATATTTTCAAAGAACTTGAGGAACGTTGTGTGAGAGAAATACCTTTCGAACAGTTGATTGCAACAGATCGATGTAATATAAAGACACTTGTGAAATCAATTGATGAATTTGTATCTTATTTTTGTGAAAAGTTGGAAAAGTTGATAACCAACGATCACATAAAAACTCAACAGACGACTTACATGAGAGAAGCAAAAAATAAGTTGAAAGATGGTGAAGTTGTTATAGTGTGTGATTTCACAGAGCTCTTTTCTTGAGAACCGTTCGCTTAATCGTCTTGTTGCCAAAGAATGAATTGAATATTTTTGATCAAGCATTCCAATAAATGTATGGTTTTTGCTGGAGAACCACGAACAAATTAAGAAAAACGTGTATTTTCCTAAATTTTAATAATTTTTCGAGCTTAAATTAGAAATAACTCGAAAACCCATGCCTTTAGAATGGTAACTACCAAGAGCTTTTTGATTTAAAATAACTTTCTGCATCTTTTAAAATCATCAGAATATTTTTTTTTTTAAATGTTTGAATTATAATTTTTATAACAAAATCAATCTATCATAAAAAAATATATTTCATTTCTCCATCTTGGACTTTTTTTTTAAAGTTGCGTTTAAGTTTATTTAAAAAAATCAACTCTTTTTTTTAATTGAAATTTTATGTTTATTTTGATTTTTTTTTGTACTGTGTATAATTTTTTTGTACAGTGTATAATTTTTTTATGATGCATTTTTAATTCCCTACAACTCATTCTCAGACAGTTTTTCTATACAACCAACAGTTTCTGGGCTACAATGCTTCGAATAAAACCTATGCCAAAGGCATACGCCCTTTTAGAATATAACTCATGGGTGTAAAAAATCTCTCCATCTGTGAAAAATGCTCAGTTTTCCAAGCCAAATACGTGTGGGAGAATCGGTAGGCCCCCCGGCAAGATCGAAAGAAAAAATCAGTTCTGTTCAATCCGCCATATGAGGCACATCGCGCATTTGATTCGTTAAACAAATTTGGTTAATTAAAGTATTTTCTACGTTCTTTTTCCCGGCAACTCACTTTTCCTTTCTTCATGGGGGCTCAACCGAGATGTGGAGTTGTTGGAAATCCGTTTGAGACGTAGAAAGCTACGATTTGAGTGAAAAAATTAACGCAGAAAAGTAGTTCAGTAAAATTTAAGATGGCCGACCGCTGTGTCGAAAATTTCACTAAGATCGGGCTGGCACGAGAATGTGAGAGGCGTCAAATCGACTCATCGGGAAACAAAGAAACGATGGCGAAGAGAATACATGATGCAACGACGATGGCCGGAACCGACGAGCAAGACAGCCGTCATGGAGAGGAGGATTTCGGCGATGAACACGACGGTGATTTTATCGACGACGACGGAGAAAACGAGAAGGACGACTACGGTGATAAACAAAACAACGACGACAGCCGCCATAACGACGATGGCAACAACGATGATACTAGTAGTAGTGACGGGAACTCGTTGCGTTTCCGTACTGCTATGAACGACGCACCCACATCAACACCGAGGAATACACGTGCTAAGCCGATGGAACAACGACCGTATTCATTCCGTGACGTCGAAGACAGCATCGAATCATTCGGCGCTGAAGATGGCCAGGACATAAAGGACTGGATGCTGCAATTCGAAACCATGTCGAAAACGGCGAATTGGAGTGTCGAGTAAAAGATGATTATGTGCAGGAAGAAAATGACGGGCACTGCCAGACGATTTGTTTTTGCGCAGCGTGACCTGACGTCATTTGCGAAACTGAAGAACGCTCTGATTAAGGAATTTGCGCCATTTGTCCGAGCGAGCGACGTCCATCGCAAGCTGGCTGCGCGGAAGAAAAAGCCGACGGAAAGCACGAGAGACTACATATACGAAATACAGCGCATCGCTCTGGCAATCGACCTTGACGAAGCAAGCATCTGCGAGTACTTGGTCGATGGAATTACCGATGATGATTTCCACTGATCTCTCCTCTACGTAGTCCAGAGCATCAGCCAGTTGAAAGAGAAACTTCTAAACTTCGAGAAGGTGCAAATGAAATCGACGAAGAAACCCCGAGCCGATGATTTGGTCCGAAGCGAAAGGAACATAGGAAACCGGAACCGAGGAAAGAGAGCGAAAAAACAGACACGAAACGACACTGCTACAACTGTGGGGAACCGTCGCATGTAGCCTCTGATTGCCCGCAGAAAAACGACGGGCCAAAATGCTTCAACTGCAACGCGTTCGGGCATGTTTCGAAGGAGTACACAAAGAAGAAAGAGAAGAAGCCTGCAAAAGTGAATGTTTTAAAAAGTGTAAACAGTCGCAAACCGAGTTTGCAAATAAAAGTGAATGACATCGAGATTTCCGGTATAATCGACACCGGCAGTGAGGTGTCTTTGATTCGCAAGGACTTGTGGTCGAGGTTGGCTGTAAACGGTTCGCGTTTGCAAAAATCAAACATGAAAGTGCGCGGCTACGGTGGTGGTGTTAATGTTGTCATTGGCGAAACAGTGTTGAATGTGTTTGTAGAGAACGAAGAACATACGATTTGCTTCTATGTAGTGCCGTGTGAAGCTATTGATATTCCAATGCTGATTGGCATGGATTTTCTCGGAAAAGTGGACTATGCAATCACTTCGGAAGGTGTTCGTGTTAAAAAGTTTGCCACGAAAGAGTGTGAATTAGATCAAAGTGATACTAAATGGGTCTGCCGAATCGGGGACTGTACCAGTGACGACGACATAACGGTACCACCGAAATACCGTGAGCAGGTGTTAGAGCTGATTGAGAACTATAAGCCAGAAACCTCAGTGCGACCTGTGAACGAACTAAGAATCAATTTAACCGACGATGAAATCGTATGTGAAAATCCACGAAGATTGGCTGGTTTGGAAAAAGAGGTTGTGCAGAAGCAGATCGACGAATGGCTTAACGAGGGAATAATCCAGCCATCAACCAGTGAATATGCCAGTCCTATCGTTGTGGTCCCGAAGAAGGACGGAACACGTCGAGTGTGTGTCGACTATCGGCAAATCAACAAAAAAGTAGTGCGCGACAAATTTCCGACCCCGAATGTGGAAGAGCAAATAGACCAGTTATCTGAGGCACGAGTATATACGACGCTGGATCTTAAGAACTCGTATTTTCACGTGGCGATTGAAGAAAGTAGCAGGAAATATACATCATTCGTTACCAACGATGGCCAGTACGAGTTCCTACGTGCTCTATTCGGTTTATGCACGAGTGGAAATGCGTTTGGTCGCTTTATAAGTGCAGTATTGAAAGATTTGGTGAAAGACGGAAAAGTGATAGCGTTTGTGGACGATGTTATTATACCGTCGAAAAACGAACAAGAAGGAATTGAAGTGCTGAAGACGGTGCTGAAAGTGGCAGAAGAAGCAGGGTTGTATTTTAACTGGAAAAAGTGTGCCTTTCTGCAACGACGTGTTGAATATTTGGGATACACCATCTACGATGGCTGCATCGAGCCGGCACCGGTCAAGGTCGAGAAGCTGAAACAATTCCCACAACCGACGGCAGTGAAAGAATTACAGCGCTTCTACGGTCTGGCAAGTTATTTCCGGAAGTTCATTCCCGCATTTGCTAGCATTGCCCGCCCACTTTCCGTTATGTTAAGAAAAGAAAGTTGTTTTGATTTTGATGCTGATGCGGTAGCTGCGTTCAACCGCATTAAGGAAATACTGACGAGTTATCCTGTTTTACGGATTTTCTGTCCTGGAGCGGAGACTAAAGTCCACACGGACGCCTGTAAAGTTGCGTTAGCTGGCATTCTTATGCAACGAGCAGAAGACGACGGCAAGTTCCATCCCTGTTATTATTACAGTCGCTTGACTTCTGGAGCTGAGAAGAACTACCATTCGTATGAATTGGAGACGTTGGCAGTGGTAGAGTCTTTGAAAAAGTTTCGATGTTACTTGTTGGGCTACAAGTTCAAGATTGTGACGGACTGTAGAGCATTTAAAGATACGATGATGAAACGTAAGATGAACGCAAGAGTCGCTAGGTGGGTTGTTGATATCGCTGAATTTGAGTATGAATTCGAGCATCGTTCAGGAGAGAAGATGCGACATGTCGATGCTTAGTCCCGCGCCGATGTACTAGTCGTTTCTGCTTCCGTTCCTGCTCAAGTTCGCTCTGCACAGGCCGATGATGATAGGGTGAAGGCGATTATTGCTGAGTTGACACAAACCGATTCGTCCAAGAAATTTTCCATTTCTAACGGAGTGCTCTACAAGGGAGAAGACGAAGCTCGTAGGTTGAACGTGCCAGAGTACATTGAGATGACCATTATTCGTAACGCTCACGAAAAAGGTCACTTTGGTGTGAAGAAGACGATGGATCGGATCGAGAGTGAATACTTCGTACCGGGCGTAGAGGACAAGATAAAACGATGCATCGCTACCTGCGTTCCCTGTATTGTTGGCGAAGGAAAGCGAGGCAAACCCGAAGGTGAACTGCATCCGATACCGAAAGGAGACGTTCCATGTCGACCATCTAGGCCCGATGCCGTCGACCCGCAAATCGTACAACTATATTCTGACAGTCATCGACGCATTCACCAAATTCGTGTGGCTATTTCCGATTAAGACGACGATTGCTGACGAAACAGTAAAGAAGATCCGGATCATTAGTGGCACTTTTGGTAATCCCATACGAATAATAAGTATTGCGAAGATGAAAATATCGATCTGCATTTGATCGTGACCGGCGTGCCTCGTGGGAATGGGCAAGTAGAGCGTGTCCATCGTATAATTATACCGATGTTGACCAAGCTGTCGTTGGAGAAATCGGAGGAATGGTTCAAATTTGTCCCACGGTGTCTAAACAACAATTGGCAAAGAGCAATTCAAACGACGCCTTTTCAACTGTTGACTGGAGTGAAAATGCGAACGAAGGAGGACGAAATACTTCACGAGATGCTGCAAAGGGAGATTCAAAAGGACTTCGAGCATGGCCGAGACGAATTACGGAAGGTAGCACACAGCAACATTCAGAAAATGCAGGAAGAGAACCGGAAGACCTACAATCTCCGCAGGAAGCCAGCTCAATCGTTTAAGAAGGGTGACATCGTGGCTATACCGAAAACACAATTCGGTGTGGGCCAAAAAGTGAAGCCGAAGTTCTTTGGGCCATATGAAATAGTGAACGTTCTACCCAACGATCGCTACGAAGTTCGTAAGCTTGATGAAGACTCAGAAGGACTAAGAATGACATCAACAGCTAGTGATTGCGTCAAACCGTGGTCACTTCCGAGGCGAAAGTGAGTCAGGAAAGGCTGTGTGGGAGAATCGGTAGACCCCCCGGCAAGATCGAAAGAAAAAATCAGTTCTGTTCAATCCGCCATATGAGGCACATCGCGCATTTGATTCGTTAAATAAATTTGGTTAATTAAAGTATTTTCTACGTTCTTTTTCCCGGCAACTCACATTTCCTATTTCATACGTGTGCAAAGTTTCATTCAAATAAAAAATGGTCGATAAAATTTTTGTGTATTTCCAGATCATTTGGCGCGATTCTGCTCTATAGTGACCGGCGAGGAAATAAAAGTTTCTACGGAAATCCCGGCAAATTTACTATGCCCTTTTCGTGAGCGAAACCAAAGGTAATGCAACGACGGAAGAGGAGGAGATCTCTACGTCCCTCTTCGAAAGTCGTAAGAGACAGTACCTGTGTGGTTTAGCCAGGAAACGGTTTAAGAAATTGTTGAACCAAGGATACAGAGAAGAAGAGGCGCGTATTTTAGCGCGGAATCCATCGGCTATGTCACAACCAATTACTACTCAACCGGCGACTGCTAAAAACCATGACAGCTGAATACATCAAACAGTAGCTATAATAATTCTCTGCCCAAAAGAAAGCGAGATTGTCAGACGTCCTACTGTATCGGTAAATAACGTCCTACTGTATCGGTAAATAACAGGTTAGAGGCAATTAGATCCAGTAGGTCTGGGACAAGAAAAGGACCAAGCTTCAAGACTAATGCCCCCGCAACCTACAGCGAAGCCGTCAAGGTTATAATAATAGGCATTTTACCTAAAAACTACCATAACATCGAGTTTACTACGGTTAATCTGGAACTCATCGAACAGTCCATATTAAAAAAGTAATAGAGCAAAGGAAGGAACGATTGAAGCCTAAATTTGCCAGCTGCAAATTCAAATCCGGATTTATGGTTATTGGCTGTCATGACCAATACACAGCAAATTGGCTGAAGACCATAATTCCGAATCTAAAACCCTGGGATACAGCTGATCTAACTGCGGTAGATGAGAACAGGATACCTAAACCTGAAATCATGTCGGTACTTTTACCAAAAAACAAACGAAAATAACACGATTGTGGCGTTAGTGGAAAGCCAGAACGATATTACTACTGATGCCTGGCGAATCATGAAGCGCAGCACAATCAGAGAACACGCCAAACTGGTATTGTCCGTGGATGATACTTCGGCGCGTAAAATTACTAACTGGGAAATGAAATTGAACTACAATCCCTATTTTTGCAAGGAAGGTTAGGGCTAACCATTGGCTCAAGAATCCTGAATGCGAAGAAACAGTCGACCAGGATTGGAACAAATGGAGGAAAATCAAGAAGTAGACCTCCAATCACGAAGTGGGGGTAGTAGAGAAGCTGAAGGAAGAATCACCAACATCCAGACAGATAGGTCAACAAAAGTGATTGGATAAAATAGCCGAACCTGCAGCAAGCAAAACACAAGCGAAGAGGGTACCTGAAAATGTCGGTGAAGGTACTTCTGGAAGATGCCATACAGAGCACAAGGTTCGTCAATCCAATCTGAGGGATAACAAAGACCCTGAAAATAAATTAAGCAATGTCAAAAGTAATTAAATTTATGCAAGTGAATCTACATCACGCTAAAAGAGCAACACGAGTCCTTTCACGTAGATTCACTAAAGATAATACATAAAGAATATACAGGTTTCTATGATCCAAGAACCATAGGTGAGCATAATAAAATACTAGACATTTCCACACATACGGGTAATATATGATGATTCAGAGCCCGTACCGAGCAATGCAATATTGGATGGAGAGTCCACTAGGAAACATTTTAATGAAGCAAAAAACACGGGAAATTGGAAATATTATAAAAAGCCTTACGGAATACTATAGGGAAATCAGAAAATCAAGAAGAAACAGTTGGAGACACATGTGTGAAAATGTTGAAAACACTACGACTTTGGTTAGGTTACAGAAGGTCCTATCTAAAAATCATTCCAACGGGTTAGGTAGGCTGAGGAAGGGTGATGGTACTTTTACCAACGACGCTCAGGAAACACTTAGTGTTATGATGGAAAGCCACTTCCCAGGGTCATGCGCTAACACTGATGAGGGGCGGGATCGTACTGAAATATCGCCTAGTCATCGTATAGCTAGGATAGAAGCTCAGGAATTGGACGACACCATATTCAGTAAGTCGAAGATCGAATGGGCAATTGATTCATTCCAGCCTTTCAAATCTCCGGGGATCGATGGAATATTGCCAATTGTGCTCCAAAAGAGTAAACTGCTATTTATTTCACTCATCACCGAGATTTGTCGCGCTAGTCTAACACTAAATTACATACCTACGAGCTGGAGGCAAACTAGAGTTATATTCAAAGGCTGTACGACGGGGTATATACCAAAGAAGAAAAACAACTAAAGGCTGCCCGCAAGGGGGTATTTTTTCACCTTTGCTTTGGTCATTAGTTGTTGACGATCTTCTAATAAACCTGACTGAGAGGGGCTTCGAGGTGATCGGCTCTGCTGACGATATAGTAATTCTTGAAAGAGGAAAATTCGATTGCGTTATATCCAACCGTATGCAATCGGCAACCGTATGCAAATTTCGCACTGAAATGGTGCAGGACAGAGGGTTTATCTATGAATCCTTCGAAAACAATTATTATTCCCTTCACACGAAAGAAGAAATACAAAATAAAGAAATTACGGCTCGATGGCACTGATCCGGACACATCCACTGAAACTAAGCTTCTAGGAATATGGTTTGATCATAAATTAAACTGGAACACACACATTGAGAATGCAATCAAGAAGGCAACTAGCGCTCTGTGGGTGTGTAGCAGAACCATTGGTAAAAACTGAGGTTCAAAACCCAGGATGATACACAATCATTATACCAAGACTCACCTATGTCTCGCTCGTGTGGGGACCAAAAACTAATGAAACGACCGCTCAGACAAAGTAAGGCAAACTACAAAGGCTGGTTTGCGTATCAATATGCGGAGCTATTAGAAGTGCTCCGACGGAATCTTTGAAAGCAATCTTTCATTTCCTTCCACTTCATCAAATGGTGCAACTGGAGGCGGTAAAGAGTACCCTAAGGCTGAACCGTCACAAAAACTTTCTAGACGAAAATCAAACAGGCCATATTAAAATACTGAAAGATTTTCATATCAACGAACTTATAAACTAATCAAACCTGGGGTTGCTCCCAAAAAAATGAATAGAGTGACGGAATAATGAATAATATAACTTTATCTTACCAGCGTCTGTCGGAACCAATACCAAGATTCTGAATTCGTTGCGTTATCGTCTGTATGACTGATTCGGGCAGCGATTTTCTGTTAACGATTTTCTGATGCCCAACATGTGGATTATTATTCATATTACACTGCTGCTCAATTCTACGCTGTTCCGCTTCCTGGACAAGCCAATGTTGATCGAA
Organism: Wyeomyia smithii; assembly: GCF_029784165.1. Lineage (NCBI taxonomy): Eukaryota > Metazoa > Arthropoda > Insecta > Diptera > Culicidae > Wyeomyia > Wyeomyia smithii. Next base: position 166,741,830 of record NC_073696.1, on the reverse strand, counting down.
TGATTTGTTCTTCAACCCGTGACCGTGTGTAATAGGTTTGACGTTCCATTGAGGTGAACAATCAGTGTAGCTTCGCTGTCTTAGCATATTTCTATGCAGTGTGTAATCCTCAGATTCCTTCCCATTAGCATCGTAAGAAAATCGTGGAGGGTTCCAATCATTCGTCGTCTTCACGTTATTGGCAGTGTTAATAGGTTCAATAGCATCGTTCAGAGATTCGTTTGAATTATTTTCAAAACGAGACAGATCAATCAAAGAATTAATATTTCTGCAAGCATACTGAAAAGAGATTTGATTTTCGCTCTGCAAAAAATCGTTTGCGCTTTGATTGCAATCAACATTTGAAACGGTGGTTGATATATGCGGCACGTCGCTAGAATAGTCTTGAATAGTCTGTTGATGATGCGAAGAGCGAAGTGGTTTTACCGGTGGTACCGTTGGTAGAATTGCATTTCTCTGTTCCTATTTTTTGAAACAAAACATGAAGAAAACGAAAATAAAATAAATTTTGGAATTTGTAATTAACCAGGGTAAGCTAGGTATTATATGTTAAAAAAAAAAAACAAAATGAAGCAACATAACCTTAAAATAGTTTATACCATTCATTTAGGTCACGATTAAGACTCAACTAACTGTACGACACATCATCAATATCTGATCATTGTTAATTCAGACGGAAATATTTTATGCGTAAAAATCTAACTAAATCAACCGTGGGCGTTCAACCGTTCACAACCGTTCAACCGTTCATCAACCGTTCACAAATATTTCCGTTTCGATCGGCAAGATCGATGCAAGTGTTATAATGGAATTAAGGATTGAAAATATTTTATGCGTAATAATCTAACTAATTGGACCGTGGGCAGCGTTCTCATTTTTTTCACTTCGATCGGCAAGACCATGGCATGTGTTGCAGTGGAACTAAGGACAGGAAACTGCATCCGAAAGTATTTGTAGGCGTGAACCCATTCCCGGCGGGTGATGCCATAAAGCATATTTTATTCACGCTCAGTTATAACTTATTTAAAATGAATTATTTTCACAATATTCATACTAAAATATAGATTGCATTCTAGCCTGCACTAATTACGTTGTAAAAACCACTGAAATCATTGATTTCATGATAAAAACATTGAGTGTGACTGACTTGAGTGTATGTCCATGCGAACAGTTTAAAAAATGTCGGCGTTGGCGAATCTCGAGATGTAAGGAAACGATCATCCGGTGAGGATTTGGATGTAGAAACTTAAGCCGGGACTGCAGTTGAGGCTCGAGCATCACCTTTGGAGATATCTTGAAACAGATCCTTGGATTCTGATGGAAGTTTTTTTCGGTACTGAAGATTTTCCGGATAGATCCACGAAGAAGCGAACCACGAAAAAATGGACTTGAATTCGTATTAGCAGAAAACTGCTGCATAGAAAATCATCACAAATATAAACTAAAAAATAATCCTAATAATCGATAATTGTTACTAGATAACTTTTTTTATATAAACGGTCATATCAAACTTCTCTTCTCCACTCCCCATCCATTTTATTGTACCTATTATGCATGTTTTTAGGGGAGCTCCGTAGCCGCAAGGTTACAGAGTCCGCCTTGGTAAGCGGATGGTCGTGGGTTCGAATTTTAGTAGATTCAGGCCATTTGGTTGCCAAAGGACTTCAGCATGGGTTTATTCTCAGGCTTCCCACCAAGTACCTTTCCTTCAATCTAAATGCTACAGTACCTCTGTTGATTCTCCTTCTAACAAAAATAAGTCCCTGTTATAATAAAACTGGTGTGAGTAACGTCTGAAAGTTCTCTCCAGGGAATTGTAATTAGGCGATATTGTTAGGAGGGACAGAGGCTCGGTATAGTAGAGTAGTAAGCTTGAAACGGAAAGGTTTACACACAAGCACGGATATGAATGATAAGCGTATCACTTACTATCAATAGTGATACTGCCAATAATATAAAGTGCGGAGTACAGAAAACACTTGGGCAATATCACAATAGATCTAATCTCTGGTCGCAGTGATGAGCCCACACAGAAAAAAAAACGCATGTTTTATTTTATTTGGGACTAACTTTCGAGCTTTCGGTTATTTTTCCTCTGGGACTGACTTGCGGTTACTTTTCATAATGGGACAATTCGACTTGGTATTGATTTCCACTTTTGTTAAACAACTACTTTTTATCGGTACATCTGAGAATACACTCAAAGATGTATGTATGTATGTATGTATGTATGACCTTCTAGATTCCACTGTCTGGCAGTGATAGGGTGAAAAAAGACAATGCTGTTGATTCTTGTTTCTGCGTCTGTCTTGTTTTCGGAACCTAGAAGATGTTAGCTCTACCGACATTCCAAAGACCCTTTGCAGAATGACTGAGTACTTGCAGCGCATTCCGGAGTCAATTTCCATTCGGTAAGCCCCGCCTCAAAATAATATTAGAATCTAATAGATTTTATTATTATTCTCAGACTTTCAATTCATTTGACATATCAATATCAAAAAAATTGACCCGTATTTAATATATATAGGGTAACTGACGGCTTCGTCAGGTGATATGCATTGTGGGCAGGATTCAGTTTGCCAAGCTCTACTGCTTATATTCCACTCAAAACCTCAATGTATGTTAACTTACCTTGAACGTTGAAGTTTTTCTGTTCGCATGAATGAATCACTCCATTAAAAACTCAAACATTTTTATTGTTTTTTGACAAAAATTAAACTGCCACTTTCACACATCTAGATATTTTTCCCGGCCGAAGAAAACTTCCACGAAACATATCTTCGCCGCTAGCGATATTTGGTTACGATTTTCTCATGAATATCAGGGCTAGTCGCAAAATAATAGTGACTTTAGTGAATTTTTTCATTAAATTGTTGACCAAATAGAGACCAGATAGTGACCAAATAGAGACCAAAAATATACAAAAGAGGGTTTTAAAATTTATTGTTGAACCATAAATAAACCAAAAAGTCTAACTAAAATCTGTATCATAATTATTCAAAATGCATCTAAAATATTATTCACTTAAAGCTAAATATTAAATCTAGAATTAGTTAAACTAAACCCTAATCTAAACCTAAACCTAAGTTCTTAAATTTATCATAATTACTTACGCTACAGTATAACTAAAATTAATTAAATGAATCACCCTAAAGATACGATACGATTATAACGAAACACATCCCAGACAACCAGAAGTCGCATAAGATTGCGCGGATTACCTCGTAGAAAGTTCTATGGCACATCAGTATCGTATTGCTGTATGAACAACGTATGTGTTTCATCGCTTATGGTGTTATTTTGCGAACTTTTTGCGATGAGTGTAACATACTCGCATAGTAATATACATAAACTCATATCATGCCTGTCCAAACTCATAGTAAACTCACAAAGTGATGATTATACGTATAAAGCAAAATCTCCAGTATCACGTCGTATTGCATATAAATTAAGTCGCAAAACCTATCATTTTGTATCACCCTTAATGACTGAACTCATGAAAACAAACCTATATAACTAAAAATCGCATATGTTTGCACGGGTTACCTCGTATGAAGTTCTATCACAGACTAACAGACATAACACTTCGAACAAATTTTCAATAAATTCATCGTTCGGATGATTCCAGTACTTTACGTTAGTAACACTAGCACCATCTGCTGTCATGTTCGCGCTGCGTCATGTATTTCGACATCAGCGCCAGCGTTACTGCATGTGTCAAATGGGGAACCACAAAATATGTATGAGACTGCATGACAGCGCCCCAGACGGCGTTATCGCGTGATGATTGTTATTCGATTGGAAATTTGAAATGATCGTTTTTTGTGGCGATGGAGCTAGGTTCCAGTGTTACGTCTGTTAGCCTGTGGTTCTATGATACATCACTATCGTATAGCTGTATGAGCAACCAAGTGTTTTATCGCATATGGTTTTGTGTTGCGACTTCTTGCGATGAGTGTAACATACTCACACAGCAATACAGATAAACTCATATAATGTATATTCAAACTTTTATTAATTCCACAAAGTGATGAATATACTCGAAAACCAAAAGTCTCATGTTTAGTCGCAAAAGGCATCATTTTGTAACACCGTAAACGACTGAATTTATGATAACTAGATGCCGCTAATGTCTGCACCGCTTACATCGCACAAGATATTATGATAGATCATTAGCTTGTATGACCAATGTGAATGTTTCATCGCATATAACGTTGTTATGTGGAATCTTTGCGACTAATAGGTAATAAACCCGGATTTAAAAACCAATTAACTTTTCTAATGCTTGGTTAAACTCGCAGTAAATCCACATTACAGCGTATCACATATGTATAAATTTAGTCACTTCCCGCCGCTGCTGCTCTTCAAAAAACTAGCCACAGAAAACATCTGCGGACAACTCGGATCAATGATGCACTACTTAGCATAATATCTTTGTTGGAAACTTGCCTTTAATTGTTGTTGAAGGCGGTAAAATCACTCAATTTTGTTTAAACATATGACACAGCTCACCGAACGGCCATGACAATTCAACCGAAATGTAAACAACGAACGTTCCCGCAGAAATTTAGAAACTAACTCGCAATACGAGATCTAATTAGATTCATGCTTTACGAAGTCTTTTGATCATTTATACGATGAAACTAAAAAGTTATTACCAAAACTCAGAGATTTCCGACAGCGAGACCACGGAGGAGAGGAAAGAATGATGCTTGACGATCTAAGAGTCCAAGGTTCGAGTCCGGATATGAAAATACACTCAAAGATAGGCCAAAATCCGATGCTTACTCAAAATCGACAAAATTACAGATGGGACTGACTTTCGGTTACCGGCAGTGCATATACAGTAAGGTCTTTTTTTACACGAAAGATGCGTCCCAAATTTGTATGGGATCGCGTAAAAAAAGACTTTTGAGTTGCAAGTATAACGAAGAAAACCGTATTAAAATGTTTGAACTTCGTTTGAATATGATAGTGGTCAATCTAGAGACCAAAATTCAACATTTTAAATTTTCAGTATTTACACCAAAAATTGTGATTTTTTTAAAACGGATAATGATTACCTAAAACGGAAAACGTGATTGAAACGAGGTCGATATCTTGTACCGTTTTTCAGTAATTGAGAAAAGCAACCCGCGTTAAAAAAAACCGTGTAAAAAGGACCCTTACTGTAGTTGATTAGTAATACACACTTAAAAAATTTCGCCGAATCTCGGCATTGTTTGTGTCGAGATTCGGACAGCCGAGTGTTCGGCAACCATCTCGGCTGAATCTCTTTTGCCGAGAATCTCGGGAAACCAATATTTGACAGATGTCATTATATGCCGAGAATCGCAGTACGCATTTGACTGCGCTGTCGTCAAATCCAGCTGGGAAGCGGCAAACCAGTCTAACGACCTTTCGATTATATAAGCTGAATGCTCGGCACAGTAAAGAGCCGTTTTTCAGTGGAATCCAATCGCAGAGAATAATTTCGCATAGAATTCGGTAGTTTTCTATCAAAAGATCAATTATAGGCTCGATGAGTTTTAATAAGTAATAAAATCTATTTATATTGAGTTTTGAATGTTTGTCTTTATCTTGGTCGCATGTAGGGCATTGAGCAAAACGTTTGGTCTAATACTACGTCTAATGCTTATCCTCAAAACAAATATAATAATATTGCCTTTACACTATTTTAAACCACACTTTTTCGACTTCTAGTCGCTTCCCACGAATCTGTACTACATTTTTTCGGCTAACAGATTGTTAACACCTGTAGTTCGCACAAATTTTAACCATACTTTTATCTGCTTCCAGTTTGCTCGCCCGTAACACGCACAAATTTGCACTAAGAAAAATGGCGGCAACTCGTTCATGAGAATGAGAGCTGTGTTGCCGAAATACGGCAACAATTAAAATTCGTGCCGAGATCCCAGTAATTTTTTTGCTGACTTTGGCATCATCTGTGTTCACCGATAAATTCGGCAGAAAATAGAGACGAGATTTGTCAAGCTTTGTTTATTCGGTGAAGTCCCGGCAAAACGATTTGACGACTTTCGGCAACCGGCGTTTTAATGCTGAAACATCGGTTAAATCCCAAGTTGCCGAGTGAACTCGGATGTTTTTTTTTAGCCGAGCTTGAGACCCAGTTTTACGTGTGTAGGTGTTTAAAGGTAATTTTTTGATGCGGAAACTGATTTCTCTCCGCCGAGAATTGGTTAATGCATACTCAGGGCTGTTGGATTATGATATCGCCAAGAAATTCATTACACAGCCAGAAGGATTGTGAAATTAAAACAGAACACTGAAGCAGAATCAATTACCCGCGTTCGACGTGTCCGGAAGTTGTACAATGAGATTCTTACGAGCTGCGAAGGAGTATAATACTACTTCTTGTTATATGATAAATAAACCAGTGTTACGAAATTCGTGACAGTAAGAATTCCAGGATTGATGATTACTGGAACAGGTTCTTCGGAATGAAAACCGTTGAAAGATAGCCTTTGGTGTCGACAGTGCTTAACACGGGAATCTAATGGGACCGCCGATGTCGAACGAGGACTCTCGGAGTCAGCAAGGGACCTTACCGACGGTCGAGTCTCTAAGTGCGAAACAACATTTGTTCGCGCCAAAACTCCCGCCTCAGCTGGGCATGACTGTCGTCCGTGAGGGAGCCGCTGAGGCTCAAGCGACGCCGATTTGCGTGCGCTTATTTTGCGGCTTTGTTTGCCACTCGACAATGCTGCCCCCTGCTCGGCAGCCTATAAAAGCGCTCCCACAGCAGCGCCAGTGTTAGTTGTTAAGTTCATTCGTTCAGTTTCGCTTAGTTACCTACGGTAAATTTGTGTCGGCCGTTGGCCGCATAGCTATATCGTCGTGATATAAACTCAAATATATTGTTTAATTAAACATCCGTGTTCTTGCCAACAACATTAAATGCAAATAATTTTAGAAATACGCGACAGTGTGAAGTCACTAATTTTTGGTATTTAAACTTTTTAGAGTTCAACCAGCTGTTGCCAAAAAAAAAAAATGAAAAATTTTATATAGTATTTTCTGTAGAAAAATTTTGCTGCGAAATTATCGCCGAATTTGCATACTTTCTGTTTTGCAGCGAATTGCCACCGTCTCGAGTAGGAGTTAATATTTGAGCAAGATCGCGCCAAATGACCTATGGTCGAATATCGACCATTTTTGATTTGAATGAAACTTTGCACACGTATTTGGCTTAGCAAACTGAGCATTTTTCACAGATGGAGAGATTTTATTCACCCATGAGTTACATTCTGAAAGGGCGTATGCCTTTTGGCTTAGGTTTTATTCGAAGCATTGTAGCCCAGAAACCGTTGATTGTATAGAAAAACTGTCTAAAAATGAATTGTAGGGAATTAAAAATGCATCAAAAAATAATATACACTGTACAAAAAAAATTTTTTTGACCAACAAAAATTAAAAATAAACATTAAATTTCAAATATTTTTCCAAATCTGTATCATATTTCCAGTTCGCTTATTTTTCGTTCTTTCTCTACTTCACATACTGTCTGCTTAATGAACTTGCGTGTTAACGGGAAAAACCCGTTGTTAAAAATAGAAATTCAGTTCGGAAATTAAATTTCAATTTAAAAATAAAAAAGTTTAATTTTTTTTTTATTTTTTTTTTAAAGAAACTTGACGTTAATATGCAACTTTAAAAAAAAGTCCAGGATGGAGAAATGAAAAATATTTTTTCATGGTAGAATAATTTTTTTATATAAATTCTAATTCAAACATTTGTATATATATATATATATATATATATATATATATATATATATATATATATATATATATATATATATATATATATATATATATATATAAATATATATATATATATATATATATATATATATATATATATATATATATATATATATATATATATATATATATATAAATATATATATATATATATATATATATATATATATATATATATATATATATATATATATATATATATATATATAAATATATATATATATATATATATATATATATATCACTTGAAATATTTCAACTCTTCTTGAGAACCGTTCGCCCAATCGTCTTGTTGTCAAAGAATGAATTGTATATTTTTGATCAAGCATTCCAATGAACGAATGGTTTTTGCTGGAGAACCACGGACAAATTAAGAAAAACGTGTATTTTTCGAAATAATTATAATTTTTCGAACTTAAATTAGAAATAACTCGAAAACCGATGCCTTTAGAATGTTAACTACCGAGAGCTTTTTGATTCAAAATGACTCTCTGCATCTTTTAAAATCATCAGAACACAAATATTTTGAAAAATGTTTGAATTGAGATTTTTATAAAAAAATTAATCTACCATAAAAAATTATTTTTCATTTCTCCATCCTGGACTTTTTTTTTAAAGTTGCATATTAACGTCAAGTTTCTTTAAAAAAAACATAAAAAAAATTCAACTCTTTTTTTTTAAATTGAAAATTTAATGTTTATTTTAAATTTTTTTGGTCAAAAAAAATTTATTTTGTACAGTGTATATTTTTTTTCTGACGCAATTTTAATTCCCTACAACTCATTTTCAGACAACTTTTCTATACAATCAACGGTTTCTGGGCTACAATGCTTCGAATAAAACCTATGCCAAAAGGCATACGCCCTTTCAGAATGTAATTCATGGGTGTAATAAATCTCTCCATCTGTGACAAATGCTCAGTTTGCTAAGCCAAATACGTGTGCAAAGTTTCATTCGAATCAAAAATGGTCGATTAAATTTTCACGTATTTCCAGGTCATTTTAGATGATTTTGCTCAGTTGCTCAGTTAATTCAGTTAAAGTCAGTTAATTTAAATTCAAGTTGTTACACAACCTGAATTTGAATTATGATTTGAAATCATTTGAACAGTTCATTATGACAGTAATTCTCTGTAGCCGCTTGCAGAACGCATATGAGGTGGTCAAACTTTGAATGATATTTACTCGGAATAATGAGTTTTAGCGCTAGGTTCGGTTTAACTCCGTACAAATAGAAGACAAAAAAATTTAGCCAAACCAACGGTTCAATTATATAGAACAGATGAACAAGAATAATACAGTTGATATGAAGCATTTAAATATATTTCCTTTTGCATGTGTCGAGAAAATTTCCAGCTCAAAAAGATCCTCGACTCGATCGGGAATCGAACCAATCGCAACCGTGTGGGAGAGCTAGCCAACCGACATCGCTAACCACAGAACCACGGGGACCACAAAACATATTACTTAGGTAGTATAAATCATGAACACATCATGGTAGGTACAAATGATTCAAAATGCAACGCCGCTCGCATAGCCAAAACCTAGAACCTAGCACACTAGATTGTTACTTGCTCAGAAGAAAACATTAGTTTGAACAATATTCACAAATTTGTGCAAACAAACAACGCTGGAAATGTATGTTTGTATCCAAACATGAGAATCAGAAGCACAGCGAAAACGTGTTTTTCTCGCACACTTTGTTTGGCGTGCAACAACGAAGACTGGCTCTGGCTATGCACAACAAATGTGTCAAGAGGGTAACGCAACAGTTGCGCAATAAATACATTGACAGAGATCGAAATCGAAATATGTATATTATACATAAAATCGGTATGTTTCGGTAGACTTCGGTTTTGGGTAAACGATCAGTTTTGGGGCGCTCAAAAAACCGCTGGTAACTTTCGCGAGTCGGTGCGTATCAAAGGCTCATGCATCCCTAATCACCGTCAGCAACCGAAACAGCCTATAGCGAGCCTATTTGCAACAGAATTTACTGACGCTGGTGCCAGTAACGTGGAAACGAATGCATATGAATGAACCCAGAGTCGTCGTTAAATGCAAAATGTTTCAAACAATTCCAATGTCATTTTAATTGCTATTCGATTCGACGATGTTTTTGAATAACCGGATTCATGATAGTGAATCGATCAGTTAACCTAGTAAGTACCAAAATCACCAGTATTGATTAGTGCTTGCACTGCTTTAACGATAGCAGCATTCTAAAAAATATTACCAATACAGGTACGAATCATCATGGCAATACTAGCACCGATTAATACTTCAAAAGTGTTTTGATTTTGAGCCGTCCAATACATTGAACATTCGCTAGAGCACCAAATGCGTTATGAACAACACATATCCGTTGTACTGGTTCCGAAACAGTACAAAGAATGCTCTAGAAAGACGCAATATTGATGTGGTTACGCACAGTTCCAATTTTACGTGTAAATATGTCAGCGAAAATGAAATAGTGAAATCTACCGCCGAATGTTTCTACCTTATAGGGTAGTTTGGGGTAATTTGGACCCCCTAAGGAATACTCATGTTATTTCTTAACTTGTTTTTTCGATCCCATAAACGTAATGTACTATAGTAATATTGATCTGTTTTCTATGTTTCTGCACGAAAAAACCTTGATATTGAGGTCAAAAGAACAAAAAAAATAACGAAACTAAAAATTATGATTTTCGGACATAAAAAAATCGTTTGGGGTGAAAATGGACAGCTATTGGGGTAATATGGACAGTGTTTGGGGTGATGTGGACAGGGTAAAAAATGTGAGTTTTATAGTATCAATAGTTGCTTAACAAACAGTAGAAGGTGGTATCAGGCATACGGAATGATAACTGCAATTCTTAGGCATTGCACAGTGGTTCCACAGTAGGCCAAAAAAATTTCCCTTCTTCAATTATTCATACTAGAAACTGAGTATGCGATCGTGTGTCGCACACGCGCGTTTGTGTGTGTGTGTGCGTGCGTGCGTGTGTGTGTGTGAATGTGTGTGTGCGTGTGTGTTTGTATGCGTGTGTGTGCGTGTGTGCGCGTGAGTGTGTGTGACTGTGTGCGTGTGTATGTGTGTGTGATTGTGTGTGTGTGATTGTGTGTGTCTGTCTATGTGTGTGTACGTGTGTGTGTCAGTGTATGTGTGATGTAAGTTTCATGAGAATCGGATAATATACCAATTTTTGGCAGCACTTTGAATGTTGCTGTGTCAGGAAATTTCAATGATTTTTATGTTCGAAAATCACAATTTTGAGCTTAACTTCGATTACCTAATTCCCTCAATTTTGATCTGATTTTGGATCAACGAGTTTCGTTTTGACGGGAAATTTATGTTATTTTTCAGAACTCTTGTGTACCGTACAGTCTCGTGAAACAGTTCGGAATGATCGGATAATCAACAACCTTTATGAAATCAACCGTATTTTTCGAATTTTTGGGTCCCGGTTTGCATTTCGTCGTTCCAAATCCGTTAATCCCAAATTCGCGAAACGGGAAAATATATAACCCTCTAGTGCCCAAATTAATTTCTGAACGGACTTCGATAAAATCATTATAAACCATTCTAAACACTTTTTAAGTATTTATTAAAGCTTTTTGGAACTTCGACTGAAGCCCGCCAAATGGCGGCATTGGGCACTAGAGGGTTAACGAATGTACGTTGACGTACGATTTCTTATTTTTCCTTGAAAGGCCTATTAAATTCCTTAAATTTTCCATTAAATCTTTTAATCGGTCAAACGGCTCAAAAGTTACAATTTTTTGAAAAATGATTGCCGATTTTTGGCAACTTTAATTCAAAATGGATCACACTAAGGACCAAACAAAAAAATACGGGTATAAAATTTTCGATAAAGAACAAGTATACCAATCATTTGTTGTTTTGCTTTCGTCTCGATTAGACGCAAATTGTTTATCTTCGTTTGAGTTCGCAAAATAACAATACACGAGTTATCGTACGGGTGTTTTTTTGTCGATTAGTTCTTGTGCTGCGCGATAACAATAGCCTGTTATATATCGGCAGAAACATCTGCACACTGGTAGGGGCAGGCTACCCCGCCAGTGATTCGATACGCAGCTGATATATCAGCAAGAATAATTCTCCCGCACCGCTGTTACCCCGCTAGCAGCACGGACCATCATACGATCGAGCGAGTGGAAGTCAACTACAAGTGGCATCTACAAGGTCGCGTGTAGGACACGGCCACTGCGTCTCAACACGAAGCTGGATCGTCATTGTTTGTTCTGCGGAGACGCTCGATTAATTCTACTATCAGCCGTGAGGTCGTGACTTAGACGTTCGGTGAAGTATTACCTTTAGAATTTTTACTATTATTATCAATATTATTACTATGTTATAATATTATTATTAATATTATTATTGATATTATTATTGTTATTATTAATATTATTACTATAATTATTATTATTATTATTATTACTATTGTTATTAGAATTAGTATTACTGTCTTTTTTTTTATTTGATCCATTGTAGATTGAAAAATTGTTTTTAAAATTTAACATCAACTACTTGAACCCCCCCCCCCCCCCCCCCCCCCTATATTCGAATATTTATCGTTTGCGTGCGGTAGAGCGTAACGCTCCCGCAAAATGGACGACATGCAGGTGCAACTTTTCCTGGAGGTGGAAACAAACGGGGAAGAAATTGAAATTTCTCCCATCAGCTCACCCCTACCTTCCCCTGTGCCCTCCCCTTTGCCAAGTCCTGTACCAAGAGTACCGGAAGTACGGGTAAAAGCTTACCCAGATGCCGCTGGCGGTCCCTACGTTGTTTTTTTCCGGCCCATAAAGAAGCCATTGAATATTATTCAAATTGGCAAAGACCTGGCAAAACATTTTTCGGCCGTAACCGAGATTACGAAGGTGAGGCCGAACAAACTGCGAGTTGTCGTGAGTAGCTTGAAGCAAGCAAACGAAATTGCTGGCTACGAGCTCTTCACGAGAGAGTATCGCGTGTACATCCCTGCCAAGGATGTAGAAATCGACGGTGTGGTTACCGAGGGGAATCTCACTGTCGATGACATTTTGCGTCATGGAGTTGGCTGTTTTAAAAACCCCTTGATGCAAAGTGTAAAGATACTGGATTGCAAGCAATTGCATTCAGTATCCATCGAAGAAGGGAAGAAGAAATTCCTCCCTTCGGATTCCTTCCGAGTAGCATTCGCCGGATCCGCGCTGCCGAACTACGTCCGCTTGGACAGGGTTCGTCTACCTGTACGCCTGTTCGTACCGCGGGTCATGCATTGCCAAAACTGTAAGCAGTTAGGTCACACAGCCACCTACTGCTGCAACAAGGCACGCTGTAGCAAGTGCGGAGGCAATCATGCTGAGAACGCTTGCAGTGGGGATACTGAAAAGTGTCTTTATTGCGAGGGAACTCGGCATGACCTTCCGGCATGTCCCGCGTACAAACAGCGCGAGGAAAAAATTAAGCGTTCCCTTAAGGAACGATCAAAGCGCTCTTTTGCAGAAATGCTTAAGAGGGCTGAGCCACCCCCGACAGGAAACATCTTCCTTCTTGCCAACTGATGAAGGTACATCTGACGATCCCGTCGAAGGGTGTTCCTATGCCTTGCCAGAGGGATCTAGGAAGAGGAGAATGCTCAACTCTCCTAATCTTTCTCGTAAAGGTCGTAAGATAACCCCTAGCGGAATGACCAATAAGACAACACAAAACGGAAGCGGTGAAGAAAAACCGAAGCAAGTACCCCCCGGTTTTAATTTCAAATCAAACCAGGAGTACCCACCGCTTCCTGGGGCACCAAAAACCCCTCGTGCACCCATTTCTCGATCAGAAGACATAAAAGAAACAGGGTTCATAAAATTCTCTGATATTGTGGACTGGATATTTAAAACATTCAACATACCAGATCCCCTTCAAAACATTCTTCTTGCCCTTCTCCCAACAGTGAAAACCTTTTTGAGGCAACTCACAACAACTTGGCCCCTCATTTCAGCTATCGTATCTTTCGATGACTAATACGTTGAAAGAGGTTAGGAATTTTGTCACTGTGTTACAGTGGAACTGCAGAAGTATCATCCCCAAATTTGACTTATTTTCACATTTGATAAACACATACAATTGTGATGCGTTCGCGCTTCGTGAAACTTTTCTCAATTCAAATGACCAACTTAATTTCCACGATTTTAACATCATTCGTCGAGATCGAGACTCACACGGTGGAGGGGTACTTTTAGGGATCAAAAAGTGCTATTCTTTTTTCAGAATCGACCTCCCCTCGATCTCGAATATTGAAGTTGTTGCCATTCAAACGAATATGAATGGAAAAGACCTTTGCCTTGTTTCGTTATATATTCCCCCATCCGCGCGGATTGAACAGAAGCAACTCCTTGATATAGCAGAATTGCTTCCCGCACCTTTTTTGATTTTGGGAGATTTTAACTTTCACTGTTCGCTATGGGGGTCGCTGTACGACGACAACCGATCTTCTTTAATTTGTAACTTGATCGACGACTTCAATATGACACTTTTGAATACTGGGGAAGCGACACGTGTACCTAATCCTCCAGCACGTGAAAGCGTGCTTGACCTATCCCTCTGCTCGACATCACTTGCGTTAGATTGCCAGTGGAAAGTAATCAACGATCCCCACGGTAGTGATCATCTTCCAATCGTTATATCAATTGCTAATGGTTCAACTCCCCCGAACCCAATCAATATTTCCTACGACCTTACACGTAATATTGATTGGAAGCGTTATGAGTCTATTACAGCGGAATCTATCGAGACTCACGAGGAACTTCCTCCGAAGGAAGAATACGCGTTCTTAGCTGGCTTGATAATCGACGCCGCGACGCAAGCTCAGACGAAACCGATACCCGGGGTAACGATTAGACAACGCCCTCCCAACAAATGGTGGGACAAAGAGTGCTCTGAGCTGTACGCGCGAAGGTCCGCGGCGTATAAGGACTACCGGGAGTACGGCACTGTCAACCTACTACGAAAGTACGAGGCACTGGGCAGGCAGATGAAGAGCTTAGTAAAGGCGAAAAAACGCGGGTACTGGCGGCGGTTCGTAAACGCGTTGTCGAGGGAAACAGCGATGAGCACTCTTTGGGATACCGCCAGGCGCATGCGGAACCGTGACGTTTCGAATGAGAGTGAGGAGTATTCAGATCGCTGGATACTCGATTTCGCCAAAAAGGTCTGTCCGGATTCTGTACCGGAACAGAAAACCTTTCGCGACGCGTTTATAGTAACTACGGAAGAGCCTCCATTTTCGATGTTGGAATTTTCAATGGCTCTCCTGTCGTGCAACAATAAGGCTCCAGGGTTAGATAGAATAAAATTCAACCTGTTGAAGAATCTACCCGACTCTGCAAAAAGACGCTTGTTGGACTTGTTCAACAAGTTTCTTGAGCTAAATATTGTTCCGCATGACTGGAGGGAGGTAAAAGTCATTGCTATTCGGAAACCCGGGAAACCTGCCTCTGATCACAATTCATATAGGCCGATTGCGATGCTCTCTTGCCTCCGGAAATTAATGGAGAAAATGATCCTCTTACGGTTAGACAAATGGGTCGAAACAAACGGTTTACTTTCAGATACTCAATTTGGCTTTCGCCGGGGCAAAGGGACGAACGATTGCCTAGCGTTGCTTTCTACTGAAATTCAACTCGCATTTGCTCGAAAAGAGCAAATGGCTTCTGCGTTCTTGGATATTAAGGGGGCTTTTGACTCTGTCTCTGTAGAAGTTTTAAGCGCGAAACTTCATTCGCAGGGACTTTACTAAATCTGAATAACTTTTTGCTCAATTTGTTGTCAGAAAAGCATATGTATTTCTCACATGGCGATTCGACAACTTCCCGAATTAGTTACATGGGCCTTCCCCAGGGCTCATGTTTAAGTCCTCTCTTATATAATTTTTACGTCAATGACATCGATGAATGTCTTGCAAATTCATGCACGCTAAGGCAACTTGCAGACGATAGCGTTGTATCCATTACTGGTAGCGAGGCTAGCGATCTGCAAGGACCATTGCAAGATACCTTAGACAATTTGTCTGAATGGGCTCTTAAGCTGGGTATCGAATTCTCTCCGGAGAAACTGAGTTGGTCGTTTTTTCTAGGAAGCATAACCCAGCTCAGCTGCAGCTCCTACTAACGGGTGAAACGATCTCTCAGGTTTTAGTCGCTAAATATCTCGGGGTCTGGTTCGACTCTAAATGCACCTGGGCTTGTCATATTAGGTATCTGACACGAAAATGCCAACAGAGGATTAATTTTCTTCGTACGATTACCGGAACCTGGTGGGGAGCCCACCCAGGAGACCTTCTAAGGCTTTACCAAACAACGATATTGTCAGTTCTTGAGTACGGCTGTTTCTGCTTTCGCTCCGCCGCGAACACGCACATTATAAGATTAGAGAGAATACAATATCGTTGTTTGCGTATTGCCTTGGGTTGCATGCAGTCGACCCATACGATGAGTCTTGAAGTGTTAGCGGGTATTCTTCCGTTGAAACATCGTTTTTGGAATCTCTCTTACCGGTTGCTAATTCGATGCACAGTTATGAACCCATTAGTAATTGAAAATTTCGAGAGGTTGGTCGACCTTCAATCTCAATCCAGATTTATGACATTATATTTTGACTATATGGCTCAAGATATTAATCCTTCTTCATACGATTCCTCCAATGTCGCACTTTTAGATACTTCTAATAATGCTATATTCTTCGACACCACCATGAAACAAGACATTTCTGGTATCCCGGATCAATTGCGACCCCAAGAGATCCCTAAGATTTTTTCGAATAAGTTTAAACATGTTAGTTATGATAAAAGGTTTTACACTGACGGATCTAATCTAGATGAGTCCACTGGCTTCGGTGTTTTCCACGAAAATTTTACCGCCTCCTACAAACTCGATGCTCCTGCTTCAGTGTACGTCGCAGAACTTGCTGCTATTC
Source organism: Wyeomyia smithii (assembly GCF_029784165.1). Taxonomy (NCBI): domain Eukaryota; kingdom Metazoa; phylum Arthropoda; class Insecta; order Diptera; family Culicidae; genus Wyeomyia; species Wyeomyia smithii. The sequence continues at coordinate 166,725,094 of NC_073696.1, read as the reverse complement.
AGTACTCTCTTGGAATCATCGAAACCCTACCCATAGACCACTACTTCATCTTCACAGATAGTCTCAGTGCCATTGAGGCTCTGCGATCGATGAAGCCTGTGAAGCACACCCCGTATTTCCTGGGGAAAATACGGCGGTTTTTAAGTGCTTTAACAGATAAAAATTACCGGGTTACCTTAGCGTGGGTCCCTTCTCATTGCTCGATTCCGGGTAATGAAAAGGCTGACTCTTTTGCTAAGGTGGGTGCTATTGATGGCGATATTCATGAAAGACCAATTGCTTATGATGAATTTTATAGCATTTTGCGTCAGAGAACACTCAACAGTTCGCAATCATCATGGAACTCAGATGAACTGGGACGGTGGCTACATTCCATTTTTCCTAAGGTATCGACGAAAGCATGGTTCAAGGGGTTGGATGTCGGTCGGGACTTCATTCGCGTGATGTCCAGACTTATGTCCAATCACTACACGTTAAACACGCATCTCTTTCGTATAGGGCTTGTAGACAGTAATCACTGCGTTTGTGGCGATGGCTACCATGACATCGAGCATGTTGTTTGGTCGTGTACCGAATACTGTGGTGTTAGGTCCGAGCTTATAGATTCCCTTCGGGCCCGAGGAAAACAACCGAACGTACCCGTTAGAGACATTCTGGGAAGCGGTGATCTCCAGTACATGACACAGCTATACTGCTTTCTGAAAAACGCTGACATTAAAATTTAAAATTTTCTTTGTCTATTTGTCAGATTAAGGATACAAATATGCTATGCTGAAGACACGGAAACGAAGAACCCGCATCTATGCTTACACAAATATTTTGAACCCACAACAAACAAGGATACAATTGCTCTACCAGTTGAAAAACAAAGTTCCAAAATAGTTTTAAGTCAAAATTGTATCTCCCCTCCTCTCACCTTAAATCCCCACTAGCTCGTAGTCGGCCGCGAGAATAAAGAAAAGGCCTCCCTCTTTTCCCTGCTAACGTAGAAATAATACGAATTGTACTTGGCTCAGTAAAACAGAAAATGTATCGTGCCGTGTCAAATAAACTAATTTAAACCTAAAAAAAAAAAAAGTATACCAATGTTGAACATGATCTGAACAAAAAAATAAATCTGATAATAAGAAAAGTGTTGGCCAACCCTATTAGGCCAGCGCACCTCACCTCTCTAATCAACCTCTTGTGAGTACACAATGCTCCCGTACGGAGATGCCATGCACTGGCGATTGACAGGTCAGCTCGAGCAATCGTGAGTAGGAGATAATGAAAAAAAGCGGTCAAGCTGATAGCACGCGAAAACAAGGTTCTTTTTTGATTAAAACTAAATTAAAATATAAATTATAATACGATTCATTTGGTTTAAAAACTTTGTAAATCACTTTATAAAAGCAACGCTAAAGGTAAAACTTATTCTTATATTATGGAATTCTTAAAATTAACTTAGATCAACTTAAACTAGGTCCTAAGAAATTGTGACTATCTACTTAACCTATAGCACAATTAAAGCTGATTCTACCGTTCCGCATGGTGACACAGAAGACTAAAACGCTAAGCTACAAACTAAGGAGAGACTAAACGTGAGTTGCTTACATTCTAACCTTAACCTAAACTAAACTAAAGATGCGCATTATCAATTAAATAATTAATATCCTATGTAAACCTTTGCTAACCTAAAATATGTTTCTGTGACAGAAAATTATATTCTCGCTACTTTCAACAACGGATCAAAGTGCGTTTCATTTCCGTGTTGCGGGGAATTATAATTTTGGAAAAACTCTCGTTGAATTAATTTCAACAATATATAATTTTCGTTTATACACGAAATAAATCGGCTCGCGAATATGTCAAGTCGCTCAAAATCAAACGGTGGAATCGGTAAGAACGGTCGACCGATTTCGATTGATAGTGGTGAGGTTAGTGACAATGAGAATGAGAATGGTACTGATGATGTGGTAGTGGTGAACGAGATGGAAATGACTGTCGATGGACAAGCCTGTAGAAGCTGCGAAAAGCCGGACACTGATGAGATGGTGCAATGTGATCATTGCGACGGATGGCATCACTACAATTGTGTTGGAGTTACGGATGAAGTCGCTAACCAGAGCTGGAGCTGTACCACTTGCAAAACCGCAGAATGGATCCAGCGAACTACACCGATTTCGAACAAACAATCAACACCAAAAGATGCCAAAAAGGATAAGCCCAAACATAGTTTATCTGTTCAAGCTGCTACTTTGACTACACCTGTTCGTTCACCCGGTGGTAAATCCAAATCTACTCAGTCAGAGCCTCTACAACCATCCGCTATCAAAAATAGTCTTTTTGTTCCGAAATTTAATTCGTTAAGTAAACAGCCAGGAGCAGAACCGTCAATAAAAGCAGCTTCAGCTTTGCAAAAAGACCAACGGAAGGGGAAACTTTTAATACCGTGTTTAGAAGGAGTACCTATACTTGAATTGGAAAGGGCGCTTTCGGATAACTCTAGTGCTGCTTCACAGAGATCCGCCCGCAATCGCGCTAAATTGCAACTATTGAGACTGCAAGAAGAAACGGAGTACGAGGAACGGCAGGCGGAGCGACGCAAGCGGGAACAGCAAGATGAAGCAGAACGTCAACGGATAGCTGAACAGGAAGAAGCAAGAAAACACAAAGAATTTTTAGCCGAGAAGTACAGGATTCTTGAAAACTTGGTTAGTGAGAAGGGATCAAGTCGTTGTTCCAGTTCCATCATATCTCGTCACCGTGTAGAAGAATGGATCAAAACTACAGGTCATACACAGCCGGAATCTACTACTCAACATCAAGATGTAAGAAACCAGATGCAGTTACAACGCGAACGGTTACAACAGCAAAATCTTCAGCAACAGCAGAGGGAAGAGGAATTTCGGCAGCACCAACAACAACAACGTCTCGTGCAATTGCAACAGGAAAATGAACTACGAGAACGGCAACGACGAATTCAAGGGGAGGCAGAGTGCATTAATTATTTTCGGCAGCTTCAGTTGCAACAAGAAAAATATTTGCGTGACCAAAAACTTACAGATCGTTTCCAATCAAGCAATCCGAAATCTCCCAAACAAAATTCAGTTGAAAAATCAAAGGTTCACAGCCGAGAAAATGCGACCGAAAATCTTCACCGAAATTCAGTGCGTGAGAAGTCAGGACACTTCAGTCCGGATACTTTGCCTCAACCAACGAAAGTCCAAACCGAAAGTCATCCGACAAGGTCAACTGTGAATACTACCCGCGGCACGTCACGAGCTACACGTGCTGAGAGATCGTCGACAAACTCCACAATAATAGAAGATGATTACGATCAGTTTCAGCTTTCACGCTCGCAGATTGCAGCACGGCAAGCAGTTTCGAAAGATATGCCCACGTTTACCGGTAATCCGGAAAAATGGCCAATTTTTCTATCCATGTTCAACAGCACAACAGCCATGTGTGGATTTACGGAAGAGGAGAATCTAGTGAGGCTGCAAAGAAGTTTGAGGGGCAAAGCATATGAGGCCGTCAAATGTAGGCTTATGCACCCAGGAAATGTACACGGTGTAATGGATACACTAAGGATGCTTTATGGTCAACCGGAAGTGATTGTGCATTCATTGATTGCAAAAATAAGCGCTCTACCAGCTAGAAGATCGACTGGAAACGTTAGTAGATTTCGCAGTTAGTGTACAGAACTTTTGCGCTACAGTCGAGTCATGCGGGTTGGAAGAATATATGTACAACGTGACTTTGCTGCATCAACTCGTCAGTAAATTACCACCGTCAATCAAGCTGAGCTGGGCCAATACCGGAAAACTCGTGTCGCGGTCAACTTAGCAACGTTTAGTGAATGGGTTTACACTCTGGCTGCAGCAGCAAGCTCAGTAACGTTTCCCACTGTCTCGTTTGAAGCAAAACCTACTCGCAACGATTTTTGTCAAAGTAAAAGGGGAGATAGCTATCTCAATGCGCACTCTGAGACAACGGATCCACTTAACACAAAGCCATTTCTGCCTCCTAAAGCGGTAGGAGATTCAACGCCATCTTTCACTAAGGACACATGTCTCGTGTGCAAGGGAAATGGCAAATCTGTGGATAAGTGCAACGGTTTCAAGAATTCTCCAGAGATTCGAGATGGGCAGTAGTCAGGGAGTTTGGACTTTGCCGTACTTGTCTTCGCAAGCATAAAGGAAGCTGCAAAGCCACACCATGCGGCCAGGACGGTTGTACATACCGACATCATATGCTGCTACACAACGATCAAAAAGAGAAAATCCAAGGTTCTAATCAACACAATCAGCCACTGCAATCTAAAGCCAGCGGATCGGGACATGGCTGCCATACGCATCAAACAACGTCAAGCTCTGTACTATTTCGCTATCTGCCGGTGGTGCTCTCTAAATCGGGAGAGAATGTACATACGTACGCCTTTTTAGACGAGGGGTCAGCACTAACACTGATCGATCAAGAATTGGCTGATGAACTGGGATTGAGTGGAATTCCGAGCCCACTATCTCTTCGTTGGACTGGAGGAACTCCACGACAAGAGAAGGACTCCTGCATTGTAGAACTTCATGTTGCTGCGCGACACAATGAAACTAAAAAGTTTAACCTGGAGGATGTGCGCACAGTGAACAAATTAATGCTGCCACACCCAACTCCTTGATGAGTTAATAGCTCTGTACCCACACCTTGGAGGGCTGCCGATCGAATCATATTATGATGCTCGACCACGCATTCTGATAGGAATGAAGCATGCTCAGCTGGGTCTGACACTGAAAAGCCGCGAAGGAAAAATAGGTCAACCAATCGCGATGAAGACACGACTTGGTTGGACGGTTTGCAGAGGTTTGAGTACTGAGACGACACCTAATATGTTTCATTACACATTTCATGTTCGTTCGTGCAACGATGATTCTGACGAGGATTTACATCAAGCCATGAAGGAGTATTTTTCGCTAGATAGTCTAGGCGTAGTTAATCCAGCTAAAATGCTTCTATCGTTCGAAGAAGAGCGCGCGCAGTCACTTTTACAGTCCCGTACTCGCTTTAATGGTGAGCGCTATGAGACAGGCTTGCTCTGGCGCTACGATGATATCCGTCTTCCCGATAACCGAGAAATGGCATTACGTCGTCACCAATCATTGCAACATCGTATGGCAAAGGATGAGCTAATGGCGCAGGCACTGCAGCAGAAGATCCAGGATTACGTCATGAAAGGGTATGTCCGCAAGCTTTCAGACTGTGAAATAAATAAACAATCCACCTGCAGATGGTTTCTTCCAGTATTTCCTGTTACAAACCCGAATAAACCCGGGAAAGTCAGAATAGTCTGGGACGCTGCCGGCAAGGTTTATGGCAAGTCATTGAATTCAGTTCTACTGAAAGGACCGGATTTACTTTCATCTCTACTCGCGATTCTACTTCGATTCCGCTTGCATCCTATTGCAGTTACGGGAGACATTCGCGAGATGTTTCATCAGGTGCTTATTCGCGAAGAAGATCAGCGTTACCAGTGCTTCTTTTGGACGAATGCCGATGGTGAACTCGAGGTATACGCAATGAAAGTCATGACCTTTGGAGCGTGCTGTTCTCCGAGTAGTGCCCAGTACGTCAAGAACGTCAATGCTGAACGATTCAAGCATGAGTTCCCAGGAGCATATGAGGCAATAACCAATTCGCATTACGTTGACGACATGTTGATTAGTGTTGGCTCAGAAGAAGATGCCATACAGATCGCAGAGGATGTTAAATATGTTCATGCGCAAGGAGGATTCGACATGCAGAACTGGATCAGTAATTCCAGACGAGTAACATTGGCGCTACAAGAAACTAGCACGGAGGAAAAGAGTCTCGATCTTCTATCAAAACTGTCCACTGAAAAGGTCTTAGGAATGTGGTGGAATACAAGTTCCGATGTATTCACTTCCAAGGTTGGTTGGAATCGATATGACGCAGCTCTGCTGAAAGGCGAACGACGCCCTACTAAGCGGGAGGTTCTACGAGTCCTTATGAGCATTTTCGACCCACTTGGCCTCATTTCACACTTCTTAGCCTTCTTGAAGGTTCTGCTACAGGACATCTGGCGATCCGGAATAGGTTGGGACGAAGAAATAAGGGGTGGAGCGTTTGCAGACTGGCTCAGCTGGCTTAAAGTCTTGCCCAATGTCGAAAACGTTCAGATCGCGCGATGCTACAGTGTAAAATATACATTCGCTACAGCTGATGAGGTACAAACACACACTTTCGTTGACGCTGGAAAAAACGGAATGGCAGCTGTATGCTTCCTTCGATTCGTCAAAGGTGACAAGATTCATTGTTCTCTTATCTATTACCTCTAAAACCAAAGTGGCACCGTTGAAACTCACGTCGATTCCACGACTGGAGTTGCAAGCAGCAGTAATTGGAACACGACTCACCAGAACAATTATCGATATGCTAGCTATAAAAAATACAAAGAAGACCTACTGGTCAGACTCAAGGGATGTTTTGTGCTGGCTCAACTCTGATCATCGGCGTTACACACAGTTCGTCGGGTTCAAAGTTACCGAGATTTTGGAAGCCACGGAAGCACACGAATGGCGATATGTGCCTAGCAAGTTGAACGTTGCAGACGATGGAACAAAATGGGGCAGAAACTCTGAGCTATCTCCAGACAGCAGCTGGTTCAACGGACCAGACTTTCTCTGGACAACAGAGGACAAATGGCCACAGTCCGCCACCCAGAACAAATCCGCAGATGTTGAACTCTTAGCAAGTCTCTCATTTCACTACACTTTCTCGGAACCAACCGTTCGCGTAACGAAGTACTCTAGCTGGGGACGATTGAGGAACGTAGTCGCCTGTGTTTTACAGTTCATAACGAGTTGCCGATCCAAGAAACGGACACAGCCATTTAAAACACGACCAACTTACAAAAGTTAGCTCTGCACAGCTGAAACATATTTGATTCGAATCGCACAAGAGGAAGGGTATCCTGAGGAAGTTTCCATCTTGCGGAATTCACCACAATGTGGTGGAAAACAGACTGTGACCCTTCCAAAAACAAGTTCGCTGCACAAGCTAACACCTCAGTTAGATGAAAGTAACATCTTGCGCATGAGAACCCGTATCGCAGCCTGTCAATACGCTACAGAAGACGCGAAAAAAACAATCATAGAATGTAAACACCACATCACTAGTTTAATAATCTTGCACTACCACCACAAATACCACCACCAAAATCACGAAACCGTGATAAATGAATTGCGACAAAAATATCAAATTAGCCGTATACGTTCGTGCTTCAATAAAGTACGCAGAGATTGCCAGAGATGCAAGGTCCAAAACGCAGTACCCAACCCTCCATTCATGGCAGATCTACCTTCTGGTCGATTAGCAGCATTCTCACGCCCGTTCACGCATACGGGAATCGATTATTTCGGCCCAATCGAGGTGATCAATGGCAGGAGAGTCGAAAAACGCTGGGGAATTATGGCAATACGTAACTTCGTCGCTCGGCGTGGACAGCCCCGAAAGTTCTACAGCGACCGTGGAACGAACTTCGTCGGAGCAAAACACGAATTCGAAAAGCTTGAACAATTGGTTAGTCAGGATGAAATCATGAGAGAATTCACCAACACTGAGACTGAGTGGGTGTTAAATCCTCCGTTGGCGCCACATATGGGCGGAAGTTGGGAGCGCCTAATACGCTCAGTAAAGAGCAACATGTCAGCGGTCTGCGCAGCGAAAAAACTATCTGACGAAGTACTTCGTAATACTCTAATCGAATTAGAGAATGTGATCAACTCCCGGCCACTCACTCATGTGCCGACAGACGACGATTCTGCTCCGGCACTTACCCCAAATCATTTCTTGCTCGGTTCATCCAGTGGTGTTAAGCCACTGGTCACAAGTAACGACTGCAGCTCAGCCTTGAAACAAAATTGGTGCACGTCTCAGATTCTGGCGAATCTGTTTTGGAAGAGGTGGCTTACTGATGATCTACCTGAAATCACTCGTCGGTTAAAATGGTTCCAGTACGTGAACCCATCGAAACTGGAAACGTTGTAGTTATCGTTGACTCTAAGATGCCCCGTGAGTGTTGGCCAAAAGAAAGGGTCATCAATACGACGACCAGTCGAGACGGTCAAGTAAGGTCCGCAATCGTACAGACAGCCACTGGAGTCTACGAGCGCCCGGTTACCAAGTTAGCAGTATTAGATGTTCAGCGCGACGAGCAGTACAGCAACTAGGAGTTGCCATACCGTGGAGGGAGTGTTGGCCAACCCTATTAGGCCAGCGCGCCTCACCTCTCTAATCAACCTCTTGTGGGTACACAACGCTCCCGTACGGAGATGCCATGCACTGGCGATTGACAGGTCAGCTCGAGCAATCGTGAGTAGGAGATAATGAAAAAAAGCGGTCAAGCTGATAGCACGCGAAAACGAGGTTCTTTTTTGATTAAAATTAAATTAAAATATAAATTATAATACGATTCATTTAGTTTAAAAATTTTGTAAATCACTTTATAAAAGCAACGCTAAAGGTAAAACTTATTCTTATATTATGGAATTCTTAAAATTAACTTAGATCAACTTAAACTAGGTCCTAAGAAATTGTGACTATCTACTTAACCTATAGCACAATTAAAGCTGATTCTACCGTTTCGCACGGTGACACAGAAGACTAAAACGCTAAGCTACAAACTAAGGAGAGACTAAACGTGAGTTGCTTACATTCTAACCTTAACCTAAACTAAACTAAAGATGCGCATTATCAAATAAATAATTAATATCCTATGTAAACCTTTGCTAACCTAAAATATGTTTCTGTGACAGGAAAATTATATTCTCGCTACTTTCAACAACGGATCAAAGTGCGTTTCATTTCCGTGTTGCGGGGAATCATAATTTTGGAAAAACTCTCGTTGAATTAATTTCAACAAAAAGTTTAACGGCATTTTTGGGGAACAACATTTTCGGACATCAGAAATGAGTTCAGCACCCGAAAATTGGTATTATACGTCATTTTCAAGCATTTTAGAAAAAAAAATTAGGTTTTTCCAACTTTTGTTCAGAAACCCGCCACTCTGCGGGGCATTGAAAACACTTTTTGTACAGATAAATTATCCTAGATTTCCTGCAACACTTTTTATAGTTCATTGTTTGTACACCGCCGTCTATCCGTTCGTTTTTATATGCCCGCGGCATCCGTCCGACAAAAGAATTTACTTCAAACTCGCCTGACCATATCACCCTAAAAAAACTGTCCATTTTACCCCAAACAGGGGTACGCCTTTCTAAAAACTCAATTCCTTCCACTATTTTCGATAAAACTTATCGCAATCTTTCATTAAAATGTACTCTTTTACTAGACAAACACGGCTGCAAAGCTCATTAGACTGAAAACATCGAAGAAGTTCTCAAAAAACCTTAAATACACGAGCGTTAAACAGCAAAATCAACTTTCGATGTTTCCTTTGTTTACATCGGCACTGCGATGCACCTGTCACAGCAAACCATGAAATTTTTATATTAGTTAGGGTTTAGTAGTTCAAGGAAAGGATGAAATAGTACATGGAACCCAAAAATGTAATACTTTCCAAGATAAAGCAGCTGTCCATTTCACCCCAGGGGTCCAAATTACCCCAAACTACCCTATTGCGATTTCATTTTACATCTGTACTTCAACCTGTGCCAACAAGGGTCCTACTGTTATTTTCTTGTATAGACCATCGCACGAAATCTTTTCAACCTCACTTTTTTGACAGATAGTGGTAACTTTGTTTACATTTTGGACTTTGTGCTTTTTTCTAATGGGGCAATCGTGTGCATAGGGAAAATGCTGCTCAATTTAAATTGTACGTGGTGCACTGGTTCAAAAAACACAACACTTAAGCCTGTATTACACTCTTTGACCGAGCGTCAAAAATTTGTCACTTTTTGACAGATAAAAATTTGGTCAAATATAATTGTTCGTCACTCTCCAATTTTAACATGGGGCAAACACGGGCGAACAACAACCATGATGTCAAATAAATTTGACCATTATGTCAGAAGGTCAATATTCGACCATTAGACTAGTCCTGTGCGCCGCCACGCCGCGCCGCCGCCGCCGACACTTTTACGCACGCCGCCGCCGCCGCCGCCGATAATTTGGACTCGGCGCGCCGCCGAGGAAATTTTTAGCGCGCCGCCGACGAAATATTTACCGCGCCGATAGTGATTGTGTATGCTGGATTTTTTCCTGATTATAGAAACACCGCAAATCACAGCCGATAAGGGAACACTCGTATATTAGGTAACGCGGAATTTGGCAATTCTTAATACCCCTTCACTCCGAAGTAACGCAATTTTGCATGGTGGCCTCACGCAGTGTAACACTTCGCTAAGTACCTCCCCTGTATTTACGTATTTACGAAGGGTACGGGACACGAGACATATGGACGCTAGGCACATGGATGTTAGGCATAGTATGCTGGGCATACAGACGCGAGGCTTAATGGATGTGCTGCATAATGGATACGAGGCATACTGCCATGAGGCATAACGGACGCGAGGCCGAATGGACGTGAGGCCGAATGGACGCGAGGCTGAATAAGATATTGTATGATCGCATGAGATCCAATTATCATGACCAAGGATGGAAAAATTCGTATCGCATAACAATCATTCGGGTATCATTTCTGAACGTGCTATTTATAAGCTTTCAATCCTAGCAAACCATCGCTATTAAAAGTTACACATTCTCACGCATGCAAGAGACAACTTAGAGCAAAGAAATATATGGTAGCTTTCTTTGTTGATTTTGTTTCAGTATTGCCTGCTTTATGCGGAGCGAGCAACATATAGCGAAAGTTTCACGAAAGAATCGTAAACGATTGCACTCAAGCGATCGCAATGATTCTTTCAAATGTTGGTTGCTTGTAGGCGGAATTCGGCTACTCCACGTCGTGCTTTCACCGTGATATACCACGATGATTCTTGGTGATTTCAAGTATCACATGCTAATGCACCATGCTACAATTTCCGTTAGCATTGATGATACCTGCTTGCTCCAGTAAGCAAACAATTGAACGCAATCTAACGTTCATTTGGATTCATAATTTTGTATCACTGGCGATAATATCTCAAATATTCTCGCGTTAATGTTGAATGCAAGTGAACTTGGATACAAAAAATACTATCGTGTTTGAATCATTCAGTCTCCTTCTATGGTATTCGGAACTCTTAGAAGCGAAAAACAATCAGCAGCGTTTCTAGGGAAAACTTGTACGCGAGTGGAAATAGTTGAACGATAACTGATGAATCAAAGAACACATTTGCATGAAGTATTGCTAGTGAGTGAACTTTTCCATGCTTGATCATGACTATGTGTTCCGGATTTGCAACATACATTCCGCAGCAGAGTCAATTTCTATAATTAAGCGTAAATATATTCCTGAAGAGTTTAGGTTGGGCATAATATTTTTTCAAATCTTGCGGCGCAGACGCATAATCGAGGGCAAGGAAACGTGGCGGCATTAAGCTGCCGTGGTTTCCACAGTCCGTGCCGGCCGCCGACCCGCCGTTGGAAGCGGCGGCCTCTTGCACACAAACGACTGATCTACAGATTTGCTAGGTCTACTCAAACAGAGTTTCTTTCCCTTAGTTAAGTCCGAACAAGCGGTAGCGAGTAAGGACATCATTCGCTCGAACATCGAGTCGGCCGAAGGCCGCGAGTGTATTGCTTTCTAAATGACACCCTGAAGTGAAATACATGTTATTTAAAGAGGGCTGTGATGATGACGATAATACCGTATTCCACCTTACTTCCCATCGGCCTTGTGTCTATTCGGCCTCGCGTCCCTTCGGCTTCGCGTCCATTCGGCCTCGCGTCCATTCGGCCTCACGTCCATTCGGCCTCGCGTCCATATGCCTCGTGCCCGTATGCCTGCCATCCATTATGACTAGCGTTCTATGCCTTAGTTCTTTCATCAATAATTTGCACGGGGCCAGTTTGCTTCGAGAATATTGTTTCAGTTTAATAACATAAGTTTATATGTTTATTTTCATTTTTAATTTTTATGTAAACGTATGAGCAATCCGGGAATGTTTAAAAAAATAAGAAAAACCTAGATTAATCCACCTAGCGGTCAGACCCAGCCTTTCTCATTCAAACTTTTATTTGTAAAAAAAGATTTACATGAACGCTTCAATCCAATAAATGTATATTCACTCTTTAGGTTCTAAAATATTGATGTTGTAATCTATACATATAAAAATGCAGTCCGGTCTATCTGATGCATATATGTAGGCTCGTTCCCTCTTCTGGAAGGGGACGGTTCCATACAAATGAAACACAAATTTCGCACAGGTCAAGAACCAATCAAGAAAATACAACCAAATTTGGTATGTGAATGTTTTTAGAGGTAACAAATATGTCCATAATGGTTCGACGCCCCCACCTCATCTGGAAGCACAATTTCTGCACATCTCGCGAACTAATCAACTAAATGGAACCATATTTGGCAGGTGAATGTTTTGCGTGGTAACAAATATGTTCCATAATCGACCTCAGGCAACATTTTGGATTGTAAGATGGCAACTTTCGGTTTCTGGGAAACAGCCAATAATGGCCGATTTCCACCCAATATAATAATATCCGGATCAAGAATGATACACAGGAGCTAAAATCGACCACAGATACCATTTTGAATTCTAAGATGGCGACTTCCTGTTTCTGAAAAACAGCTGTAAATGACCAAATACAACCCAATATAATGATGCACTGGAGCCACAAATCGACCTTAGACAGCATTTTAAATTGTAAGATGGCAATATCCGGTTTCTGGAAAACAGCCTGGAATGGACAATTCCCATTAAATATGAGTATCTCCGGAACCAGAAAGAAGCACAGAAGCTAACAATTGATCACAGACACAATCTTGAATTTTAAGATGATGACTTCCGGTATCTGGCAAACAGCCGGAAATTACCTAATACCATTCAATATAAATGTTTTCGGAACCAGAATTACGCCCAGATGACAAAAAGTGACCAAATACCACCCAATATGGGTTTCTTCGGAACCAGAATGTTGCAAGAAGCTAAAAATTGACCTCAGACACAATTATGAATTGTAGGATGGTAACATCTGGTTTCTAGAAAACAGCCAAAAATGGCCGATTTTCGTCTAACATGAGTATCTCCGGATCTAGAATGATACACAGCAGTTGAAATCGACCACAAACCCTATTTTAGATTCTCGGTTGGCGACTTCCGGTTCCTGGAAAACAGCGGAAAATGATCGAATAACACCCAATATGAGTGTTTCCTCAACCAGAATGACAATCAGAGGCCAGAAATTATCTTATATACCATTTTGAAATCCAAGATGGCGACTTCCGGTTTGTGAAAAACAGACTAAAATAACCAAATACCATCCAATATGAGTATCTCTGGAACCAGAATGATGCAATTAGCTAACAATTGACCTCAGGCATCACTTTGAATTGCTAAATGGCAACTTCTAGGAAACAGTCGAAAATGACCGAATAATACTCAATATGGATATTTCCGTAAACGAGATGATGCATAGAAACCAAACATTGACCCTGGATACCATTTAGTATTTAAAGACGACCACTTTTAGTTTGTGGAAAACAACCTCCCCTAAATATCTCCCAATATGGGTATTTCCGGTGTCAGATTGATGCCAGAAAATTTGCTGAGAATGACCGTATACCACCCAATATGAATAAATTCAGAATTAAGGCTATGTACAGAAGCCAAAAGTTGAAGATGTTGTCATTTCGATAAAACCAAACATTTCAAACGATTTGTTACTTGACTTTGATCATATCCTATGGCCGATTCGTCGTGCATTTGCAGACTTTAAACACATCGCAAGGAATCAATGAATTTGGAAAGTTCTAATAGTACGATACCACATTAAAATTATGTTGAGGCCACATATATCGATCAAAGCAGGTATAGTTTTAAATAGTCTTTGAATTTCTTTTCTTTCCAAAAACTTTGAGTCACATATCAAATTGTTATGAAGTTTGTTATTTGTAAGTTTGAGAGACGACTCATTCGTATAACCCTAGTTATGTTCAAATAAGTCATGTAATCTTTGAGATAATAGACTCTCGTTGTTTTTTAACAATTTAATACATAACGGTTGCTTAAGTTCGATTATAATCAAATAAAATGGGAACGTATAAAGCAGCCAAACTTTGGAATAATGAAGTTTCGTGATTTTCATATTTCGGTATTCAAAAGAACGGGCTACCTGGAAAACCCTTAACTTTTAAATTTTATGAAGATTGAACATGTTGTTCAAACGTTATGAAAAGAAACGTGTTCTGAAGACTGTTTAATCTCACTCATGTCTCTCAGAGATGGCTGAACCGATTTTCATAAAATCAGTGTCAAATGGAAGATCTAGTTGCCCCATAAGACCCTATTGATTTGTTTTGCAATCGGACTATTAGTTTGCCTGTTATATTTAAGAATGTGAAATCCAGCTATGCAAAGGAACATATTTCGATTACTACTTGGACTCACTCACTTTTCTCAGAGATGGCTAACCCGATTTCCACAAAATTAGTGTCAAATGAATGTTCTAGCTGCCTCATAACACCCTATTGAATTTTACTGTAATCGAACTGTAACTTCATCTGTAATGTACCGAAATGTGAAAATCACGAAACTTCATTATCTCAGAAACTACACAACCGATTTGATCAATTTTTGATATCAGATGAGCGGGCTAGTTAAGAGTTAACTGATGAATTATGATTGAACACGTGGTTTCAAAGTTTGGCTGCCCTATACGTTCCCATTTCATTTGATTATAATCGAACTTAAGCAACTGTTATGTATTAAATTGTTAACAATACAACGAAAGTCTATTATCTCAAAGAGTACATGACTTATTTGAACATTACTAGTGTCATACGAACGAGTCATCTCTCAAACTTACAAATAACAAACTTCATAACAATTTGATATGTGGCTCAAAAGTTATGGAAGGAAAAGAAATTCAAAGACTATTTAAAACTATACCTGCTTTGATCGATATATGTGGCCTTAACATAATTTAAGTGTGGTATCGTACTATTAGAACGTTTCAAATTCATTGATTCCTTGCGATGTGTTTAAAGTCTGCAAATGCTTAACCAATCGGGCATAGGATATGATCAAAGTCAAATAACAACTCGTTTGAAATGATTGGTTTTAATCGAAATGACAACATCCTCGACTGTTGGCTTGTGTACATCGCCTTAACTCTAAATATATTTATATTGAGTGGTATTCGGTCATTTTCAGTAGATTTTCTGGCATCAATCTGACACCGGAAATACCCATATTGGGAGGTATTTAGTTATTTAGGTTGTTTTCCAAAAATTAAAGTGGTCGTCTTTAAATTCAAAATGGTGTCCAGGGTCAATGTTTGGTTTCTATGCATCATCACGTTTACGGAATATACATATTTAGTATTATTCGGTCATTTCCCACTGTTGCCTAGAAGTTGCCATTTAGCAATTCAAAATGGTGCCTGAGGACAATTGTTAGCTCCTTGCATCATTCTGGTTCCAGAGATACTTATATTGGATAGTATTTTAAGCTGTTTTTCACAAACCGGTAGTCGGATACTGGTTAAAGAAAAACTCATATTGGGTGATATTTGGTCACTTTGGACTGTTTTTCAGAAGCCGAAAGTCGTCATTTTGGACTTCAAAATTGCCTGTGAAATCAATTTCTGTCATCTGGGCGTAATTCTGGTTCCGAAAACATTCATATTGAATGGTATTTGGTCATTTCCGGCTGTTTGCCAGACACCGGAAGTCACCATCTTGAAATTCAAGACTGTGTCTGTGATCAATTTTAAGCTTCTGTGCATCTTTCTGGTTCCAGAAATACTCATATTTAATGGGAATCGTCCATTTCAGGCTGTTTTCCAGAAACCGGAAGTTGCCATCTTACAATTCAAAATGTTGTCTGAAGTCGATTTGTGGTTCCAGTGCATCATTACGGTTCCGGAAATACCCATATTAGGTGGTATTTGGTCGTTTGCGCTGTTTTTCCGACACCGGAAGTCGCCATTTTGGATTTCATAATGGCATTTGGAGACAATTTCTGGATTTTGAACGGCATACTGGTTAAAGAAAAACTCATATTGGGTGGTATTTGGTTATTTTCAGCTGTTTTCAGAAACCGGAAGTCGCCATCTTAGAATTTAAAATGCTATCTGTGGTCGATTTTAGCTCCTCTGTATTATTCTAGATCCGGATATTATTATATATGGTAGAAATCGGCCATTTTTGGCTGTTTTCCAGAAACCGGAAGTTGCCATCTTACAATCCAAAATTTTGTCTGAGGTCGATTAGGGACCTATTTGTTACCACTAAAAACATTCACCTGCCAATATGGTTCCATTTAGTTGATTATTTCGCGAGATGTGCAGAAATTTGTGAAGAAATATGTACTTCCAGAAGAGGGAGGGGCGTCGAACCATTATGGACAAATTTTTTACCTCTAAAAACATTCACATACCAAATTTGGTTGTATTTTCTTGATTGGTTCTTGAACTGTGCGAAATTTGTGTTTCATTTTTATGGGACCCCTCCCTTATAGAAGAAGGATTCGGGTGTCATACTGTTATGTACATATTTGTTACCACTAAAAACATTTACCTGCCAAATTTTGTTCCATTTGGTTGATTAGTTCCCGAGATGTGCACAAATTTGTGTTTCATCTAACCATTATGGACATATTAGTTACCCCTTAAAACATTCACATGCCAAATTCGGTTTCATTTGCTTGGTTTGTACTTGAGTTGTGCAGAAATTTATGTTTCATTTGTATGGGACCCTTCCCTTCCAGAAGAGGGAGGGGTCTCAAACTATCATAGGAACCTTTATCGGCACCAAAAATCCCTACATACAAATTTTCACGTCGATCGGTTCAGTAGTTTAAGAGCCTATATGGATCAGACAGACAGACAGACCGGACTGCATTTTTATATGTATAGATTACAACATCAATATTTTAGAACCTAAAGAGAGAATATACATTTATTGGATTGAAGCGTTCATGTAAATCTGTTCTTACAAATGAAAATTGAATGAGAAAGGCTGGGTCTGACCGCTAGGTGGATTAATTTAGGTTTTTTCAAAACTGAACGTCTTTGGAAATAGTGTTCCTTGCATTTTTTTGAGATTTACACTTGTTTTACTTTCTCTGCTTGGTTTATTATTTTCTGGTTGCTCAATTGTTTATTTACTTGATTTCTTACCATTTTTATTTCTAGTTTTGACATCATGTCAACCCTGACGCAATATTTTTTTCATTAACGTTGAATTAACAAAAAACCGAAAATGAGAGTTCAAAGCACACATTATGCTCAATTATAAGTGGTAATTAGTGTCACGCCGATAGACGCCGCCGCCGCCGCCGCTGATATAAGCCAACGGCGTCACGCCGGAGCGCCGGTCGCCGCCGAGGTAAAATGTTTTCTACGCCGCCGCCGCCGATGATATGCTCGGCGCACAGGTCTACATTAGACAAAGAGTGTACTACAGGCTTTAGTCACAATTAAAATGATCTGCTGAAATCCAGAACAAAACTGCATCGCCCGAAGGTAAACAAAGTTACCAGTATCTGTCAAACTCAGATGCGTAACGTTATTGTGCGATAGTCTATTTCAAATCGCCGGACGAGTTTACCGAAGCATACGTCTTTCTCGAGATACTTAGAGAACGAAAGTGATAGTCGATGAAAAAAACCGCCAATTTGTCAACACATGTTTCACATGTCAGAGGTGTCAGATCTCTTCTCAAAGCGCAATGTTGAGATTTAATTTTGGCTGTTGCTGACAGTGTCCCGAAGAAAATAAAATCGATTCGGCAACCGGGCTCCTGTGTATTGGGTTAAAAAATCGAAACATCGTCTCAGAAGTATCGATATTTTCGATGCCGGTACAACATTGCCCACTGTTATACACAATTGCACTTCAATGCACATTACATACACACATACGAGCATACATATACACAAACACGAACAAATCAACATGTATACGGGCATAAACACACACTTAAAAACATATGTGCGTTCTCGTAAACGAATATACGAAAACACGTATACTAACATACATGCAAACATACATTCTCACATTCAATAATACCTAAACATATAGCGGCGGCGTAGCCAAGGAGGGGGTTCAGGGTTTGAAGGGTTTAGGGTTCTTTATCTTCTCAAACCCCGGAGAGAAACAATTCTCTTTTCCGATTTTTCTTTTTGTCATTCTTTAGCTTTTTAATTCTTGGCTTTGTTTCTTTTACCTATAGTTACCAAAAACGGAAACTTTATTACTATTTTTTGTCGCTTACTTATTTCGATACCATGCCACGAGCTACCATACTACTTGTTCCACGAGAAACAAGGTGTTTTGTATAGCAGGGCTCGAAGCGGCTAGGCAATGCAATAGTAGTGACTTTAGTGACCAAAACATGAAAAATAGTGACCAAATAGTGACTTCATATCAATTGAATTTCATAGATCTATAAGCTCTGGTCGCAGTGATGAGTCTACACAGAAAAAAAATCAATTGAAAAGTGACCAAATACAGTAATCACCCGATTATATCTGTACCCGATTTTATCTGCCCCCGATTTTATCACATTTTTCACCCGAATTTAACATCATAAAACATTTCATTAAAAAAATGTCAGGGTGAACTGATTTTCTATTACGCTTCAATATTTAAGATATTTTTCATAATTCTGTGTATCATTCTGGATGCAGTTTACATTAAAAATTCAACCGATGCACAATGTTACATTTTGCTGTTATCGTGCGAATAATTGAATAGTGATACAAATGTTTATTATAACCGTATAATATGTTCGGAGAAGTTTCAAAATATTTGAAAACGCATCTTTTGATGTAGAAAGCTGGGTGATCAATCCTCCTCAAAGTGAGATAGAATATTTACTTTTTCATTAGATAAAGATAGACGCTTGGTGTCCTAGGCAAAGTATTAGGTGATCTCAAAACAAGAAACTTTACAGAAGACATCATGTTTCTATCTCTTACATATTGCAAGCAACATAAAGTTTTCTATGAGAAGGCATTAAAAATCGTTATTTACATTTTAAGATTATTCTGGTTGCAATATGTGAGAGATATCAGCATGCTGTCTTCGGCAAAGTTTAGTGTTGTGAGAACATCTAATATTTTGCTTATGGTACTGCGCTACAAAAAAGCAAGTAATTTATTTTACCAATTCAAACAAAAACATGAATGAATAAAAAACTTAATTGTAATTTATTTGCAACTTTACAACGATTTTTTTAGGTTTTTTATTTTTTTAGGTTTGTTCAGAAAAGTTTTAGGCAACTGAATTAGTTATATAAAAAAAATGTTTTAAAAACATAGTGATGATCGATTTTTTATAGTCACTTTTTGTTTTTGAATTTTTTTTTCAGTACGGAATCTCAAATTGAATTTTTTAAATATTTTTTATAAAAGCTCAGACAGTTTTCTCAAATTCATCCCTTGACAACTTTTCTCTATCTTTTGTCATTATTCAGATATATCGATTTATGAAAAAACAACTGCAGCTTTTTTCATATGTTTGTACAGGTAAATTTTCCAAAAAAAAAATAATATCGCTGATTTTACGTATTTAGTTATTGATTTAACATCTTCAATAAAAAAAAAAATTAAAAATTTCCCGATTTCATCACTTTCCCTATTTTATCGCGCCAAAAATCATCATGGTGAGATATAATCGGGTGATCACTGTAGTGACTACAAAGTGGTAAAAACTAGCTTGCGTTTACAAATGCTTGCAAAATTTGCAAATGGATCAATAAAACGACAGAAGAACACTACCGGAAACACGAAATACGAGCAAAGATGTCAGAAGTTTTTGAGGAGCATCTGCGCGAAAAACCCCAAACCAAAAACTGCTTGAAATCTGGAATGAATCCGACTGTAACTTGAAAAAAATTCGCTTGCAAATGTGACAGTTTGCACGGTCCGTTCCGTTGACGGTGGCACGTGTGACGTGGCGTTGGCGTACGTGTAAATTAGGCTTGATTCTTCTCTCACGCATTCGGTTCGTGTCAACATTACCTCTGACAAAAAATCTTGAGAAATTGAAGTAGGGTAGGGAACGGCTTGAGCAGTAGCGCCTATTTTAATCAGTCGAAGAAAACAAGCCTCAAACTCCTGCATTTTGATCAATATCGACAATTTCAATGATGGAAACGAAAACTTTGATTGTCTAGCCTGTCTAACGAATATAAGAAATAAAACAGACTGCTTAAAATAGGTTCGGGGTGATTGGAATCGTGTCCCTCGATTGGTAACTTTAATTGATGATTGTTAAAGTTTGCTAACTTAGTTTTACAATCTGAAAACAAGTTCTGACAGAGAAAACGATAGAAAACAGATTGATATACTACTGTTTGAGTTTCACCCAACACATTTCGTCTGAATACACAGGCGGTTCCTAAAGCTGCTTAGAATATGTTTCCTTTCCTATTGCAAACTGCTTCATTCGCGCTGAGAGCTGTGTTCAACAAGTATCTTCGAAAAAGTGACTTTAGTGACCGTTTTTCAGGGAATAGTGACCTTTTGATGGAAAAAGTGACTGGCCTGAAAATAATGACCAAGTCACTAAAATGTGACCCGCTCTGAGTCCTGCCCTAGGTAAATTCGCTTCGTACTCTTGAGCATTACAATTCTCAATGTACTGTGCCTGACTTGGAGAACACGTAATGCCAAACGTTCCGACACCTATTATGAATATTTTCATTGCTTGCGATGGACTGTCTCGATAATTAAACACTGACTATGGGTATCCTCTGGTCTAATTCGAAACTGATGAAACATTTGTTTCAAATCTCCACAAACCGCTACCTTTTATTGCCGAAAACCGCATAACACTGCCGGTAAGGGGGCAAGAAAATCTGGCCCTTTGAGAAGTACACTGTTCAGTGAAACACTCCCTATTCTGGCTGCCGCATCCCAGACGAACCTGAATCTACCTGGCTTTTTAGTGTGACTTACGGCACTCAGTGGAAAATTGGAGGGTTCGCGTTGCTTTTGTTGCTTCATGGATGTAACCGCTTGCTATGTATTCTTAAATCTGGCGTCGTATGCTCTCACGCAATTCAGGATCCGATTCCATTTTTCTCTCGAAGCACTTCCATCGTCTTACCGCCATATGAAAGCTGTTAGGTAGATTAATCTCTTAGTGACGCCACAATAGAGCAGTTTCAAAGCTGTTAGTCAAACGTTTGGTAGTTTGAGTTAGGATTTGTTGAGCTCACTTATCTTCTTCTGACTCTGGACTCCATACTAACGCCTATGCTTTTAAGCGAGAAATATTTCTAGACCATATTATGCAGTTCCTCAACCGGGGAGCACTCGCAAACGTGGAAAGTAAAATTTGCCACCTCTTTTTTGTTCGGTGTACAACCGAAGATCGACCACCCCAATCGGTTCTTGGCCGCTACTGGGTCGCCAAGTTGCCCCTCTCGCAATTTCAATGTTGCAATCAGGCTGGCATTATTATACCCTATTAGGATCCCAGGTGAGATTACATTACTCTGGGGTAGCTTTTTACGCGGGTTGTTTTATGCGTTTTTTTAAACGGGATATTTTTGTAATAACTTTTTTTTTACTCGATTCGGAAGATTTTTTTTACTCGATTCGGGAGATTTTTTTTACTTGATTCGGAAGATTTTTTTTACTCGATTCGGAAGATTATTTGTTCACGGTATCAAATTAGTTTAGTATAAGTATATCTAACCTTATCTTTCAAATGCAGTACAACCAATCGCGTGAAAAGCGACCCAAGTGTATAATTGTTCACTGGTAAACCTCGCAAATGTGCGTAACACTGTGCTAAATCTTCATATTTCAGCGTCTATTTTGGTAGGTTTAGATTTTCAACTGTACGGGTGTCGCACAGCGTGACCCGTTCGTGCCGTCCAACGCCGACAATTTCCAAAACTAGTCTCTGTGACTGTTAAACACAGAGGTAGCGACTCTCCATCATCAACACCTAAAAGATTTGCGATGCTCTGTTCCACCAGTGTCATCGACGATCCGTCGTCGAGAAATTCAAACGTGTCTACTGATTTTCCGTTCCTAAACAGTTTCACAGGCAGCATGCAAAATAGTGTTGACTGCTCATTGGCATGATGCGCATTCACCCCTTACTCATATTGATGGTCGGGATTGATTTTTGTGGATGTTTTTGCTCAACCTGAACAAAATTTCAGCATTGGGTGGTGCGTTTATTGCAACCATTGATTTCACATTTCGCTGACGATTTACAAGGACGTCTTCCATGCCTGCCGAGACAAGTACGACCAAAATGATGATCTATTACCGTTTTCCAACGATTCAGGTCCCCACCTTACGAAAATCACATAATCTTTAACTTTGTGATTTACACCGTTGTAAGCCAAACACAACAGCGACACGTTTAAATCGTTGTCGCTGTTTTGTTCCCTCTTCGACAGCTCACTTTCTAAATGCGCGTTAAGACATTTGTCATTTGTTTTCCACTATCTCGATCACTTTTTGCACGTCTATAAACACAAACAATATCGCATGCTAGCCTGGGGGGCTAATGCGGTCTCGATCAACTAGATTAGTTGAGAGAATTCGTTATCGATATTGTTTTCGGCACATTTTGCATGTTGTAGGATAAGTACAACGATACACCGTGCCCCAGTGCTGAGTCGAGAAAATTTCCAGCTCGAAAAGTTCCTCGACCTGATCGGGAATCGAACCCGATATCACAACCGTGTGGGAGAGCTAGACGACCGACATCGCTAACCACAGAACCACGGGGACCACGTTACCGTTGCACGTCTGTAACCTGTTTTGATTTGTTTGTTGTCACTGTGACGACGAAAGCTGCGGACACTAATGTCGACATGTATGCCACAAAAGTTCGAAGGTACAAATGTATGCCAAACATTGCTGCCTTCTCAGTGGCGTAGCTATGGTTTGGTGGGCCTGGTGCGATAACAAAAATGTGGGCCCCTAATGAAAATGATAAACTATTCTAACATACATTAAACCGAGGGAACGTTCTTCTGGATATTGCAACAATCAAACATTTCACGTTGGCGTTTGAAATAAGAATGTTCTTTATTGATTCTACCAGATACAGCAAAACCTTAATCCTAGTCATTTTAGTACAAGAGTAGAAAGTAGAGAGGGAAAACATAGCTATTCACATAATTGTCAACCAATCGTGGGCCAGCTCAATAACGCCGGTACGATTGGTGAAAGGAGATACATAACATACAAGCGTGCGCGGCAGGCGCAGTTAGCTTGAATGTTATTTTATTTATTATTTTCAGCCATGTGCGCACATCGCACTGGGCTTGGGATAGGTCTGGATAATTTACTTATGGGTGTAATTGGATACTCACTATGGCACTAGGGCATTATGCAACTCAAGTGCATTAGCTCCTTTAAGCAACTTGTGAGGTTGGAAATAATTTATTGGCTGGGAAAGAACATGACCCAGAATAACTGCTGGACATGTACTTTAGACTGGTGAGAAAATTAAAGGATTTGTTAATCGTTTTGGGACTTGTGGGAATCATGAGTGGTTTGGAAATTATGGTTTGTGAGTGGGAAACAAAGCAATACTTTGCTTTGGCTTTTCTTGAAAGCATATGGGTAAAAGGTTTCTTGGGAACATATGGGAAAAAGGTAGATTTCGTTATTAATTTATGGTCTTGGGAAAATTATCTTGAAGTTGTGGGAAATTCATAAAATTCAAAAAATTCATAATCTGGGATATACCATACCATCCCTCCAAGAGGAACATAAATGGTGAAATTGAAATGAAACCATTTATTGTTGTCAACACTTTGGAGTAATTTGAAAAATAGGATGTGCTATGTTTTCTCTTACAAACGGTATTTGAATTTTATTACATTGAATGATCATTAATACTGTGCTTTTGACATCGTTTGATTACTTATTTGAATTAAAATACATGAAAATGATTTTAATTTATATATGCTATCTGAGTATATAATATCTTGGAAATATTTGAATACATGTAATTTGAAATGTAATATGAAATTTAAGTTTTTATTAAACGGTTTTTGTGAACTAGTATTGAATGGTTTGAATTAATGTTTTTTATTTTGCAATTTGGATCTAAAAGTTCTTCTACTATATATGGACCTTCATAAAATGGATCTAGTTTTCTTCTATTTTCAATTTTTAGATAAACCGTATCATTTATTTTTAATTGGATCGGGTTTGTACATATTTCTGTTGAAATTGTTCGTTTTACTTTCTGTTCAATCAATTTATTTTTTGCAATTTCGTTCGATTTTTGTATTTTATATTTTAATTCTTTACTATATTGTTCAAAGTTGTAAACTGGTTCTATTCCTTGTTTGAAAATTTCTTGTGGTAATTTAGCTTTAACTCCAAAAACAAGTTCATGTGGAGAAAATCCATGATCTGTGTGTGGAGTAGTATTGTAGTTAAAAGCGTAAAATTTCAACCATTCATCCCAATCAGATTGATGCTCGTTAACGAAAGATCTCAGGTATTCATTTAAACATCTGTGATTTCTCTCGAGCGCTCCGATTGTCTGAGGATGATAAGCTGTACTAAATTTTTGTTTGATATGTAATATTTTGCAGATCTGATCAAAGACTTCATTATTATATTCTGTTCCTTGATCGGATCTTAAAGTTAGAAATGTTCCATATGTTAGTATGAAATCATTAACCAACGCTTTAGCGATAACATTTGCTTCTTTGGTTGGTACTGGTATTAATACAACGTATTTTGTTAGATCGCATTGAATAGTCACTGCGTATCTATTGTTATTATTACTTTTAGGTAACGGACCAACTGTATCTATTGATATAATTTCAAATGGGAATGATGGAGTTGTAGTTACTATTTGTTTTTCTTTTGTATGCTTTATGAGTTTGTTTCGTTTGCATAATTCACAGGCCTTGATGAATTCTGCAATCGATCTTTTCATATTATTCCATTTGTAAACTTCCCTTATTTGAAGATATAGTCTATGTTGTCCTACGTGTCCTCCTGTAGGTGTGTAATGATAATCGTGTAATATTTTCTGTATTACTTCCTTTTTTGTAACCATCATTGGTGGTTTATAAATTATAATTTGTATAGAATACACTAGTGTATTGGCTATATTTTTGAAATTTTCGACAGTAATCATTTTGAATATTTCGTCGTTAGTCGACAGCGCTATTTTTCCTTGATTCATTTTTACCATGATATCCTCTAATTTCAGAAGAGCAGATTCTAAAATTTGACTTCCGTTATTTAACTGTTGATGCACTTGTGCAACAATTTTACTATTTTTCTTGATTATAAACTTTAATTCATTTGCGACTACAATTGTTTCTAATTTAAGTAATTTATTTGTTTCAGAGGGGTTGTTAGTCGAGTACGCGGAGAGGTGATCAATCTCTTCTGGCGTCGACTCCCGTTCACCCGTAATAATATCATTTATTTTATTCTTTCGAGTCTCTCTAGTCATAGATCTCGTATTTACTTTTAATATATTAATATTCTTTAACTCGTCTGAGGTTGTAATTATTCTAGACAACGCATCAGCTCCTACATTTCCTTTTCCTGGAATGTATTCTATTGTGAAGTCATATTCTTCTAAATCGAGACGCATTCTGGTCAATTTAGAAGTAGGATTTTTCATTCCAAACAGATAAACCAAAGGTCTATGATCTGTCCGAACTGTGAATTTTCTTCCATACAAGTAAGGCTTGAAATAATTAATGGCCCAATGAATAGCCGTTAATTCTTTCAGAATAACAGGTTTATTTTTCTCTGCTTGAATAAATGCTTTACTTGCAAAAGCGATTGGTAAATTTCCATTTTGCGTTTGTTGAGACAGAACTGCTCCACATCCAACGTCTGAAGCATCTGTCGTCAGTATAAATTCCTTTGAAAAATCGGGATATTGTAACAATGTTGGTGATATTAAAATATTTCTCAAACTGTCAAATGCAATTTGACATTTCTCAGTCCAAACGAACGTCGTATTTTTCTTTAACAACTGATTTAAAGGATATGCCAACGTTGCGAAATTTGGCACAAATTTCCTATAATAATTACAGAATGCAACGAATCTTCTAACTTCGTCTGCATTTGATGGTACTGGATAATTCAACACAGCTTTAAATTTGGAATCATCTGGTAACATACCTTGATCAGTAATCTTATGACCTAAATATGTCACTTCTGTACTGAAAAAATTACATTTTTGTGCATTAAGTTTCAGATTATAGTATCTCAAACGTTCAAAAACTTGAGTTAGGTTTGAAAGATGATGATTAACTGAACAACCAATTATTACAATGTCATCAATATAAATGAATGCTAACTCTGGCGTCAAACCTGCCATGGCTATTGTCATCATTCGTTGAAAACTATTCGGGCTTATATTTAGTCCGAAAGGTAATCTTGTGAACTGATAATGACCATTTTTTGTTGAAAAGGCGGTGAATTTTCTAGATTCATTGTCTAGCGGTATTTGATGAAAACCTGACATGAGATCTAGAGTTGAAAAATACTTTGCTCTACCGAGTTGATCTAAGATGTCATCAATTCTCGGTAGCGGGAATTTATCCGCTAAAATCTTTTTGTTGAGTTGTCTAAAATCGACCACCAAGCGCCATTTTTTTCATTGTCATTAGACTTCTTTGGCACCAGTAAAATTGGAGAGTTATATGAAGATACTGAGGGCTCAATTATGTTGCTCTCTAACATTTTGTTCACCTGTTTGTCAATCTCGTCATGCTGTGCATGAATTGTCTTATAATTAGGAATGTATACTGGAACATTGTCATTAAGAACAATGTTCTGAGAATAAAAATTATTCTGCGAAACCACTTCCTCTGGTAAACAGAAAATATCTTGGTAGTTATTAATTAAATTCATAAATTTTTCTTTAGCATATTGCGGAATTTTTTCCATGTTAATGTTATTTAAAATTTGTTCACATCTACTTTCATGCTGACGTTTGTTTTTATTCACGTTAAGAATAACATAGTCAGTTAAACGACTTAACGTAGGTTTAAATTGAGAATAAGATATATACAATGGTTCATTATTAGTATTTATAAACTTAACGTAAGGTTTTATTGCTGAAATAATGGAGTTTCCACAAAATACTCCTGGATAAATCTCTTCAGAATGAACTACCATGTCTTCTGAGATTCTTAAATGTGGGACTCTTCTGATAACTTCGCTACGGCTTGGTAACATAAAGCCGTCGTTTAAATTATCTTCAATGGGTATTGCTATCTGTATATTTTCTATGTTAAATGTAAGTAGCCAATATTCATAATCTACAATACATTTATAATTAATCAAGAAGTCACGTCCTAAAATACCATCCGCTTGAATAGGTAAATCGGGCGTAACTAAATGAAAATTATGGTTCAAAACTAGGCTATTGTTAAAGCATAGTGCGGTGTTAACTAAGCCTAAAGTCTCTACGCTATTTTCTGTAATACCAACTAATTTTATTTTATTATTAATATTTACAGATTGATCTGGGTTGATATTACGCGCTTTAAATAACGATATATCAGCTCCAGTATCAATGATTAAATTACAAATTGTATTCCCGGTCATGTGCACTTTGACCTGGATAAAGTTTGATGCATTTAAATTAATTGTCAATATCGGTGTGGCGGTTGGTAACAACTGACTAGTTAGTCGACGTCTAGGATCAATTGTTACTGTTGGCCAAAAAAATAATTTGGATTGGAAAATCCATTTTGTGGTATTGCTAACTGTTGGTTATTAGCGTTTTGCTGACTGTTTGGTTGATTGGATCCCGTTGCTACTTGAGCATAGCAGGGATTAACTAAGCGTTCTTGATGTTGAGTTGGAATATTGCTCGGTAGTTGCGGAATGTTTTGCTGTCTTGCGAAAAACATTCTTGCAGCTTCGAAATTTCTATTCGGGTTAAACTGACGGTTTTGGTTGTAATTTTGATTAAAACCTCTATTAAACCGATTAAAGTTTCTATTGTTCTGCTGTTGATTGTATTGGTTGTTATGATTGCTATGATTTCTATAGTTATTAAGTGGGAATCGTGGTTGATATCGATTGTTGAAATTAGTTCTTTGATTATTATTCCTCTGCGGTATCCTGTTCACGTTATTGTTTTGATATCTATTTCTGTTACTCGTGGCGTTTAGTACCACTGCGTTCGATGTTGACGTAGTAACATTTTCATTCTCCACCATTATATTAATGGCTTCCTGGAGATTGGTGAATTTACCTACTTTTAACATTATTTTTGTCTCTGAGTTTGAAGCATTCGCTACCAATGTTTGGATAGCAGCTTTTTGAGACATTTTCTTTGCGACTTCGCTCGGAATTTTTTCGGTAATATAGGTTTCAGTCAATTTTTCAGCAAGTGAATCTACTTGCTTAGTAAAATTTTGCAAATCGCTTGGAGATTTTAACTTTAGGTTATTCAGATTACTTTTAGCTGAATCTGACGTACTTTTCTCACTGCAATTGCTGATCAAAGCTTGGGTAATTCCGTCATAATCATCCGGAATTGTAGCGAATAGATTTCTCGCTTTCCCACTTAGTTTAGTTAAAATAACTTGAATAGCCGCTGCTTTGTTTTCAGCGGGTACTATTGTCTCAACTAAATTTACTGCGTCCACGAAGGATTTAACTCCTCCGGAGTTTCCATCATACGCAGGAATTAAGGTAGCCAGTTCGGCTGCTGTTTTTATATTAAGTGCCATTGATACTGCGGTATGAGCACGTTTACACCAAATGATTAATTTGGCTAAAATTTTTAATTTAAATTTTCTTTTTATTAAGTGAATATCACTGTTCGTTCTCGAGAACGAGTTAGTGGTACTCGGTGTTGCTAATTTATTATCGCTGTTTGCTCTTGAAAGCTAATCATTAATGTCGGGTTTCAGAAG
Source organism: Wyeomyia smithii (assembly GCF_029784165.1). NCBI lineage: Eukaryota > Metazoa > Arthropoda > Insecta > Diptera > Culicidae > Wyeomyia > Wyeomyia smithii. The sequence continues at coordinate 166,696,110 of NC_073696.1, read as the reverse complement.
AAGTTTTTTATAAGTAACTTCAGGCTCACTATCATACCCTCTTTGAGTCACTGGGGTGTTGTCCAGAATATTTATGCATTTGTTATATGTTTCCTTTAATTTAGTATAGACTTCTACTTCCTCATTCCAGTTTTCAGTTCTGATTCTATACCGTAGGGATTGTAATAAGATTTTATATTCTGTAAACAATTCCTGAAGTTGAATTGTTTTGGTTTGTATGCCCGATAATGTTCTTCCTCTAGTTTTATTTTTATATAAATTAAGATATTCTCTGTTTATGAAAGCTTCAATCTCTTTCAACCGCTCCATCTACTACTAACTAAATTCGATATGATGCAAAATCATTTGCTTAAATTTTAGCATGAACAGATTTTTAATCTTAAATTATTATATTGATTATGCAAACACAAAATTCTAGCAGTTTTTTTTTTTAATTTTAAATTATTATATTTATTATACAAACACAAGTATCACTTATCTGGCATTACTGCTGCTGTCGTGTCGTACAGGCTGGGTGACAATCGGTGATGAAGCTTGACCTCTGCTGCTGATGCGAACATTTCGATAACTGTACACTAGTGAATCCATTGATGGTGACGATTTGTTTGGTTTATTTTTATATATATTTTTTAAACACTGTTTACCTGCTTCGGGCGAGGTAGCTACCGTTAAGTTTTTTATCAAAAATGTTTCAAATTTTTTTTTTTTTACACTGTTCACCTTCTTCGGGCGAGGTAGTAGCCCATGTCACATAAGTTTATTACACGTTATTTACTCGTACTTCTTGCAAGCTTTTTGCAATTTTCAGAGCACGTTTGTTGATTTTTTGTTTTAGCAAGCTGTACGCGGTAAGTAACAGTTGTAAGCCCGTCGCGCACAATATTACCCACAACAGCACTTCGTGAGTTTCCAACGACTCACTATGTAATTGTTGCGTATTAATTATGTTCACTTGGGGGTCCGCGTTGTGGACTGTCGCAGATTTTGACTGCGTTTTCCCCATTTTAAACAATTAAACTTGCCACCATTTATTCTCACTCGGATGTTCAGTTTAGTTCAGGCAATTAAACTTGTCACTTTTATTCTCACTCGGGTGTTCAGTTCAGTTTAGACAATTAGACTTGTCACTTTTGTTCTCTCACAAAGATCGCAACTGCAAACGACATTCTCATGTTCGAAATTTTATATGCATTTGCTTGATGTCACTGATTGACACGCGTGGACAATAACTACTGATTTTCACATACACATTTTTATTCCACACTTGGTGGTGTAAAAGCAACAAACGCGCGGGGATACTAACTCCTTATTTTCACTTATTCACCCGTTCGCGCCGCTGCACGGTCGCCATAAACTATTCTAACATACATTAAACCGAGGGAACGTTCTTCTGGATATTGCAACAATCAAACATTTCACGTTGGCGTTTGAAATAAGAATGTTCTTTATTGATTCTACCAGATACAGCAAAACCTTAATCCTAGTCATTTTAGTACAAGAGTAGAAAGTAGAGAGGGAAAACATAGCTATTCACATAATTGTCAACCAATCGTGGGCCAGCTCAATAACGCCGGTACGATTGGTGAAAGGAGATACATAACATACAAGCGTGCGCGGCAGGCGCAGTTAGCTTGAATGTTATTTTATTTATTATTTTCAGCCATGTGCGCACATCGCACTGGGCTTGGGATAGGTCTGGATAATTTACTTATGGGTGTAATTGGATACTCACTATGGCACTAGGGCATTATGCAACTCAAGTGCATTAGCTCCTTTAAGCAACTTGTGAGGTTGGAAATAATTTATTGGCTGGGAAAGAACATGACCCAGAATAACTGCTGGACATGTACTTTAGACTGGTGAGAAAATTAAAGGATTTGTTAATCGTTTTGGGACTTGTGGGAATCATGAGTGGTTTGGAAATTATGGTTTGTGAGTGGGAAACAAAGCAATACTTTGCTTTGGCTTTTCTTGAAAGCATATGGGTAAAAGGTTTCTTGGGAACATATGGGAAAAAGGTAGATTTCGTTATTAATTTATGGTCTTGGGAAAATTATCTTGAAGTTGTGGGAAATTCATAAAATTCAAAAAATTCATAATCTGGGATATACCATAATGACTGGGCAGTTTTTTCTTCCATAGAAGGAATTTAGACAAACAAAAAACTTAATTTTTTCTACTTATTTATTCCGTTGACCGCAAAATCAATAATTTGGTATTTAGATACTCACTTTCCGAGCCGTTTGGTTGGCAAAATAAGAAATTACAGATTCAAAATCAATGGAATCAGTGATTTCACGTTCGATTGATAAAAAGGCAAGGTTTGTTAATCTCAAGTTACTCATCGTTGACCTCAAATAGTTCTTGATCAACTTGAACTTAGAGAAACTTGATCAACTTTAACTTAGAGCCGACTGTTTCCGGGTGCATATAGTCTCGCGTTAACGCAGATTTTTTCCCTCGCTCTGTTTCATGTTTTCAAGTTAGCCACAGCACAGCAATACAGCAACACAGATAGACAGCGTTTTCCAGACTTGGTAAAAGCACCGCTCCGAGCGCGCTCGGTGACATCGCCATATTATAGACACCAAGCACCACGAGCGTATTATCGTCTTATGTGACATTCGTAGCAAGCACCAGCTCGGCGCAAGAGCTAAAAAAGCTACGAATGCAGTGCGATAATCCTTTGTTCGTCACCTGGAGGCACGTTGAGCGTTTTTTCTTTTTTGTTTTGTTTTGATCCGTGAAGAGATGTTTGCTGTGTGATGCTTTTCATAATTTGTTGCGCACCAAGCTGAAGACCAAAGCACCTAGCCCGAGTGCGTGTGGGTCATGGAGTTAGAGCTACAATCTGCTTCAAATGCTGTACGTACTTTACCAAGTTTGATAAGGAATTTTTTAACATTTTTTTAAATTTAAACCCTTTTTTTTTGAATAAAGATTGATGATAATGTTTCCTGCAACGACGGAAAGTATCAAAATAGTGTCTTGATTGTATTCCACTGTATTTTCTGGCTGAAGGCAAATAAAATATAAAGCAATTTAAACCTCATATTACAGAAAATATTTACCGAAACGCATGCATTCTTTAAACAAAACAAACAAATCCAAGTAATTACAACTGTTGCAAGCAGGGCTGGAATTCACCTCAGTGCAGACAGAACCACACAAATTTGTACACAACACATTTGCCATCAAACCGTGCGTGCCACTCCCAATATTTCGTTTGTGTTCTCTTTTTCCAATTCGCTCTTTTGTATTTCTTTCGCACCGAAAAAATGAGACTGAGTACCATGGAACGGGGTGAAATTGATCAATTTTTATAACAATTTCCAATTAACTAGCTTCGTGTACATTTTTCCCGAAATAGTATAATTTTAAAACAAGTACTGGTACGTATTCCAGTAAACCTCTATGGCTATTGGTGAAATTTCTATCGTCTACTTCATGAAATAAATTCGATAATTTTATAAGGTACTATGAGGTAAATTGGGGTCAAATTGATTACCATTGAAATCCATACGTTCTTTTGGCAATGTGCTTTTTTTCGATATGCTAAAGATAAATGATGCTTTCTATACTGAAAAATATCATTTACAGCTAGTTTGGAAACGAAAATAACGATATTTCAGGTTAAAATTTGTTTATTTTGGTTCACGAGCTGCCTGTTGCTGAATTTGCTCTTATTTGATCGCCGTTATACCGATTTCAATTCGGTTTGTTGCAAAAGCTCAAAAACTAGCTCTGAAATCAAAATCTTTATGGTTTCCTGCGAATCATCAGTATTTCTTCAATGGTATGGAATGATCATTGTTGAAAATAACATTTTTTGAGCTTTCATCAAACTTTACTTACTGCTTCAAATTTAACGTAATTAACCCTCAACTAAGATTACTTTATGTAAATTCAATACTTTTTTTGTTATTTGGAAACTTGTTTGGTCAAATTTGATTGAGTTTTGACTGAGTTAGAAGAATTTTTCGAAAATATGAAAAATTACACCGGGCATGCAAGGGTTAACTTTGACAAGTATGTGAATCATGCAAAAGTTGCGTTTGGGGACACGTCAACATTGCCTAGTGTTGTAAGAGCAATATCTTTTGATTATTATTTTTTATCACAAATTTTCAGGTGATCAATTTCACCCCACTGATCAATTTCACCCCATTCCATGGTACACTTTGTGCATTTGCCAAAATGTGCGACACCACATATTGTATCTTACTTTGTGTGTTGCTTGGGGCAATGATTATCGGATTTGACAAACGAACGATTATAGTAATAATTTTTTTTTTTGGTTTTTGCACTTCATTTGACTCCTACTGGAATAATTTAGGAGCTAATTTTTAGTGCTGATCAATGGGTGTTGTTTCAAAACTAAAAATGGTTTCTTCCCGGAGATAGCCGCAATATGTCTCCTACATGAACAGTAGGGTGGCAATAGAAATTGACTTTTCGAATTTCGTTTAGAAGTAGGGCTCAATAGTTTCGTTTTCGGAAAAAGTTCCCATAGTAAACTGCAGCTTAATCTGACTTCGGAAACACGAAAGCATTATTTTGTGACCAATGAAAAAAATGCACAGATAGTTCATAAATTTCTGATTGCCAAATGTCTTAAAAATGCATGAAACATCGAGATCTGGTGTTTAGCTTAGCTTAGCTTAGCTTAGCTTGACTGACTGCACATATCAACCATTGATATCTCCGTGATTGATCCTAATCAGTAAAATTGCACAGTGAATCAACTGAATGGGGTTGGGAGTGACCGACCATTCTCATTGTATATGTTTTAGTAATTCAATACTTTGAAGGATCAATAACGACGCTGGCCACGTCCTTGCAATCAGGTGGGAAGAGGTAAGGGATGTTAGTGTGACCCCTGCTATTCGGAGACCGTGTTTACCTCTGCATCTCCACAAAGGTCACAGGAGAAGGTTTTTGTTAGTAGAGAAGGGCTCGTTGGATCAGGATTCACTTTGATAAGTGATACGATCATACATGTAACTCCTACCTGTCTCTATTCAGCTATTTTCGGTTTATTCTATATTCAGCCGGCTGAATAGAGGCGCACACTCAGCTTATTTATATTTGGTACCGATTTAGACCAAGAGACAATGCTGCGCGCGAAGTTAGCTCATTACGAAAGCGAAAGAAATATCTTTAATGTCAAATCTCGGGAATATTTAGGAGCGGCGCGCGCGTAAGCCATCCACCACCCTAAGAATCCAAATTTTTAAACATTTGTTTATGTCCGATCCCGTATACTCTCAATAAAGCGAATGCACTTCGGAAGACGCGATTTTTTGATAGGTATACATTACGTAGTTATTAGATCAATCACGATATTTATCAACCGAACTCGATTTGCGACACGCTTATATAAAAGCAACGAACAGGTAATCTTTGGTTGAACGGTCATACCAAGTCTGGCTTATCCCGCATCTCTACTCTGCGACGGAGAGAATGGTTTGTGTAATTATGTTTCTGGGGCAAGTGATGGAATCGAATGATGATTCGCGTGAGGCTCGCGTATTACGAATACCAACGGTGTGTATCTATCTTATCAACCCCGCGATCCTATGCCAATGACGGGCGCGAAAATCATTAACTTCGTATTGTATTACTTCGTATGTATTAACGTATTGAAAAAAATTTATATTACCAAACTCAAATACCTGCAAGAAAACAAGCGCACTTCCGTAGAGGTACACGGTGCTCCCACAGACCGCTATTATAAAAAAAAATGCACCAAAGAATCCGAGCACACCACTCGACTCGTCATGACGCCCAAAATGTCAGGTCAAAACCTCAAAACCATCGTACGGCACACTTCCGAGCAATGCCCCCCCGAAGCATGAAACATCGAGATCTGGTGTTATCCAAAAACAAAAAAATGAAAAAATCGATCGGTAAAAGTTTCACTTTTCGACTGAACGAACTTCTAAATGCGACGAAGGACAATTTTTTTCATATAAGTCATTACCGCCCTAATGAGCGGTGTCAGTAATGAATGCATGTAGTGATTGTATATGAATGCCGGGACAGAAACATGTCTGGACGTGCGTAATATGTCCTAAGAAACACGTCCATGCCATTGAACTGCTCAAATTGAAGCTCTTTTTTCTCACGCAATTTGTCACAAAAAGCAGCACAAAGTGTTGTTCCATTCTCCCACTCTTGAAATATTTCTCACTTAGTGATATCTTTCATAGTCATTTCGTTTTCGCTCTTTCTCCTCTTTCTCTTCGTGCCTGTTGGTTGTCAAAATGTGTAGGTACGGTTCTCGTTGTGCCTTAACGTAAAATTAACACACTGAGCGCAATGAGTATGCGAATGACAACCCTGGTTGCAAGTAAAAAAATTCCACAGCATGTTCTCTGAAACTATCAAACAGAGTATCATTTTGCTGCTTCATTACATTAAATTTCATTTCATTGAATTCATGACATTTAATTTTAAAAAACAACACAAATATATAGTCACCCAATCACCCGCATACGTCGTCAGCGCTCACCTTCTGCACTAGCTGTAACGTGTAATATACATAGCAAAGAGAAGCAGAGTACAAGCAGACAGAGATGCCACGAAGCAAAAAAGCAAGCAAAATGATTCGAAGAGATATCCGCTCTGTGGTGGTATTCTTCATTCTTCGCGTGCCGAATCATCGACCGAAGCACCCAGCTCAAGTGCATGATACCTAGCAAGCAAGAGCTCAATTTTTGTTCCGCTTCTAGTGCGGTGCGTGCTTTACCAAGTCTGGTTTTCAGCTTTGCAAAAAATCGCTCCTTCGTTGCGAGTTTACACGTTGCATCGAATGTTTTCTGCGATCGCAAAACATTCAACTTCGGTGTCAGTCGAATCACGAATTATGGTAAAAATGAACATTGGTATCACGTATACTTTGTCCGTGTGGATCACGAGAGCAGAGTGGCGAGGACAAATACATGGGGTTGAGTTCAGATGGGCATGTTGATCGGTTCGATGTTCGCAAGATTTTGGGGCTCCCTTGAGTGGTGGGCCTGGTGCGGACCGCACCAACCGCACCCCCCTAGCTACGGTACTGTGCCTTCTAAGTGCTACAGTTTTTCTAATATGAGCAATTCTCGCTGAAAACGTCCCACTGGTGACATGAGGTCTTTCAAAAAGGATATTTTTATGTCAAAATAATTGAAAGTAGCGAAAACATGAGAAAACCACTTTGATTAGTTCATATTGATGGACCCCTCGGGCACAAATCGGTTAAACGGTTTTTACAAAAAATGATTTTTGAGCAATTCTTGACCTTTTTATTGATTTATTTCTCTTGAATTTGTCATTGAACCCCCTGCAACCAACACATCGTTTTCAAGAAGAATGATACTCCGTTACGATTCTCTTGGTTCAGTTTAGCCTTTACGAATAGACTTGAATTATTGAGAACTGTAGCAGAGGGTCCAAAGCCCCTGTAAAGGAGGATGGTTGCAACAGCTCTCAACCATGGCTGTTGCGTAAAATCCAATGGTTGAAACCATAAAGCTAAGGTGTTATGCGACCCGTGCTGATGGATGACGTGGTGGGGGGGGGGGGGTTTAAGAAATACCCAGCCTCTAACGGAGCCTGTGGAGTACCAGGGCACCCTTCACAGTAATTAGCCCTTACTGCATCACGCGGGTCACTGATGCAGCGGACTCTTCTTTTCCCAGCGACTCGTGGGAATTTTATGAACGACAAAACTTCACAAAATTCGGCCACCGGCAGCCTTTCTTTGCCGGAACCCATGGACTCATCGGAGCGTAGTCCAACAAAAACAAACGCACCGGGCAGAACGGAGGAGATGGAGCATGAGGATGACCCTCTGCTTCATCCTTAATCCTACTTTCTCCACAAGGGAATGACGAAAGTCAAATGGACTTAGTTCCCGGTCCACAGACAAGGCCCGATGACGAAGGGAAAGCCGAATCATCGGCACCCCTTGTCAAGCGACTTTCAAATGCGCAAAGGCGGCGACTGAGCAAAAATCTTCGCTCCGGTCTCTCGTACGAAGAAGCCAGGAAGCTGGCCCTCCTTCCAACAGAGCAGCCTGCTCAATCGAACCAAGTCGCCGTCAAGCGACAGCGGTCGGACGACTTGGTGTCCCCAAACACCAGTACTAAGTGTCCACAGCCTAAAAAACTGCGGAACGGCACTGGTTTGGGGTCATCGGGTTCGAAGCCGCTCCCGAAGGCCACATATAGGGACATGGTGGGAGCTATAAGCCTTGCGGTTACTTCTGCTACCCACCCCAGCTCCCTACTCACAACGGACCAGCTTCAGGCTGTCCGGACCTCCATCCTCGATCACATTGCGGACCAGGAAAATCCAACCACCAAGCCCAAGTTTAACGGTTGCCATATAAAAAATGGCTTCCTGCAACTTGCCTGTGCCGACAACGACACAATGCAGTGGTTGGAAAGGGAGGTACCTTCTCTCGTACCATGGGAGGGAGCACAACTTCGTGTATACCACATGAAGGATCTGCCGAAGGCCAGACGGTATGTCGGTTACTTCGCGGACAGTGCGAACTCTCCGGACGAGAAGATTCTTCATTCACTCCAGAATCAGAACGACCATCTCTCTACCAAAATGTGGCGAGTCTGTAACCGCAAATTGGTAAAGACCTTGGTCGAACTAGTTTCTGGATATTAACGAAGAATCGGCCAAACTCGTTGAGAGTAGAAATAATGAACTGCACTACGGTTTCGGCAAAGCACGCATCCGAAAGGTAAGCGGAAGGCCGAACGTCACAGGCAGGAAAGACTCCGTCGCAATGTCAGGGAAGGTACGTGCGGGTAACTCCTCCGGGAGTACTCTGCCACCACCCAGGCAAAGCGATCCTGCGAATGGGCTAAAGGTTCGCGTGGGAAACTCCTCCGGGAGTGCCCCACAACCACCCAAACGCAACCCTGCGATTGGGAAGGTACGCGCAGGATGCTCCCCCGTGAGTGCCCTGTCACCACCCAAACAACGCAACCCCGCGGCTGCTCGGACGGTTCCGCCGAAGACTCGCAAGAGTGAAGCATCAACCACCGAAAAGTCGCACCCCCCGGAGTCAAAAACCGTCACAGTGTGCGCGACGACCTTCTGTTGCTAATCGACTGCTGCAACCGAAGCCGAACAGTGAGGAAGAGCAACTTCCATCAACCAGCCAAACCGCTGTTGGCAGCCGTCAGCCAATACCAGGATCATCTTCCGATCCGGACAAAGACGGCAACTTCACTGCAAAGTGAGGAGCCTTCGCTGCGTGCAAGCGAATCTCCATCACGCAAAAGGCGCCTCGGGTGTTCTTTGCAGGAGATTCGCCAAAGAGCAGCTAGCGGCTGCATTCATCCAGGAGCCGTGGATCAACGAATCCAAAGTTCTCGGACTTAACGCTCCTAACGGTAGGTTAATCTACTGTGACACGCAGTCCAAACCAAGGACTGCAATTCTGCTAAATAGAGAACTAAAATTTTTACCTATTACAGAATTTATCCAACGCGACGTCGTTGCCGTCACGGTTGAAGTACCGACAACCAGAGGAAAGCAGGAAATGGTTGTCGCGTCGGCCTACTTCCCGGGCGACCAAGGTGATATACCGCCACCCAAAGTTGCTGCGCTCGTGCGGTACTGCAAGGCCATCAACAAGCCGTTTCTGATCGGCTGCGATGCCAACGCTCACCACACGATCTGGGGCAGCTCGGACATCAACACCAGGGGTGAGTACCTACTTGAATACCTTACTTCTAACGATGTCAATGTATGTAATGTAGGGAATAACCCCACGTTTATCAACGCTATCAGACAGGAGGTCCTTGATCTCACTCTGTGTAGCGCCTCTATTTCTGAAAGGATTAAAAATTGGCATGTCTCCGATGAAACTAGTTTATCGGACCACAGACACATCGTTTTTAATATAGAGGCTAACCCTCTGAAAAGAGAGCTGTTCAGAAATCCTAAGAATACAGATTGGGAATCCTTTAAGGAACACCTGATCGATTCACGAACTTTCAGTTACAGCAACATTCGAAATTCAGTTGACCTGAATTCGGCAGCAAATGATCTACAAAACAGAATCATGGATGCTTTCGACGCTAACTGTCCACTAACACAGCGGTCAGTATGCCGTGACGTACCCTGGTGGAATGATCAACTTAGTGACCTTCGTCGAGAAACTAGGCGGTTGTTCAACAGGGCAAAAGTCACGTCTAACTGGGACGACTACAGGGCGTCCCTCATTAAGTACAACGCCGAGCTACGCAAGGCTAAACGGAAATCCAGAGTTAGTTTCTATGAAAGAATCCAAACTCTGCCGGAAGCTACGCGGCTCCAAAAGGCGATGTCCAAAGACCATACTAACGGTTTAGGACAGGTGAGGAAAGAGGATGGATGCCTCACTGTCACTACCAAGGAAACGCTGGAGGTTCTTATAAACACCACTTTCCTGGATCGACAGAGACCGAAGAACTGAATAGTGATGGGTCACGGCAGGACAATTCGAGACATATGGCGTCTCGGGAGTCCATCCTGCTGGCCCGTCGACTGTTCACGGAAGCTTCAATAGGTTGGGCTCTAAGCTCATTCGACCCTATGAAGTCTCCTGGTCCAGACGGCATACTACCCATCTTTCTACAAAAATCGGCCGCAGTTATCATGTCCGAACTCATCAACCTCTTCAGAGCCAGCTTTATCCTGGGCCATATTCCGGATAACTGGCTGAAGGTGAAGGTAGTGTTTATCCCCAAAGTTGGAAGAAAGGACAAAACCCTACCTAAAACTTTCAGACCCATTAGTCTGACTTCATCGCTTCTCAAGTAGATGGAGAAAATAATGGATAAATATATCCGTGATGAGTTTCTTAAAGGCTCCCCGCTGAACAGGAACCAACATGCCTATCAAAGCGGCAAGTCAACAGAAACTACTCTTCACAGCTTAGTGACGTTGATTGAAAAGTCCCTAAGTTATCAGGAGACGGCGTTATGTGCCTTTCTTGATATTGAAGGGGCCTTCGATAACACGTCCTTTGCATCAATTGATACGGCTCTTTCTCATAAGGGAATCGACCAAACTTCAAGGAACTGGATACACGCAATGCTCTCTAGCAGAGTGATCACAGCAACCTTGGGAGATTCGTCTGTAACAATGTCAGTGATCAAGGGATGCCCGCAAGGAGGAGTTCTTTCGCCCTTGTTTTGGTCACTAGTTGTCGACGCACTTCTCAACAAGCTTTCACAGCTTGGTACGAGGTCATTGGATACGCCGATGACATCGTCCTCATCGTCAGAGGTAAAGATGACGCAACGCTGTCGAGCCGAATGCAAACGGCTCTGAATACCACCATGTCATGGTGTTTACAGGAGGGTCTAAACATAAACCCCTTAAAAACAGTCCTAATTCCATTCGGCAGACGAAGGACGATCTCCATCACTCCTCCAATACTGAATGGAGTTAGACTGGGCTTCAGCAATGAAGTCAAATATCTCGGAATTATTCTGGACAAGAAACTGAACTGGTCTGCACAACTTGATCATGCCGCTAAGAAAGCGATCTCAGCGATCTGGGCCTGCAGAACTCTGTTCGGTAAGACCTGGGGACTGAAATCAGACTTGGCACTCTGGTCTTACAAGACCATTGCCCGACCAAGAATCACCTATGCTGCCCTAGTGTGGTGGCCTAAGGTGAACGAAGTGACTGCGCAAGCCAAACTCAAAAAAGTTCAAAGACTTGCATGTCTTTCGGTTACCAGCGCTATGCGAACAACTCCAACTGCAGCCATGGAAGCTATGCTTTGCCTACTACCTCTACATCTTCATGTGAAAAAGGAAGCAGTGCTTGGCGCTCTAAGGTTGCAAAGGAGGAAAACCATACTTGAAGGGGACCAAATCGGACACCTTCGCATACTTAGGGAGTTCAAACTAACTCCGCTATTAACCACAGTCTCCGACTGGATGGACGTTAGGACCAACATGGATATTCCATATAGAGTGATTGAAACAAACCGCTCTATGTGGAACAATGGAGGGCCTAATCTTCCACCTGGCATCGTCAGTTTTTATACGGACGGCTCGCAAATGGGATCCCTAACGGGATCTGGTATATACGGACCCGGTATCAGGGAAACGTTTTCCCTGGGAAAATGGCCCACCGTTTTTCAAGCAGAGGTATATGCCATATATATCTGCGCAAAAATATGTCTGCAACGCAACTACAGACATGCGAAAATCGGTATATTCTCGGACAGTCAAGCAGCACTACTAGCACTTAAGTCCATCAAATGCGCTCCCAAACTTGTTTGGGAATGCATTGAAACTCTACGGGAACTTTCCCGACAGAATTCAGTTTTTCTGTTTTGGGTGCCCGGACACTGCGGAGTCGAGGGTAATGAACACGATGACTACCTAGCAAGACAGGGATCAGCTCAGCTGTTTATAGGCCCCGAGCCGTTTCTGGGTACGTCCATTTCCGCTATCAAAAGCGAACTACTAACTTGGGAAAGGCTAGAAATAATATCCCAATGGCAACAGGCACAGGGTTGTAGACAAGGCAAACAGTTTATCTATCCGAACCCTGGAACCGCCAGAAAGCTACTTAGTCTAAATCGTAGTGACCTACGGATAATCACGGGACTCCTCACCGGACACTGTCCCGCTTTTTATCATTTAAAGAAAATCGGCGTAGTGTTGAACGACACCTGACGATTCTGCAAATCTGAACCAGAGAGTTCAGAGCATTTGCTTTGCTCTAGCGAAGCTCTTGCTTCCTCTAGGTACAACTTCTTAGGAAGTTACCTTTTAACTCCATACCAAGCATGGAGCTCCCAATCCCAAGCAGGTCATTAGTTTCATCAAATATGTTGTACCTAATTGGGGTACAGGTTTACAACAAAACAGTTCTACTCCATCAATGAGTACGAACAATCCGTAACCTGTGCACAGCAATCGGGGCCCGCCACAAAAGACAATCAGCAAGAATGTCGCAGTGGCATTTCAGTACCCAGTGCCCTTCAGGCATACAGAAGAAAAAAAAAAGAAGAATGATAGAGCTTTCATTTGAATAGAAAAAATTGGCCACCATCTTGAATCTCGCCGCCATCTTGGATTTCATCAGAAAAACGTGTTTTTGAGCAAGTTCGCAACCACCGATTTTAAATTTGACATTACCATTGGAAAGCTGAGAAAAAATGCTTTCAGATACATTTAAAATATTAGGTGAGCATAGAGGTTATCTTGTCATTCTGGTCACTTTTCAAAATCGAGCTTCAAACAGTTCAACGAATGACGCGCGTCCAATATTAAATCAACGCAACATACTGAGCCTGTGGTGTGCGTATGATGTGGACAGTCAGTATTCCTAGTTCACACGCACCCACGCACCGTAATTTTTGAAAAGCCTTTAATCAATTGACTGAATTACGTTAGGTAGCAAACGTACCCTCTTCGTCGATAAGAATTTGCTAGGGATCAAAAAAGTGATGATTCTACTCTTACTTTATTTACGCTGGCATGCGCAATTCTTCTCCGGATTACTCGGGATATACTTGATTCATACCATACCTTGGTATACCATACCTAAGTTTGTTGATAGTAGTTCAATGCATGAAAACAACAGTATATAACAGTAGCAAAAACAACATCAAACATTAATTTGTTTAATTACTGAACACGCGAGAACTGTCCTCCGTACAGGGAACCAAACTTTGTTCTAGCAAAAAAATCGTAGAGAAGCTTAATCACAAATTACGTTACACTCAAGGAGGAGCGAGGGAGTGAAGAAATAAACAATGTGAATGCAGTGAAAAGTGATCAAAGATACGATTCTTTGCTTTACGTACAGACACCAAAGTCACACAGGCATTGGACCATCCACATTCCACGTGGACAACTTTAGGGGGGGGGGGGGTCTTTGTGATGTCCACGATCCATACAAAATTTTGAGAATTTATATGAGAAGTTGTGAGGGAAGGGGGGGGGGGTGTAACAAAATCCTTAAAAATCTGTCCACGTGGAACATGGATGGCCCCTAATATACACAACACACAGACACACGCCACAGGCTCAGCATGATTTGATATTGGCCGCACGTCATGCGTTGTACTGTTTGAAGCTCGATTTTGAAAAGTGACCAGAATGACAAGATCAATGCTCACCTAATATTTTGAATGTATCTTGAAGCATTTTTTCTCAGCTTTCCAATGGTGATGTCAAATTTAAAATTGGTGGTTGCGAACTTGCTCAAAAACACATTTTTCTGATGAAATCCAAGATGGCGGCGAGATCCAAGATGGCCGCCAATTTATTTCTTCTTCAAATGAAAGCTCTATCATTCTTCTTGAAAACGATGTGTTGGTTGTAGGGGGTTCAATGACAAATTCAAGAGAAATAAATCAATAAAAAGGTCAAGATTTGCTCAAAAATCATTTTTTGTAAAAACCGTTTAACCGATTTGTGCCCGAGGGGTCCACCAATATGAACTAACCAAAGTGGTTTTCTCATTTTTTCGCTACTTTCAATCATTTAGACATAAAAGTATTCTTTTTGAAAGACCTTATGTCACCAGTGGGACGGTTTCAGTGAGAATTGCTGATATAAAAAAAAAATCGAATGTTTTTCTGATATACTGATTCAATATCTGCAAAACAAGAGAAGTTAGAAGACGTGTTTTTGGCATAGTTTTTTTTTTGAAAATTTTATCTACAACTCTGTTGAAGACACCATTTTTCTAAAGCGTAAGACGGAAGAGTTACCCAAGCAGCACACATTGTTGCAATGAAGCAAAGGCAACTCTCAATGCAGCATTCAAAGATTGTAATAATTCGCATCCGTTACTTTTATCCAACTTGTAAATAACCGAAAAAGCGCAAGAGGTGGAGCCTGTATGCAACTAACAGTGCTATGTGAAATCATCATCTGCATTGATAGTCGTTGCAGTATAGGAAGAAAAGAGAGGAGAAAAAAATTTAGTTTGTTTACCTTTACTCTCATAACTCTTCGGTCGCGAAGTTTCATATAACTACATACATTTTAAAAAACCTCAAATATATCGAATTTTTTCTCTACTTACGCTTCTGATAGGTATGTAATTCTACCTGCGATTCAAAATTTACCGTGCAAAAAATGCTTTTACTTCGTAATTATACACGCGCCTTTTATAAAGTTTTGTAAAAGAAATTTTATGATTCAAACTCGCCAAATTATGAACAATGTTTTGGGAAACGATAGTTCAGAAAACCTTGCTCAGTGGATGTGCAGTGTTAATTATGCAAAATATAGAATAACAAAACCACATTTCCAACAATAATCATTTATCATTCATTTATATTAAAGATGGCTGTTTACTGTGTGGTAATTTTAGCAAATATATGGTTTAACGAGATGTTGCTATACATTTTCATCACTGGTTTGCTTATCTTAGAAGAAAACATTTGTGAAACAACAATATGCAACATCATGTGACATTATCGTTATTTAAAAGCAGTTGTCAAATGTGCAGTTGGAAATAGACTGCAGAAAACTATTGAGCAACTTCTACTGTTCAGTTACGCGATTGATACACGTAAATAACAAAATGTTGCTCAATTCGTTTAAATTTCTTTAGAGCAACCGGAAAAGTTTCTTGCACCGTTAAAAAAATTTTAAAACAACAAATATTGAGTAGTCTCATTTGAAAACATGTTGCAAGTGCTACTTGGGTATATTTTGCAGCGTTCCTAACGGTGGAACTAACACTTGTTGTCACTCTTTAAAGTTTTTTACATACTATATTTCCTCTAAAGATAGCATATCAATTAAACCAATATTTAGAGAGAAAATATTGGTACCATTGTGCATGGTTTTAAATTTTACCACTGCAAATCCTGATCGCATCCAGCCAACTGTTTAATGTACAGGACAGTTACGGGGCTAGCACTACGATCCTACTGACACTAACAGTCTTTCCCGAACCGAGACTCGAACCTACGACGACTGGCTTGTTAGGCCAGCATCGTACCTCGAGACCATCTGGGAGTTCTGGTATAGCACAAACATCAAAAACAAACAATTTCAGTGCAGAATTGCTACCCTAGTTTAACTACATCGCGAAAACGAGTTTGACATAATGCTTATCAACCGTGCATTTTTAACTTCCGTATCCGATATGGTAATGCTTACCGTTTTAACTCGCATTTGCTCCTTGTTCAATATCGTAGCTCCACTTAATATGTCCTGCTGAGAAGCGTCAGCCTGTACATAATGTCCGAACTGATGATCTTTAAACGCATTTAATTGTAAAATTTTGTGTTCATTTAGCTTTGGTTTCATGAAGTCATCAGGGTCATCATACAAGACATTACAAAAATCACTACTTTGACGTGAGTGGTTTTCTGATACTCCTGAATCTCGACTTTCAGCTGAAATCACAAAATATTGTCAGCCCAAAAATGTATTAGAACATCAATTCTATTACCTACCCGCATCAGAGTTTCCAAACATTCCAATTCCAGATTTCGTTACTTTTTGATTTTTTAGGTGTTTACTTTCGTGTTGAGAATCGTTATTAGCTACTACACATGTGGGTAATTTGATTAATTCGTTATGTGCAACAATTTCTTCGATGCCGAGAAAATTTGATCTTCTCTCGCATGTATCCTTTTTTATATGTTTGGTAGAGTTGATTTGTTCAATATAATCTTCACTATTCCTACTGCAACATTCAATAGGTTCTACAGTTTCTTGAACGATTTCAGGTGGTGGTGGGGGTGGTGGTTTCTCTGTAGGCGGCTGTAGCTTATTTAGACCTATGATAAGTACAGTGTTATCACCAACGGACACATTATCCTCAGTAACGATAGCGAAAGGCTGCTTCATATCAACATTTTCATAGAAAGGAATAGGTATTGTCTTTGGTACTTCATAGTATGGCTCTATAGATTTTGGCACCTGGTAATAGGGCTCATCGACATTTGAAAGTTCCGGAGCTAGGGATTGATTTTCGACGTTTTTAATGTTTTGATAAATTGGTTCATGTATATTTTCACACATCGGTGTTAATTCACTGCTGTCTATTTCTTGGAAAGCCATTTCTAGTGCATCATCAAGTATCTAATTTGATTGAATATATCAGATAAATGCATTAGGTGAAAAATCAGAAAAAGCATGTCAATTATTTTTAAGCTGCTTATGAATATTCCAAAAACTCAAGCATGCGTTTAAAAAATGAGTTTAAGTGCTTGCGCTCTCCATAACCAGTATTTTTATAATTGAGCGATTCCATGGAAAATGTGTCGATTTCAATATTTTTTTAACTATTAATTTTTGATTTGGCTGAAACTTTGCATAGAAATTCCTACGGGATATTAATGTCATTTTGTGTCAATTTTTGAAAAGGGATCGTGTAAAAAAGTAGTTATGCCTTGGGCACAGTTGTAGAGTTGTTTTGTTCTTCCGAAAAAATACACCTTTTTAGAAAAAAAGAAAACGAAATAATAACAGGGTATCGAACGGCTGTACTATAAATCTCAATAGAAAAACTATTTTTTAATCTATAAAATGTTAGCTAAACATGGATGGTTGTCTGATCATGGAAAAATAAAAATTAGAAAAGGTAACATTGTCTAATAAAATCAAAGTGATTGAGGATGAAGATCCCTACCTACTTCATTGACTTTATGCAATGGATTGGCTCAGATAAAAAAAAAATCGATATTTATTAAGACATATCACTTATTTCACTGACATGATTCTAAATGATAATTGACTCGGGTGACACTCAATATCACTTTGAAGAGAGTGAGCGTGAAACTGCTGTTGTATCATTTTCATTTTTCTGTGTCAAAATTTCGCAACAATAGCTCATAATAAACACAAATGACAATCCCGTAGAATTTACTTGAGAACTGTAGTGGAAAATATTCACATAACTTTTCCGATAACTATAACGTGAAAAATATTTTGAGTGTAATTCCGTGCGTGGCTCGTTATTCCGTGCACTTCGTATCAGAATGTTTAAAATATTTTAAATATAGGAAGCTTTTTCAAAAAGTACGTTTGAAGATAATTTTCTGTATAAAGTAAAACACCTCAATACCGCGTTACGGTATATATATTCTCAGCTTTTCAGGAAAATTATTTCATTTCTTTTCCTCAGAAAACCTAATTCTTTTACGATGTATATTTCTTCAGAAACACAAAACTATCTACAACTTTGCCGAAGACATCACACCGATCAAACAAGCCGTTGTGGCTCTAAAATTATACGTAACCATCAATACCTTTTCACATGAGCCCTTTTCATAAATTACTCGTGAAAAATTACTTATAGTACAAAATAAGAACATCTGTGCAAAATTTCAGCCAGATCGAAAATGATCGATTAAAACGGTTGCCGTATGCTGTATGGAATTGCACAATCCGTGTTTGAATATCATGATATGATTAATGTGAGTAGATAAAATTAAAGAAAAATAGTAATTTACGGAAGCACGGTTATTAAGAATAATTGAAAAAGTGCAAACTTCTAAAACTAAACACAGTAAAACAAACTTGTATGTGGCATTGAATCCGATTGTAGCAAAAGACAGAATAGAGGAAGGACCAACGAAATAATAATCGAATTATGGCCGATAAACTTGAAATCTACATATTTGGGAAAATCTCGAAATTATGTCTTTTCACTGTCTACCTGTTAACTTAACTTAACGATGACTGTCACTTTTGAAAAACTGGTCGAAAGAACAGCTAACGCAATCATGAAAAGTAAAATTATCAAAGAAGGGAAGTAAAGCAGAGCTTGTTTTTGACTGATTCGGTGGTACCCAAAGTTGATTTAAAGATTAAAGGATTAATATCGCAGACAGAGAAAGCGATGTCGACTGAAGATAATTTTGTATTCTCTATTGGGACGAAACTTGAAACGGAATGGATCTTGCTTTCAGGCAGGCTTGTAAACGGTCACCAGTTTCATCTGATTTCACTTCCTTCCTTAGCGTGCGTCACAGTCAGCTTTCAGTCGTGAATGTAAAACAACCAGCGCTGCTCACAGAAAGAACAGGATGGTCAATCGGCACTCGCGCATGTTGAGAGATATTATTGCAAGATCAATGATACAAGTAATTTTCAAAATCGCCGCACACAACGTAATACTCATTTTTAGAAAAATTTGTAATTGCCCGATCAGAAGGGCAAAAAAATTGTAACGGAAGCTGTTAGTTTGTTATGAGAAGGGTTGTGTTTTCAATTTGATCCCGTTAGGTGTTAAAATAACAGAATTTGTAACAAAAATGATTCCACTAGTATCAAACCCATATCAAGCTTTGTTAATAACGTATCAGCTTTCTAAAAAAATAAGATAGCATATAGAATAGTATAATAACAACCATTGTTAGAAATAACAGGTTTTGATAGAGATGAAAAATCTGTTAGACTTGTTTCAGAACAACTTCATTTCAGAATTTGTTATCTTACTCATTCAGATTCAATTTCGTTATCAACACCATATGGGAAAATACAAAATCGTATCAAAATTTGTCATTTGTATCTCGTGTTGATAGAATTTTTTAATTTTTCAGTTAGGCGACATCCATAAATAACGTAACGCAAAAAAACCAAATTTTTGGACCCCCACCCCCCATATATAACGAAAAGTAACGCCCCCTCAAAAATTACGTAACGCTGTGGAAGAATTCGCCTAATAAAAATGCTCGTTTTTGGAAAGTCTCTCCAGAGATTTTTTGTTGCGTAACGCTGATCTTACCTCCCTTCCTCCCCTATGTAACAAATCGTAACGCTCATAGATACCCTCCCCCAAAAGAGCGTTACGTAATTATTGAATACCGCCTTATGCTCTTTTGATCGGGTGTGTATACGATTATATCATGATAATAAGTAATTTGGATCATAGATGAAGAAAAAAAAAGTAATTTGGATCCAATTCGTGCGTTCAAAACACGTGAGCATCAGATTTTACTTAACCCGACAATAAAAGTATTATATTGTCAGTAGTCTACGATATTTCACGATAAATGTTATGATCGCAGATCCTATCAGGAGGATTGCTACTGATGAAAATAAATTATCAACCAAACTTCAGAAAGTTCATTCCAAGTGTATCTGAAATCAACTTCAATTAGTCTATCCATAGCTTCTTACGATTCAAGAACGATTTCGCAATTAGGTTCTGTTGCTTGATGCTGAAGCATTAAGAAATCACCATACGTCAATCAGAGTTAGCATTTCGCACAGGCGATCCACTGACGTGCAAGAATCGTACGAACAAAGAGGATACAGAGCATCACTCATCACACTGAGAAAGAAACTCTTTTCCTTTGGTGATTAATATACCGCACGAGAGTGTGCGCTAGTGCTTGATTGACAAAGTGCGAGTGCGTTACATTCTCTTTCAAAAAGTTGCCCTCTTGCGCTCTCGTCTACATTCATCCGTGTGCGGCGCTGTAGCGTACACTGGTGAGAAGAAACATCAGTTATTGGTCTCTATCTTGTACGTCAAACAGATTTGACCAGATCGCAGCGATTTTTGTTTAACGCGTTTCAGCGCCAGTCAAAAAAAAAGTCGATGTCAAGAACACTTATGTCATGACATGGGCGTACGGTAACATGGATCATGGAGGGCAAGCTTTTCGATATTGTAGAAGTAAAATGGAAGCTATTTCTTTTTTAAATTATTGATCGATGTACTCAAGTCGCTCTTCACGCGAAGATACGTGAACGTGACGCATTCAAACTCCGCGTAAAAAAACGCGTAAATCCAGAATCGCGCATAAAAAATCCGCGCGAAAAAAGGGCCGAAAAGCATGTTTGAAAAATTTTTAGGCGACGAAAAAGTGACTTGAACGCCACCACAATGAGTTTTCATTTCTATTTTTCTTTAATTCCCCATTAATTATGTCTATATACGGTTCGCTATTGCAAAACATCTAAATATTATTTATCCGGGAATCTTTTATGTGTTTAACGCATAAATAAAGTGTTATACATAAAAGTAAGGAACAGGTGTACGATACATTGCTCACTCTTGTTTGCAGAAGTATCATTCGAAAACGTAAATTGTGGGTAAAAGAGCAAACTTGAGCAATGGCAATCTCTTCCAGAATTTAAAGGATATTCAAAATAAAAAGAAAAAGTGAAATTCAGAGAGGTACTTTGAGGTACTTTTTTGGCGATCGATTTTAAATCGAAATTGTCTTTTTTCTCTAAGCATAAATAAGCATGACCAAGAAGCCTTTAACTTCCACATGCGCTACGTTATGTCTCATTAGTATTATGTGAAATTTAGTAGTTACATGCCTCTACCGTTGTCACTATGGTTTTTACTGGCAAAGATAGGGAGTATATTGATAGATGTATTTGAAAACTAAGAAGATTTTCTGAGTACAATGTGTCTTTCAAAGAGGTAAAACCACTTCACAGTAAATGCTTTTCATGGCCGTATAGGTGAACTTACGAGGTAAAGAATATCATTACAATATATCTCAAATATGTATAAAACATATCAACACATAGAATTGGTTCAATAAGAAATTCATTGTTTTGGTTTTTGTCTATGGAACGATGCACTGTGGAGCGCACGCGTCGCACACTGTTTCCAAAGCAGCAAAAACGTGATCGAAATTGTTTTGACCCAGAAAAAATGATTTTAGAGATATAGTGTCTTCGGAGAAGAGGTTCCATTAATTATTCTCCATGTTATAGCAGTTGCGATTTTGTGATTAATCCACCTAAAAGTGAGATACGAATTTTACTTTGCTCATTTTTACATATAAAAATCCACTTTGTTTCGTCAAAGTTTTGGCAAATTTTATAAGAAATGACTTTGCTGAAGATACCATACTTCTATCTGCCTATTCAAATGGACTTTTGTGGAGCTTTCTACAGAATGCCCCTTACAATCTATTTTTACCACATAACTTTTTATAGTGATTTTCTACAATTTTTCAATGTTCTACAATGTTGTTTATTATAACAAAACACACAATTTCTCTTAAGAACGTTTATTTTTATCTCCTATTTTTATTTAGTTATTGAAGATTTTTATTAAAATAATATACTATTTCACTGACAAATATCTACCAAATCTGCAAATATCTGCAGACCAAACCATTTCTATGTTAAAGTATAAGTCAAACAGTATTCAATCCAGATATCGGCATTTGTCTCTCGCTGTCTCCTGCATTCGAGAACATGCGCTCAAATATCGACTACTCAGCACGGTTACGGTCGCTCAATTTCTATTTTTACAAGTTATGGCGCTAATTTGCGTCAAGGAATGTCTCTCGGATTATTATAATAATTTAATAATAATTAAAGTGAAAGAAAGAAAGGTAAAATTATTGTGAATATATGTTTATGTCAAAAAGTTATTTAAACTCAATCTATAAGGGATCATTCTTCGCTGTCACTATCACTCCCAGTAAAAATTTCGTCATCAGGAACAACCAAAAGCGATGTTGCTTCCTGCGACAGTGGAGTTTCGTTTTTTGGGAATCCTCTAATAGATGTTATTACTGGATCCAATGTCTCCAACAACCTATGTATGAGATCCGTATTCGTTGCGACTCTGGAGAACTTTCTAGTATGATCTTCTCTGTAGTTGCGAATATCCTTGTTCCGGGACTCTTGGGCCTCTTCCGCCAGCTGGCCAATAGGGATAAGAAAACTTGAGATCACCTTAGCCCCGTGAACAAGTTGTTTCGATCGCAGGCTGTATTATTAAGGGTGGGCCGTTCGTTCATAAAAACTGGTCCACGAAAATTAACCATCGATTTTCGAATGTCTCAAAATGATACCGAAATTATGGGATGGAAAACCCATTTGCGCGAGGTGGCATCCAGCGGTCTCCGCCGAGAAAAGTGGAGACGGATGCAGTGAAGGTCGCCTGCGAAGACGGTAAAGGCAGTACGCCTACCGGATCAACGCAAGACATCGCGGTGGCTGGTCCACAGCTATTAAAGGCGGTCGGAAGACAGCGGGACACGCTACCGAGGGTAGTGGCCCTGTCTGAGCAGCTCGATGCTATAATCGAGTTTGCGAAAAGTCGCAGCAATACAACAAAGTACTTGAAGCAGGCCCTCTACATGCTTCGGTCCTCCGTCGATGCTACGAAAAAGGAGTATGCCGAGCTCGAAATGAAGGCTGCGGCTACGGAGAAAGAGGAGACGAAGGTGATCGAGCGGGCGACGAAGTCGGTCCAAACGGACACCAGCACGTTTGCGGCGGTTTGCGCGGTAGGGCCAGCTGCCAAACGAACGCGACAGTCCCCGGGAGAGAGGGCTCACGGGGGTATCAATAAGCGTTTAATCGCAAACAGCCCTCAGACCAGCGAAGGAGTGGCGCAAACAATGCCCACGGTGGCCGCACTCATTCTGAAGACAGAAGAATCAAAGTACTCAGAAGTCCTTAAGGCAATGAGAAGCGACGCGAAGCTTAAAGATCTGGGGGCAGATGTGCGTAGCATCCGCCGATCCCGCAAGGGAGAAATGATCGTTGAGCTCCGCAAAGAAGCCAGAAACAAGGGCCCAGCCTATCGGGCGTTGGCCCAAGAGGCGCTTGGAGATGGAGTGCAGGTAACCCTACAAGTTAAATACCTGGACGAGGTCACCGAGGCATGTGAAGTCGTGGATGCCCTCAAGGAGCAGTGCGAAGTGGCTGTGACACCAGAGGCAGTTCGACTGCGCAAAGGCCCAGTAGAGACCCAGACCGCAACTGTCAGGCTTCCGTCGGTGGACGGAAACCAGGCGCTTAAGGTAGCGAGGCTCAAAGTGGGCTGGTCAATGTGCCCACTCAGCATCTACCAGCCGCTGGAGGTCTGATTTCGATGCTTCGAGCAAGGACACAAGTCCTTTAGCTGCAAGGGGCCTGACAGGAGCTCCCTATGCATGCGGTGTGGCGCTGCAGGCCACAAAAGCAAAGACTGCGGAGAGCCCCCGAAGTGCTTGGCGTGCGCCGGAAAGCGTGACGCAAAGCACATAATGGGAGGCCCGAGGTGCACGGCCGGTAAGCCGACTAGCAAGCCACGGGCGTGAGAGTGACACAGCTAAATTTGAACCACTGCTTCACGGCTCAGCAACTGCTATACCAAGCAGTCACTGAGTCGTTGTCGGACATCGCCATAATCTCGGACCCCTATCGTATTCCTGCCGGAAACGGTAACTGGATTTCGGACGGGTCCGGTATGGCGGCAATATGGACGACGAGCAGGTTCCCGGTTCAGGAGGTAGTGTCAACCTCAAACGAAGGATACGCGGTTGCCAAGGTGAACGGAGTGTACTACTGCAGCTGCAATGCTCCGTCTCGTTGGTCTACCGGACAGTTCGCAAGGATGATAGACCGAGCCACCGTGGAGCTGATCGATCTATCACCGTTGGTAGTGGCGGGCGACTTCAACGCATGGGCAACTGAGTGGGGAAGTCGACGCACAAACCAGAGAGGCCGGATCTTGTTGGAGGCTTTGGCGAACCTCAACATAGATCTGGTCAACATCGGCATGAAGAGCACCTTCAGTAGAAACGGCGCGGAGTCGATCATCGATGTGACGTTCTGTAGTCCAAGACTGATCACGAACTAGAGGGTAGACGATGGCTACACTCATAGCGACCACCTGGCGGTCTGTTATAGTGTAGACTGTAAAACGAGACCACATGTGGCGAGTAGACTTAACACTCCAGCTCCTCGCGGGTGGAGGATATCACACTTCAACGAGAGGTATTTGCGGTAGCAATTAGACGAGAACACGAGGCGAGCAGAATTCGTAACCCGAGCGCTGATCAACTTGTTGCCATACTTTCGCGGGCGTGTGACGCCACTATGCCTAGGAACCGCCAGCCTAGGCATGGTAGGCCACAAGTCTACTGGTGGACCGACGCGATAGCGGACCTCCGCAGAGCGTGTCTTCAATCGAGAAAAAGCATTCAACGTGCGCGAACCGACGAAGAAAGGAAAGATCGTCGAGGGGCATTCAGTTCCGCAAGAACGGCGCTTAAGAGAGCAATAAAAGCTAGTAAACGTGCGTGCTTCGAAAGACTGTGCGCTAGTGCCAACACTAACCCGTGGGGTAACGCCTATAGAATGGTGATGGCCAAGACCAAAGGTGCGATGGCGCCCGCAGAAAAATCACCAGCGATGCTTGAGCGGATCGTAGAGGGACTCTTTCCACGCCACGAGCCAAATCCTTGGCCGCCGGCTGGCGAGTCACTTCACCGACGTTCCAATATCTCAAACTCAGACCAGAGGTGGTCGGCCAACCTGTCGAACGCCCAAGATATGAGTGACGGCGTTAGACGTGCCGAGGCAGAGGAGGCGGAAACGGTTACGAATGAGGAGCTCATCGTGATCGCCAACTCCCTGAAGGTGAGCAAGGCACCGGGATTGGATGGGATTCCGAATCTGGCTGTGAAGAAGGCCATCAAAGAGGCCCCCAGACTATTTCGGGAAGTCATGCAGAAGTGCCTGGATGACTGTACATTCCCAGAGAGATGGAAGCGACAGAAGCTGGTCTTATTGCCAAAGACAGGGAAACCACCTGGTGACCCGTCGGCATACAGACCGATATGTCTGCTCGATACGGCGGGTAAGGTGCTCGAGAAGGTTATTCTCAATAGACTTGTTAGGTACTCCGAAAGTGCAAACGGTCTGTCGAGTAACCAGTTCGGCTTCCGAAAAGGCAAGTCTACGGTGGATGCTATTCTGTCCGTCACCAAAACAGCAGAGGTAGCACTCCAGCGTAAAAGATGGGGCATTCGCTATTGCGCAATCGTCACGTTGGACGTGAAAAATGCGTTCAATAGTGTTAGCTGGGATTCCATAGCCCACTCGCTTCGGAAACTAGTAATTCCGGTGTCTTTGTACAGGATTCTGGAAAATTATTTCCAGAATCGTGTACTAGTTTACAGCAGACGAGGGTCAAAAATGTGTCCCAATTACCGCAGGGGTTCCACAAGGTTCCATCCTGGGCCCGGTACTGTGGAATATCATGTACGATGAAGTGCTGAAACTAAAGCTCCCCCAAGAGGTTGTGATCGTTGAATTTGCGGACGACATCACACTTGAGGTCTACGGCGAGTCGATCGAGGAGGTTGAGTTGACGGCTTCGCACTCTATAAGCGTCGTCGAGGACTGGATGCGCTCCAAAAAACTGGAGCTAGCGCATCATAAGACGGAGATTTCAGTTGTCAATAAGCGCAAGTCGAAGCAACAGGCGTTGATCAGTGTCGGGAATTGCACCATCGCCTCTAAGCGCTCCCTGAAGCTGCTAGGGGTGATGATCGATGACAAGCTCGCCTTCGGGAGCCATGTCGACTATGCCTGTAAGAGGGCTTCAATGGCTATTGCAGCATTATCTCGCATGATGTCCAATAGCTCAGCAGTGTGCGGCAGCAAGCGGAAACATCTAGCTAGCGTGACTTCGTTCATACTGAGATACGGCGGGCCAGTGTGGTCCAAAGCACTAGGTACAAGTAAACATCGGAGTAAGTTGGAAAGTACCTACAGGCTCATGTGCCTGAGTGTTGCGAGTGCGTATCGAACTGTGTCATACGACGCAATCTGCGTCCTGTCCGGCATGATGTCTATCAGCATAGCCATTAAGGAAGACGTAGAATGCTTTGATCAACGTGACACAAGGGGCATACGAGGTACCAGAAGATCATTCTCGATGCAGATGGCAGCAGGAGTGGTCCAATTCCGCGAAGGGTAGATGAACGCATCGACTCATTCCGGATGTATCCGAATGGGTCGGGAGGCGCCATGGAGAAGTGAACTTCCATCTGACACAGATTCTGTCAGGCCATGGTTGCTTAAGGCAGTATCTACACAGATTCGGGCATGCGGGTTCCCCCAACTGTCCCGAGTGCGTACCCTCGTTTTGCGCAGGCGCGGAGTGACATGATGACAGTTTGCGGGCCAGATACCACTCCGGACAACCTAGTTCAGAGGATGTGTAAAGACCCGAACATTTGGAGGGCAGTTAGTGCAGCCGCCTCTCAAATAGTTTTAGAGCTGCAAAACAGGCGACAGGTTGACCACCGACAAGCCAGTGTTAGCTAACGGCCAGTCTCCAGGCTAGTTAGCTAAGTTTGCAAAGAGACCTAAAGAATCAAGAGGGTGCACAAAGCACAAAAGCCGCTCCCTGAAGCAATACCTAGCGGTGGTTCCTGGGAGTACTATGGGCTGGAGACTGGAGGGGTTTTAGTGGGTCCGGTCACTGATTCAAACCAACCCCACACTTCCTGAGGTTGGTCACCTCAGGGGTTTGGTTGGAAATCTCCCCTCCACCTAAAAGAAAAAAAAAAAAAAAAAAAAAAAAAAAAAATATATATATATATATATATATATATATATATATATATATATATATATATATATATATATATATATATATATATATATATGTATATATATATATATATATATATATATATATATATATATATATATATATATATATATATATATATATATATATATATATATATATATATATATATATATATATATATATATATATATATATATATATATATATATATATATATATATATATATATATATATACACGGTATCCAAACAGTAAAGGTCAGGTGCACATACCAAAAAGGACCATTGCGCAAAAAAAACAAGAAAACACAAAATTTTACATAAGACTGTTATGCGTATAGCGGCAGAAAACCTTCCAGCCAAGATTCCAATCTACCATACTACCGTAAACCGAAACGATCTCTCTGAAGTATCAAATTCAAAATTTGTGACAGAACATTCAATCATGTTTTCTAACAAATGGTATTAATGAACACAACAATAATGCAACGATGATACAGTATTTTAATTACCCTTATAAATGAATCATATTGTCGAATTCGTTTTCGGGGTGTAGCTACACTTTTTCGGACTACACTTTGCAGCTTCAAATAAAACATTTTCAGAGTAGTTGCATTGGTATGCGTAATAATGGGATAGCTGTCAATTTGTTTTGTATTGGTCATTATCGCCATCGTCATTTTGTCTCATTTCCATTTCATATGTCCATCTCGCAAATGTGCTGAAAAAAAATTTACCTGACACTTTACCACGTGGAACGAGAACTCTAGGACAGGATGTGACAAGAGAAACCAAAAATCACCCAAAGTTCTGTCAAAGTGAAAACCCTCTCTGATTGGTCGATTTTGTTTAGCGCACTGTTTAATTTTTGTTTTTAGTCGATATGGTTGGCCGTGCTGCAAAAACTTTCGACATTTTTGGTTTACACTGTTTCTGCATGCCAAGTGGATGAACTGTATTTCATTCAACAACTTTTCGAAACATTTTCACCGGATCTATGAAAATTACCATTCGAAATATTAATTATGTTTTTGCCTTTCTCCTAGAAAGGTATAGCAATCACTGCAAAAACTCAAGGTATAAAAGTGCTCAAAAGGGCCGAATGTTTGTATATCACTCGACTCAGTTCGATGAACTGAGCATTTTCTGTATGTGTGTGTGTATGTGTGTGTGTATGTGTGTGTGTATGTGTGTATGTGTGTGTGTGTAACGCTCTCCCAATCTTACTTGAATTTCTCAGAAATAGCTGGACCGATTTTCATGAAATTAATTGCAAATGAAAGGTCCAGTTGCCCCATGAGACCCTATTGAATTTTATTGTAATCGGATTTTTAGTTTAAAGGTTATGTTTAAAAATGTAAAAATCACGAAACATTATTATCTCAGAAACTACTCAACCGATTTTAAGAAAATTGGTTTTAAATGATTGGGCTACCTAAAAACCCTTAACTTTTGAATTTCATGAAGATTGGACATGTGGTTCAAAAGTTATTTACAGAAACGTGTTCAGGAGAGAGTCGTTTCTCAGAGATGGCTGATCTGATTTCCGCAAAATCAGTGTCATATGGAAGGTAAAGTTGCCCCATAAGACCCTATTGATTTGTTTTGCAATTGGACTTTTACTTTGCCTGCGATGTTTTGAAATGTGAAATCCAGCTATGAAAAGAAACATATTCCGAAGACTACTTAAACTCACTCACTTTTCTCAGAGATGGATGAACCGATTTCCACAAAATTAGTGTCAAATGAAAGATCCAGCTGCCTCATAATACCCTTTTGAATTTAACTGTAATCGGACTGTAACTTCGTCTGTAATGTACCGAAATGTGAAAGCCACGAAACTTCATTATCTCAGAAACTACACAACCGATTTGAACAATATTGATATAAGATGATCGGGCTAGTTGGGGGTAACTGATGAATTATGATTGAACAAGTGGTTTCATAATTCGGCTGCTCTATACGTTCCCATTTCATTTGATTATAACCGAACTTAAGCAACCGTTATGTATTAAATTGTTAAAACAACGAAAGTCTATTATCTCAGTGATTACACGACTTACTTAACATAACTAGTGTCATACGAACGAGTTATCTCTTAAACTTACAAATAACTAACTTCATAACAACTTGATATGTGGTTCAAAAGTTATGGAACGGAAAGAAATTCAAAGACTATTTAAAACTATACCTGATTTGATCAATATATATGGCCTCAACATGATTAAAATGTGGTACCGTAATATTTGAACGTTCCCGGTATCGATCGTGATTGAATTGTTCGAAATTAGCAGTCTTTTCTTTTATTTCGCTATTTCTTAAGCACTAACATTACGTCAAATTTCATATTTTATACTTCAATTACAACATCAAGATTTTAGAACCCAAAGAGTGAATATACTTTTATTGGATTAAAGCGTTCATGTTAATCTATTTTTACAAATAATAAATTTGAATGAGAAAGGCTGGGTCTGAACGCTAGGTATATTAATTTTGGTTTTAAACTATTTTTGATGAACGATTGCAGATTTAATTCAAGAGAAGTAAGAGGAATAAGTTGAAATTATGACTAGTTCAAATAAATCCAAAATATATCTTCAAATCAATGCATGATTCATTGAGTAACCATTATCAAGTAACTAATTATAATGGTAACCCAGAACTTGAAAATCTTAGGTATTGAAATTTCCTTTATTAAACTTTTTTTTACAGTACACTCTGCTTTTTTTCGGGTGTAGTCCGGGACATAAAAAGGGTTGTCAGAGACAGAAAAAGTTTAGTCCGGAAAGTCGAATTTACGGTGTCAAAAGTGTAGTCCGAGTGTAGCTACACCGCGAAAACGAAAACGACAATATGAATACTACGAAACATAAACAAACGAATGTTTTGCAGAAATTGAATAACCATTCGTTACAAAATAACAAATGGCTAGGCTTCAGAAATTAATATATATTTTCCCGCAATTAGGATGGCTGCGAAATTTTAACAAAACAGTCGTACATTCACATATTCCCAAAATAATCTTATATCTAGCGTTTAGCCGTGGAAATTTTTAGCTCAGCCACGATTCACGGTACAATATCTTACGATTTATTCTACAAAATTAATTCAAGTTTACTTCTATATTACTAAGTGCAAAGTGCCATTAAACACAATACATACATTGTATGACCAGTTCGTTTTACATAGCATCTACCTATTACAAGAAATCGGAGAAAGAAGAGCCCAATAATTTACGGACTTGTTAGTGTCGATTTATTTCTTTTCAAATATTATAAATGGTAGCGTTAAATTCAACAATCCATCACCGTAATTCTGTTCAGTACTACGAGGTCAATAGATCTAAACATATGTAATTGAACATATTAAAAGATAAAATCATTTTGGTGTGAAATGACTTACGTTTGCATTTCTGGTGTCATCATGATCTGGTGAAATAGAAGGTTCTATTTCATTATAACTATTAGCAGTTTTAGTTTGTACATTAGAATCTCCGCTAGCAACATGCTCAACTTCATAATTTTGTTCATCTGCCTGGGAAACTGAACACGACACGTCTGTTGTGTGAATACCACTGTCTTCGTGATCAGAATCAACATTCTCATTGTATTCGAGATCTGATGCAGGTTGTTTATCTGACCCAGTATTGTATATCGTTTTGACGGAGCAAGCTTGATCAGATGTGCCACCCAAAGCAAACTCCGTGTTTTTCACGTTATTATTAATTTGATCTTGGCTGGAACATTTGGGTAACGCCGTCGCTTTTGCTTTTGAGCAGTTATATTGTACAATGCCTGCATTTCGAGTATCTCTTTCGAAAATTTCCAGTCGGTTCTTCAAATCGCTAAATGAAACCGGCGGAAGTTTACTTTGAGGATCGCTTAAGTCGTGCTCATGACATTGTAACACTGACAACCGTTCTTTTACACTAACAGCAATGGCGATAACGTCATCAGATAAACGTCGCCTTTCGTGTTCTGAATCGGTAACTGCGTGTTCCTTCTCAAAAAGTTGTTTACGTTTCAGAAAATCGATTTTCGGAACATCTCGTTGTAAGGAATCAAATGTCTTTCCGTGTTCAATGTTAACGTTTCGATCATTCTCGTCACTGTAAGATATGTTCTCAGAGCCTTTACTTGAGACTGAGTTTGTATTATTAACAGTTCCATAATCAACCAAATGATCTGTCTGTGAGCAACTTGCCCGCGACACTCTGCTTTTGTAAACTTCGATAGCTCCTTCATAAGTGTATTCGGATAGATCAGTGTTAGAAGTCGTGTTATATAACTTTCCTCCCATGTTTTCAGTTTCGTTAGGAGTGAATTTATCACTAGACTGAAAAGCAATGATATATAATATAAATTATACTTTACTTCATATCATACCTCTGGAGTACTAAGACCAAGTTCACTTAAATCGTCATTGTCACCGTCAAAGTAGATGGGTAGAGGTTTGAGACGCCTTGAACCCCTAAAATTTTAAATAACAGGAATGTAAGAAAGTGTATGGAAAAAGTAATAAATAAAGATGCTGCGTCTTATAAAGAAGTTGAAAGAGAATGTTTTAACTTTGAATTATTCAGATTGTTTAAAACGGATCGTTGTGAAATGAAACTTACTGGTATTTGGTATTGTTTTTAACCAAAACCTAAAAAATGCCAAAGTTTCTGTTGTTCGAGTGTTGCACAAAATCGATGATGTAATGTGTGTCCCTTTATTCCTTTAAATTTATCCCGAAACCTGTTTCCCGGAATGTACCAATTTCTCGAAGATCATTTTCCGAATGTAATAATTCCCCGAAAAATGTTTTCCCAAATATACCACTTTCCCGGAAAAAACCTTTTTTTATCGAAAACCACAATAGAAACGCTTTTCTCCAAATGCACGATTTTTTTCTGTTCACATGCTGTATTGAGTCTAACCAACTAAAATTCCGGTTCAAAACATTTTTTTATAACAAAAAACATGCATTTGTCGGAATATATATATAGTTCGCTTGTCTTTCAGTCACGCGCACGACAAACGAAAGTAATTGCCTTTTTCCCAAGCCAACTCTGAACCTGAGGTACACTGAAGTTTGTTATTATTGTGTGTGTAGCAATGCAAACACTCCTGTTCTGACTACAAGTTACCTTTGCTTTTAGTCCTCCACTCACCTCCTCTCGCCTGGTATGAAGCCGGTCGTAAGGAAATCAAAGCTAACTGCGTCTTAACTAATATTCGGCACACGTGTTAAATTAGCACATGGCTATAGGTTCTGATGCAGGTGCAGCCATTGCGTTCAGAAAAAAGACCAGTAATCAAACGAAATCGGAAACGCCCCATGACACGTTCAAAAATACAAAAATTGAAACCACCACGATGGAACAGTTGGCTTGACATTAGTTTGGATCCACCTATTCGTACTGTTGAGGTAACCCTTGCTCCACCAAAACCTCTATCTGCTGCTAAATATTTTCAGGAGCTTTTTGACGCTGATATAATTCAAAACATGACTGAACAATCAAACTTATATGCGGAACAAAAAAATCAATCGCTTGATGTCACTGTACAGGAAATGGAACAATTCATTGGAATGCTCCTTTTGATAGGTATCCATAAGACACCTTCCTACACGATAATTTGGGGATCATCAACACGATATTGTCCGATCGCAGATGTTATGCCCCGAAATCGATTTCAGCAGATAAAACGACATTTACATTTTAACGATAATACCGAAATGAAAAAACGAAACAAGGATGGATATGATAAACTTTTCAAAATTCGGCCTTTTGTTGATGCCAATTGATGAAAATTGATCCATTACCGGATCAATCAATCGATGAAATCATGATTCCTTCTAAAGCCAATTCACCACTTTGTCAGCACATCAAAAATAAACCTCACCGTTTTGGAATACTTATTAAAGCAAGAGCTTGTAAGGATGGAATTGTACATGACTTTGAAGTATATACCGGAAAGTCACCATGCTTTCCGAAGGCACTTGGGGTGTAAGTGGAGACATAGTTCTCAAGTTAATTAAAACACTACCCCCACATCGAAATTTTCGGATCTATGCGGACAACTGGTTTTCCTGTTCCTCTTACGCTTTATGCTTGGGACTGAAACGAATCGGATATCAATAAACTGGAACCATTCGTCAAAGTCGTATTCCAGGGATTTCATTGTTGCCATATCAGGAAATGAAAGCAAAAGGCCGCGGAGCCCACGACGCACGAAAGTCATCCGATGGTATAGTCGTAGTAAAATGGTATGATAACAAGCCGATTCATTTGATATCCACCTTTAGCGGAATCGAACCAATAGAGGTTATTCAGTGATGGTCAGCTTCAGATAAGAAATATGTATCCATCAATCGTCCTTCCATTGTTAGGAAATACAATGAAAATATGGAATATGGGTGGAATAGATTTGAACGACTATTTAGTGGCATTATACCGTACCGACATTGGTACTAAAAAATATTACATGCGTATATTTTATCACTTGCTAGATGTGTGTGTAGTAAATGCTTGGTTACAATACCGACGTCACATCGATACGCGACTTGATGAAACTAGAATTACGTTGCTGGACTTTCGTATTGAAATTGCAAACTGGCTCATTCAGCGTGGAAAACAAATAGTAAAGCGTAGTGGTCGACCCCTGAAACAGATGCCTGTAAAAAAATTTCTACTTCCGCTGAAAGCTCCCGAGTTGAAATCCAGATTAGATGGTGTTGCTCACTGGCCTGTAGCATGTGACGATCGTTCACGTTGTTACCATTGTGATTCTCGTAACCATTTCACATATTTCTGTTGCTCGAAATGTAAAGTGCCGCTATGCCTTTTAAGAGACCGCAATTGCTTTACAGCATATCATACATAATATAAAATATTATTCGTTCAGTTTTATTAACTTTTTATAAGAAATCTAGACAAAAAAAAGGTAGTTGTTGATTTTGTATTGTTTGTAAAATGTGACTCGTAAGACCCAGTGGTGCTCTACAGCACCATTTTGGATTTTCTTTTGTTTTCGTTCAAACTATAATTTGGGATAAAATAAGAAGGGTTTGTTCAAGCGCTTTCGCTAAAAACCTATTTTTCAATTTTTGTTTGAGTAAAAACCTTGTGGTAAAGAAAGGGTTAAGGAACACGAAAAGTACATGGGAGCGAAAAAATAACACCATCGCTTTTTTCCCATATAACCGTGTCCCAGTCTAACCTACATACCAATAAGGTACACTACCCGTCATAAGTTTTGAATCGCTTTACTGAGTATTGCAACACCCAGTTTAAATATTGCAACACCTCCCGAAAAGTTTAGCATCTGGAAATTTCGTGTTTTTGACAACCTAGAAAGTTGCGGTTTTCAGCCAACTTGTTCAGAAGGTCAAAGGCTACTGTATGGTAGCCAATTCAGTGTAAAATTTTACCGCTTTGTGGCGCTAGTGGGCACACAATGTGTCGTATTTTGAACTTAACTAATCTCACGATTCCGACCTGCTAGAAAGTTGCGTGTTCAGGAAGCTTGGTCATGAGGCTAAAGGCTGCTACACAGTAGAAAATTTAATAGTGAATTAACCCGCTATGCGGCGCTAGGGTGCATGCAGTTTTTCGTATTCAGACTTCAAATTATCGCGTGATTATTACTACCCACAAAGTTGCGATCTTCGGCAAGTGCAACCAGTTCTGGTCAAGCATGTCGAAATACAGTATAACGCCGCATGTGTGTTCCAAACTATTCCATCGATTTTAATTTCATTATAATTCAGTGTCAACACAAATATAAAACACCCAGTGTTCTAATTGAAACACGACTTCGACAGCTTCGGCAAACACCAGGGCTCGTTGGATGGGGCTTACATGCGCCTTCTCGAACGCACCATGTACTGAAGTCACAACCACTCGGCTCGCATATTGCCGACGGCGTTGTGTGTTCGGTCTTCAGTTTGCAGTGGAAAGTAATACGAAATGCCCTCTGTGGTGTTCAAATCCTTCAACATCGGATTAGAGGCATGTCTACTGCAACTGTTTGCAGCCGAGGTAATCAATGGAACACCCGAAAAAATGTTCAACGCTAAGAGATGGCGCTGTATTGGCGGTGGTGGTAAAATTTAAATTTCCATGAGTATTTTGCTTATTATCCGGAAAAAGTGCTATTAGTTACTGTGTTTTTATATTATTCTAACTTTCTAATACTTACTTTTACTATATGCAATCTATTTTTATCAAAAACTTGGTTTTCCTATACAACTTCAATGAGTCAATTGGAAAATCAAGTTTTTTTTATAAAAATAAATTTCAAATAGTGAAAGTAAGTACTAGAAAGTTAGAACAATATAAAAACAGGGTAACTAATAGCAGTTTTTCCGGTCATTAAGCAAAATGCTCGTGGAAATTTCGATTTTACTACCACTACTACTACAGCGCCATCTCTTAGCATTGAACATTTTTTCGGGTGTCCCATTTAGTCGCGATATCATCAATCCCCATTGTGAAACGGGTTGTGAATATTGGTGATCAAACTGTCAACGTATCAACACAGTCGCATGCTACTTGTTGTAACCTCCTCAAATGAAGGCACTTCTTTATAATAAACACACACAACCTTACGTATTGTGTAAAGTGATCAAACTGTCAACATTCAAATTGATTTCACTTCGTCGTGTGTAAAAAATAAGTGCTTTTAGAATTGCGTAAATAAGTAGTGTTACTGTGTTACTGAATACTGCAACTATCTAAAAAGAGTAAGATAGAGTAAGTTGAAAACACTAAAAACTTTATGCACACTAGCAGCATATTGAAGAAAAATTCCAAACAAAACTGTTAGCCAACCAGAAACTCTTGATCTTTTGAGTAACTTTGCTGAAAATCGCAACTCTCTAAATGATGGGATTATTGAGCTAAACTGAATTCAAAACGCTCAAAACTACATGCACACTAGCGCTGCGTTGCGGCTGAATTTCGCACTATACTCACCGCCAATTACAAGCCCTTGACCTCCTGAGTAACTTTGCTAAAAATCGCTACTCTCTAACTGGCGGGATTATTGAGTTAAATAACGTTCAAAACACTCGAAATTGCACACTAGCGCGGCGTTGCGGCTGAATTCCACACTATACTGTCTGCCAATTACAAGGGAGCAACTTTGCTGAAGACCACAACCCTCTAGGTTTCCAGAATCAAAAGATAGAGTTACATAAATCTGTCCATTTTAATTGATGCTAAACTTTCGGGGTGTTGCAATACTCAGTAAAGCGATTCCAAACTTATGACGGTTAGCGGTAGATGAGCGTGGTTGTAAATGTCAGATAGCGGAGATCGTGTCGTCACAACAACCAATTGAACACAGTTTGGTGTAGGAAAAAACTTAAGGTTCGTTGACATTGTCCGTAAATTCAGTTTTTGGTTTCTAACTTTTTTGTTTGATTGCTTTTGACGTAGAATACGTCTTACGGCAACAATTACAGGGACCCAATTTCAATACAGGGATCCAATTTCAAAACCGAAAACATCCAGAGCGTCACAAAAATTGTCCAATTTCAAACGTTTTAAACCCAGTCAGTTTCCAACCGATTTCTGTCATTTTTGCAGCAATCGATTGGAAAATCATTTAAGCACCCGTCCAAATGCAGAAAATTGTAATCCGATTGTTCAAACTATTGTAATATTGAAAATTGTTGAACAATGTCGAAACGCAAATGTCGATTTTTGATTGGTCGCTTGCTGCCTTTCCCTCAATAGGACGACAGAATGGAGTACCTAGTTAGCCGGGAATGCACTCTTTGGGCTATATAAGAGACTGTTTTTTCTCAAGCAAATCAGTTTACTAGCAGCAGGCAATAACAGCGAACATCAACCCCGATGGCAGTAGGCGATGGGATCAGATGCGGGCAACTGAAAGAGACTCGCACCGCCAGGTTGTTTGAGAAGCCACCATCATCCAGCGTATGTATATACAGGGTGTATGCACATAACGTGTGTGAATATTTGAAGCGTGTGTCCCTAATATATAAGGTGTGTGGCTAGCGTGTGTGACTTGCTTTAAAGCGTGTGTGTATGTTTATGACGTGTATGCATGCCTGTAGCGCGTGTGTGCATGTTTATAGCGCGTGCGGCACCGCCGCAAGTTTCCATCCAAATCCACATCTGCATCCTTTGGAACTCGGAAGTTATTCTGGTCCGGTAACCAACCACCGGTGATCCGTTTCTGATGTTCAGCTCATGCTTGTTGAATACATGAAAAACTTCTTTTTCCATGTGATATATTCCAAAAGTAGCTTGAAAGTGACGGCATAAATGTATCATTGCAAAAATTTCAACCAATTTGACTTCAAAAGTAATATTCAATGTATACATAGTGTAAAGTAGTGCTTTCTTCATGATACTAAGTTTAGTTAAAGTGTCTATTTGCGAGAATATATTAGTAACAATGCATTTAAGGTCAAAATATAAAAGTGCGAATTGCTCGAACAACCAATTTTGCAAATGTTACAAATATGCGATTATGGGCAGTATAGCATTGGCCAAAAATTGTAGAAGTATCGATACTCGAGTATCGATAATTTTTCCCTGGTGGTATCGATGCTTGGTCGATATCGAGGGAGGAGCATCGAGACCAGCTGTATCGATACTCTGCCTGCTACTTGAAACAGGTCTATGAAAAATTACCATATCTTCTTGATCATTATTACGGAAAATCAGAGATGCCAGGTGTTTTTGAAAAATGTAAGCAACTATACAAAAAACAGACAAAATTTGCTTAAAGTCTGGAAAAAATTTGTCTGTGATTTGAAAAATACGTTCGCGCAGGCAAAAGTCTGCAAAAATTTTCACAGATGTTGAGAAAGTCTGCGTAAATATTAAGAAACTCTGACAAAAATTTGCAGAGACTCTGGAAAAAATATAATTATCTGCGAATCAATAAAAATCTGCACACCGACTCTAAAAATCTGCGTTTTGAAGACAAATCTGCATATTTTGTATCCCTGCGGTCAATAGACTAATGGTACCAGAATGGGACAGTGGTGACAGAATTATATGTCACACACACAAATCAATGCAATAGCATACGCGCGTCTGCGTCCTTATTTGAAATATAGGGCAGCACGATAATCCTGGGTTCTTATTCTTTATTGCCTGCCTTTTTGCAAAAACTCGGCGCTTACGATTTTGCTCTGCACAGACAGTATTACCAAATGCGGCAGCATTGAAAAACCGCCTTAGAAATGAGCGGGTATATTCAATCCTGTTGGTGTTTTTTACAAAAAGAGCACAAACCAAATTTCTGCACTGTTTGTAGAAGACTTTAACGCGATGGATCATATCCGCGCACCCCTACAAGGCTTTTCCGTTAGACAATTTGTAGCAATCAAGAATATTTCCCGATTTTATAGTTTCTCTTCAGTATCGAAAAAAATATCGGGGTAAAGTATCGATCCAGCTCGATATCGAAGTCGCTTGCATCGATAAAAAATAGCGATATTTAGGGCCCAAGGTATCGATACCGTAAGTATCGATACGATATCGGCCAATGCTAGTTTACTAGCAGCAGGCAACAGCAGCGAACATAAACCCCGATGGCAGTAGGCGATAAGATCAGAAGCGGGCAACAGCGGCGGTGGTAGTGGTTAGCTGCAGTTCTTACCTCTTTCGGTTCGGCTTCGATCTGAGTTGGACCCCACCAGCGGTAATCTGATTCAGATATCGTTGGGCAAATACAACCCGAAACTGAAAGAGACTCGCACCGCCAGGTGGTTTGAGAAGCCACCATCATCCAGCGTATGTATATACAGGGTGTATGCACATAACGTGTGTGAATATTTGAAGCGTGTGTCCCTAATATATAAGGTGTGTGGCTAGCGTGTGTGGCTTGCTTTAAAGCGTGTGTGTATGTTTATGATGTGTATGCATGCAACAGCAGCATGCTGCAGCAGTATTGCTAGTAAAATTCAATGGTGAGCCGTCCGTCAGACATTCAATCAGTTTGGGGTGAATAGCTGTTTCTACAAGCATCGCAGCGCCTTACGGTCTTCAAAAGAGTTTTTTCCAGGAAAATTTCCTACAAATATCATGTATCGATATATTTTTAGGACCCAACTGGGAATTTATAGAGAATAAGTTTTGAAAAAGTGAATTTTCCCATATAAAATCGTATGGAAACTTTAAAAATCGGGCGCAAATCGGGCGTTTCACCGATCGATCTGAAAAGTTACACAGTTGTTATAGGATCCATAAGGAACACGAAAAGTGCATGGGAGCGAAAAAATAACACCATCGCTTTTTTCCCATATAACCGTGTCCCAGTTCAGTGTACATGTTTATAGCGCATGCGGCACCGCCACCGCCTTCGCCACCACCACCACCGCTACCGCCGCCACCACCGCCACCGCCGCCACCATCACCAGCGCGTGTGGCTTACTATAGAGCGTGCGTGGTTTGCTATATAGCGTGTGAATGTCTAGCGTGTCTGTGCATGTCTATAGAGCGTGTGGCTAGAGTGCGTGGCTTGGAATCGCTTTACTGAGTATTGCAACACCCAGTTTGAATATTGCAACACCCTGAAAAGTTTAGCATCACTCAAAATGGGCAAATTTCTGTAACTGTAACTGTAATATGCTTGACCAGAACTGGTGGCACAAGCCGTACACCGCAACTTTGTGGGTAGTAATAATCACGCGATAAGTTGAAGTCTAAATATGAAAAACTGCATGCACC
Organism: Wyeomyia smithii; assembly: GCF_029784165.1. Classification (NCBI taxonomy): domain Eukaryota; kingdom Metazoa; phylum Arthropoda; class Insecta; order Diptera; family Culicidae; genus Wyeomyia; species Wyeomyia smithii. The sequence goes on along the minus strand of NC_073696.1, from coordinate 166,656,114 downwards.
CTAGCGCCGCATAGCGGGGTAATTCAGTATCAAATTGTCTACCATGTAGAAGCCTTTAGCCTTCTGAACAAGTTTGCTGAACACCGCAACTTTCTGGCAGTTTGGAATCGTGAGATTAGTTAAGTTCAAAATACGACTCATTGTGTGCCCACTAGCACCAGATAGCGGTAAAATTTCACACTGAATTGGCCACCATACAGTAGCCTTTGACCTTCGGAACAAGTTTGCTGAAAACCGCAACTTTCTAGGTTGTCCAAAACACGAGATATCCGCCTATTCCAGGTGATGATTAACTTTTCGGGAGGCGTTGCAATATTCAAACTGGGTGTTGCAATACTCAGTAAAGCGATTCCAAACTTATGACGGGTAGTGTAATTGCTAACAAATCACCTCATGTAGAATTTGATTATCACTGTGAATCATTTAAAACTAAATAAAAACTTTGCCATGTTGAAAAAATATTCACTTGTCAATAAATGGCATTGACAAACACAATTAACCTCAAAGTTTATCTGAAGAGTTAACCCCAATTCAGTGTATTCCCAAACCTATTCCAAGAAATACATTGGCATAAGCAGGCTATCGTATTCTACGTTACCTCTGCGGTCGTGTCTTATAAACAACCTCTTCAACTTTTTTTTTCTAAATATAATGTTCTAGAGAATTGCAAGCCTGATCATGTTCTAAAAGTTTTATAAACACTATGCTGAGATTCCTTTTGGTTTAACACATATAAACACTAATTAACCTCATTTTCTACTGCGGATTGGAAAAAAGGGGGGCACCGGGATGTTTACATTTACATTAACATATAAACTTCAGGTTAGTACTACAATATGGTGGAAGAGTTACTCGTCCGACTCATCACTATTGCTTCGAAAACACTATACTGCCCATAAAAGCATACACCCTACGCAAACGGACAACATTTTATTGCTTTAGGGCAATTTTTAATTACTTATTGTGTCTTATGACTGTGCATAATACACAAATAGTAATAACCGAAAAGTAACAAAAATTATGACGGGCACACGCTTGTATGTGTTTCTGCAGGAGAACATACAGCCAAGCACTGCAATGCATGTGTTAGCAAGACTTCACTCACTGCATTTGTATTGATGCAACGATCAGATTCATTTTTGTCAGCTAGCTGGAATCTCTATCTTATTTGCTTTGTTTCATCGCAGCTAACATCGCAGCGGATCCGCGATTTGCGGGCCCCATTGACAGATGCTATGTTATGCGTATGAAAAGTGGCGGTGATATGCTATCTCGTTTACACACACGATGAGATGTTAGTTCTTGAAACAAGGCGGGATGCCAGCTAGCTGATTTTTGTCTCCTTCATCCACACATAATGAGAATCTCACCCGTCAACCTCAAATGTCTGATTAGAAACACTTTCGTTTCGTCCCCCAGTGTTTACTTGAAATGAAAATATGTTATACTGTCTGAACAGAGTTGCCGAAGTTGCGAATATTGTTGCAAATGAGTTTCCATGAACCAATAAGTATGTGTTTTGGATAGCTTGCAAGAAAGCGAATGGTTTTGTTTTTCTCTAACGCAGTTCACAGATCGTGATGTCATTTAAAAACGCATTTCTAATCTTTGAAATCATCAACGTTTGCATACTCTATGACGGGGAAAATGCTGCTTGGCAGCTCTTGTCATATTCTTTCTTTACTCCGTATGCATACAACGAGCGAACTAATACACGCTCACCGGATGAATTGTAGATTGAAGAAACTTGTAACATGTGCAACATATGCGACGGTGTGTGATTTTTTTTTTTTCTTGAGATGGAAAGGGAGCAGTTTTTGACAGAAAAAATCTTGCATGTGGTGGAAACGACCATTATTAGATAGTCGTACTCCCGTAATACGTGCTAAATATATGACAGTATGTGTTGTTACTTGACTGGGGAAGAATTTTATTGCCTTTTAAGTAACAGGTTTGTTACCTAAAAGGCAATTTTGCGCTATTGCTTCTAAAGTAATAAGAAAAAGTTTTGCGTGTAAGAATCCCATATGACTTTTAGGCAAATTTAAGTTTATGCCATCAATGTATCTAATTTTGTTCAAATTTTCGTATGCCTCGATGAAATTTAAAGGTTTGTTCTGAAAAATACTGCAAAAATACCAATCCTTGCTTTTCCTATATTGAAAATAAAGGGATACGGGTCCCATCCTAAGTATATTATCAATTTTCTTACATATCAAAATGTTTCATATTTTTTTTCTTTAGCTAATATTCATTTGACACGGCACAAATACAAATTAATGTTTAACGGCGCCAATTATATCTGATTTCTTCCTCTCCAAACTATCTTAATAACTAAAAGCAAATTTTTTATCCTCGCTGCCGACTACGAGCTGAAATTAAATCTAACTTAAGCTAGAATGGTTTGTTATTTGATGGTTTTCCATTACCGTAGGTAAGCAGCATATGCAATATGTTCCGCTGCTGGGCCGAGATATTACGGACTGGCATATTGTGTTGTCTCCTTCGGGCCCTGAGAGTATCGTGCGGGTCTGGTTGTTGATTCCGGATGCGGGGTCTTAACGGGCTCTTGTCGTTTGGTTGAATGTAGGCGGAAGGGAATGGGACTAGACTGGGGCATAGATAGATTTCAGGAAAACGTATAAAAGGGACATGTAGGGTAGGTCACGACTCGCCAAGACATCACGAACAGAAACAGCTGTCTGCCTACCTTCGGCCTGAAGGGACGCTATTAATTTAGACCTGCCGTCACGGTGCACAGAGGAGTAACTCGAGTGAAAACCTGGCCAACATTATTTTCGCTGCTATTTAGCAATATTTTGGGAAATATTTAAGTAAAAAGTGGAAGTGGCTGGTTCGAATATTTTATCAAAGAGTAACTCTAAATATCACACACACACAACTTAATGTTTACATTTCCATAGCCTATGTGTCTTCATTAATGTTAGTGAGCAGATGAAGTAATACGCTCGTATGATTTGTTTTCGCAAAACGAGCAGCGAAACGAATCAAAGAATTTACCAGCAAAATGATGTGGCAAAATATCTTCATTTAGAATTATCAATTTGATGCTCACAGATTATATGATGCCTTGTGGAACCTACGTGGGTTCGAAAAAGCCTTTTGTACGGAGTGTTATTTACCCGGATTATTGATTCTGTGCATCAAGTTATTTTTAAGTTTACTTAAATTAGTGGTAATTCATTCACTAAGCTAATCTCATTTCATCTTTGTTGAGCTGAAACACTGTTTTAAGCGTGAGGCAGGCACCCATCAGGTTTTTTTTTAAATTTTTCGTGTACGTGTGAACACTTAACGTCAAAATTTGTCATAAACACCCTTTGTTAAACGGGTCGCAAATGTCAATCCGGACGTTACCGGATGAGATATTTGCGAGGATGTGTTCGTGATGTTATGAACTTTTATTCCTCCGATGATTATATGATCGGATTCCGCGAGATTTGATAACTTTTTTATTATTGAAAACGGCCGAAAATACGTAAAAATCAGTAATTTCCAAAACTTCTTAAGAGTAGCTATAATTTTTTAATTTCGGAATTTCTATCAACCGGTTTATTAGCATTGAACAAAAAGAACTCATTTGCTGCAAAATATTGATCAATTGTCATTTTTTTATGCCTGGCACAATTTGTTACTATGAATGGTTCGATTCCCAAAAAAATGCTTGAAAATTTGTCAATGTTTACAGCGCTCCCAGCACATGATGATACCGTTTATCATTCATCGAGTGATGGCATTTTGTGAAGCATTTATTTAAGCTGCAGAAAAAAATATAGCGGCACCAAAAAGCGACAAAAAACTTTTTTCTTATTTTGGCCAGTTTTTTTGTTTAAGGTACTCCTCTGTGCGGTGTGCAGGGCATAACCAAACAACGTGCACAATGTAGTGATAACCTTCACCACAGGCACAGGTACTACTTTCCCCGAGCCCAACACGACGGAGATGCGCGTCAAATCTATCATAAGGACATAAGCCGGGACATCCCGCAAATGAAATCCCGACCCACATCCAACCCCTTGAACCGCGGGTTCGTCGATACCTTGGGGATTATGGAATGTAACTACCTTCCGAATTCTCCTCTGGAACAAGCATTTTGCCAACTGATGATCGTATTCTGACGTACAAATGCGAAAAATTCATTGAAGACAATTGGTCTTTCAAAAATTCCACCGTTTGTTGCGCCCACCTTAGCCAAAGAGTCCGCTTTCTCAATACCCGGTATCGGGCAGTGAGAAGGGACCCACGCACATAGGGGTATTTTAGGTGAAAAGCTGGAAAAAATTATTTTCATGCGTAAATACGCTAAAATTTTTATTTATAACAGTTTGTCAGTTAGTGCTGTTTTAAGCTTTTTTTTATGTTTTTCGCACTATAAAACGTGATGAAAATTATTGTTTTTTAATCAAATTAAAAGGTTTAATCAGGTCACATCAATGAAATCGCTCTGCAGTTCGTTTTTTGATGCAAACTCTTTCTCCGCTTTAGTTCTAAAGATTGCAATTTAAATGAAGCAAGTTTAGTAGAGAATTTAAGGTAAAAAGTCCACAGACTTTTTCAAATAAATCTAATTGTTTGGTAGAAAATGAGAAATTTAAAACTGTAATATTATTGGTTATATCATGAGATTGAGTTTTGAAATTTTATGAGGAACACGATGAAACTATCAAGTTTAAAATAGAATTGGCTGCAATTACCGGAAAATGCAAATTTAGTAAATAAAAAAACAAAAATAATACATCTAGCAACACTTTCGATCAAAAGTTATATTTTATCTGCATTCCTTCTGCTATTTTATTCGAAAATCACCTATCAGTATTTTTCGGACGTTTTACGTCTACAAATGGCAAGAAAAAGGAAAGAGGGGTTTGAACTGTTTTTAGTTAATTCCAGAGCCGGATTTACGATTGTGGGGGCCCCAAAATAAAACAAAACCGTTTTTTATCGTACGAGTTAAAAACATTTATTTGTTATTGAAAAGTTACCAAAAATTTGCTAGATTTCTTTTACGAGTTTTTTTTTGCAGAGAACTTATTGATTGAATAATCAACATTCAGCTCCTTCATAATATTATACTCTCAACTTAACAATGCTAAGTTTGACAGCCTTTCACTCTTCATAGTCGTACGCAACCTATTTTCAACCAGTTTCATCTTCGAAAAAGACCTTTTTCCAGTTGCGTTCGAGATCATTAGGCTCAAATAAATCCTTAAATAAAATAATTTTTGCAGGGCACTAACGAGTTTTTGCCTTTTTTCTTCATGTAATCATCTTTTTTGAGCTCCACTTTGATATACGCGGGGTTTTGTGGTGACAGCTCATTTTGAATAAATGTAATAATAAATTCGGTTCTTGCTCACTGTTTATAGCCAAATCTAACTGTCGAATGATTTGGACCACAGGTTCCAGATGTTCTCGAAACATGTCTGCAACTGCTCGAAATCCGGAAATTTTTTCTTGATATCTGAAAAAAACCTATCGCAATTTGAAAAAACAAATGCGATCCGCAGGCAAAAATTTGCACACAGAATTTGCTACAGAAACTAGGAAAAAACTACACACATCTGCAGGTCAATAAAATCTGCACACTGACTCTGAAAATCTGCATTTTACAACGCAAATCCGTTATACCTGATTCGGACAAGTAAACTTATTTTCGGAATCAACAGCAATGCATTAAAAAAACTTGTGGATTATGTATTTTCTTTCCTGCTTGATCTCCCATGCGCGCTGGTTCGATTCAAATGGTGTGTTAATGTGTGTCATTCCAAGAGAATCGAAGGATCTTATGGATGTAGTTGTGATATTGGCGCTCGCGAAAAAATAACACTGAAGAAAAATTTCAGATTGAAATGGTCTGTTCAAATTTTCTTGCTGTAAACTGAACTTTTGATTGAATCTCATTTTTGATAGAGAAAAGAACTTTTTCTCGTTTTGTGGGGGCCCCAAAAATGCGGGGCCCGGGCTTTGGTGGAGCAAAAACAAAACAAATTATAGTAAAACAGTTGTCACGGGATACCGCCACTATCTACGAATCTAGTGAAGTTGACTATGGGGGTTCAATAATAATTTTGATTTTTGCAATTTATTCCACCTTTTGACCTCAAATACCCCTATGTGCCACGCTAAGGTAATCTAAACGATTTTTCGGATAAAGCACTCAGATGTTCCCGTATTTTCCCCAGGAAATACGGAAAGTGCTTAACACCTTTCATCGATCGGAGAGCCTCAATGAAACTGAGACTGTCCGTAAAGATGAAATAATGGTCCGTGGGCATTCTTTCGATAATCCCTAAGGTGTACTGAATTGCAGCTAATTCTGCGGCGTAAACAGAAGCAGGATTATCGAGCTTACGGGAGGCGGTTAAATTGTTATTAAAGATACCGAAGTCATTGTCGCAGTTGATGTTTCGATATTTATTGGAAAAAATTTTGGGGATCAGCTGCACGCGTAAATGATCCAGGATTCCACGAGTTTCTTTTATCATGGATGTATCGTAAAACACAGTAGACACGATTTGGAACATTCGAAGAAGGGTTAATATTTTGTGACATGTGATTGAAATACAATGTCATGAAACGGGTTTGAGAATGAAGTTCGATTAACCTTTCAAAATTTTCAATCACAGGACGGTTCAGACTTCATATTTGATAAGAATACGAGAAGACAGGCTCCAGAAGCGGTTTTTCAATGGTAGTACTCCAGCTAAGACCTCCAAACTCATCGTATGGGTCGACTGCATGCAATGCAAGGCAATACGCAAACAACGATATTGTATTCGCTCCAGTTTGATCAAATCTGTGTTTGCTGCGGAGCGAAAGCAGAAACACCAGTCCTCAATAACAGACAATATCGTTGTTTGGTAATGCCTTATAAGGTCTCCTGGATGGGCTCCCCACCATTGTCCGGTCATTGTACGAAGAAAATTCACTCTTTGTTGACATATTTTCATCAGATACCTAGCGTGACAACCCCAGGTGCCTTTAGAGTCGAACCAGACACCAAGATATTTGTGTACCAAAACCTGAGAAATCGTTTTACTCATTGATTGTGGCTGGAGCTGAGCAGGTTCATGCTTCCTAACTCCTACTACTATCTCAGTCTTCTCCAGAGAGAATTCGATACCTAGCTGTAAAGCCCAAGCAGACAAATTGTTCAAGGTATCTTGTAATGGTCCTTGCAAATCGGCAGCTTTGGCTCCTGTAACAGAGACCACGCTGTCGTCTGCAAGTTGTTTTATCGTGCATGAATTTGCCAGACATTCGTCGATATCATTTACATAAAAATTGTTAAGAAGGGGGCTTAAACATGGGCCCTGGGGAAGACCCATGTAGCTAATACGAAAAGTTACCAAATCGCCATGCGTAAAAAGCATGTGCTTTTCGGACAACAAGTTGTGCAAAAAACTGTTCAAAATTGAGGAAAATCTTTGTCGGTTAAGTTTACCCGAAAGAATGTCAATAGAAACGGAATCAAAAGCCCCCTTAATGTCCAAGAACGCAGACGCCTTTTGTTCTTTGCGAGCATGCGCCAGCTCTGTGAAAGCAACGCAAGACAATCATTCGTCCCTTTGGCACGGCGGAAGCCAAATTGAGTATCTGATAGTAGACCATTTGATTCGACCCAATGGTCTAAACGACGGAGTATCATTTTTTCCATCAATTTCTGGATACAGGACAGCATTGCAATCGTCCTATAAGAGTTGTGATCAGAAGCTGGTTTTCCCAGATTTTGAATGGCGATCACCTTCACTTGCCTCCAATCCTGCGGTACAATGTTTTGCTCCAGTCCTGGCAACTCCTTCTGAGACTTTAAATTTGCAAGCCCAGAAGGAGTTTGCTTCGGTTATTCCGCAGCATTTTTAGGTTTGTTTGTACCATTCATTTCACTTTGAGAAATCTTGGGACCTTTTCGGGGAAGTTTGGGAGAGGAAATATTTTTCCTCTTTCTATACTCCCCAGGATTGGCGTAAGATGTTCCCGCTGGCGAATCGTCAGAATCGGTTTCATCAGAGGACAACAGATTAAAAGGGTTTGATGTTATGGCAGAAGTTGTAACGGTCTTCTTCAGCATGTCAGCGTAAGAACGCTTCGAGCGCTCTTTGAGAGACCTTTTTATTTTATCCCTGCGCTGCATGTACACCGCACATGTCGAGAGCTCACAGTGAATGCATTTTTTAGCATTTTTACTGCAGGAATCATCCGCATGATCCTCCCCACACTTGCCACAGCGTGCCTTATTGCAGCAGTAGGCAGCGGTGTTGCCTAACTGCTTACAGTTCAGGCAGTTCACATACAGGGTGACAAAAAAGTCTGGTCACACATTAAAATCTCAATATTTCAAAGAATAAGAAGAAAATCTAAACCTGGCTTTCATAGCTTTATTCAGTATCTCATAAAAATACTTCACAGACGATATCTCGGAATTACACCACCTTTCTCTGATCGAACCAGCTTCAGACGTCTCGAAAAGTCGTCGCAAACGGCGCGCACGTGCCCCATCGGCATCTCGTCCCAGATTTTCGTGATAACTCGCTTGAATTGCTCCAAATTTTTCATTTTATAGTCGTTCTGCTTTGACATCATGTATCCCCACACGAAATAATCCAGTGGATTCAGATCCGGAGACGACGAAGGCCATTCATTCTTCGAAATGAAATCGATCAAGTTTTCCTCACACCACGCCTGAACAACCTTTGCGGTGTGGGATGGGGCGTCATCTTGCTGGAACAAGTAGTAATCGTCTTCAAACAATAGTTCAGCTTGAGGCAAAACATTTTTATTTAAAACCGTGTCCAGGTAGTACGCTGCGTTGATTTTGACCCCTTTATCGATAAAATTAAGAGGCAGTTTACCTCTCTTGCAAATGGCTCCCCAAACCATCACTGACGTCTTATTTTGGAACCGGGAAACGTTCAGCTTGTCCGCAGGAGCTTGCTGGAGGCTCACACTCCAAACTCGATCATTTTGGCGATTGACTGTTTGCTCCAAAACGAACAGCTTCTCGTCCGAAAAAATAATCTCGTCATCTGCGCGCCAACAGAGCAACTCCCGCGACCGTTGGTACCTCTTGTCCTTTGTAGCTTTGGTAACCCCATGAACAACCTGTTTTTTGTACGGTGTAAGTTTTAAATCCTTGTGCAGAAGCAGGCGGATTGATTCCCGGTTCATTTTAAGGTTCCTGGCCAGCTTCCGTGCAGATTGGGCGGGATTCCGGCGAATCCGGTCTCGTATAATCTTTTTCAGCCTTGGAGTTCTCACAGACCTCGGTCGTCCAGATCGTGCCTTGTCCTTGGTGCCTCCGGTCTCTAGGTACCGATTTATGGTCCGGTACACGAATTTCCGGTTGATTCCGAGCGGTTTTAGGTGTTTGAATATGTGTCCGGGTTTGTACCCTTTCACATATTCAGTAGAGATGGTCGGGTTTGATGATTTTCAAACCCGTACCCGACCCGAACCCGAATTTTTTTTCGGTCCAAACCCGAGCCCGACCCGAACCCGAAACTTTTTTTTTCGTTCAAACCCGAACCCGACCCGAACTCGAAAATTTTATTTCTTTTAAACCCGAACCCGACCCGAACCCGAAATTGTGAAACCCGAACCCGACCCGAACCCGAGATTTCATAGATTTTATAGTCGGGTTTCGGGTTTTCATACCCAAACCCGACCTGAACCCGACATTTTCAAACCCGAACCCGACCCGAACCCGATAATATTTTTTTCACAAAACCCGAACCCGACCCGTACCCGTCGGGTACGGGTCGGGCTCGGGTTTCGGGTTTGAAAACCCGAAACCCGACCATCTCTAATATTCAGCGATAACAGCTGCCTCTAACTCTGCCATGGCTCACAACTCAATGTAAACAAACTGCACAGAAACGAAACTCTGCCACTTTGGGCAGCAAAGTTAACCCTTTCATTTGACATATAGATGGCACCAGAGAGATGCAACGTGTAGGCTACAGGCGACCCCAAAAAAGTGTGACCAGACTTTTTTGTCACCGTGTATAATCGCACAGGGAGGCGAGCCCGGTGGATCGAGACGTGGCTTAGTAGTGCTGTCCCGGCGAACGTAACTCGAAACGAGTCTGACGGAGTGTATACTTTTTTGCCGTCTCGTGCGGGTATGTAAACGCGATACTCGCGTGTGAAGAGCTCAGAGCAAGCTATAGCGTTGGCCTGTTCCAGTTCACTGACCACGACACGGAGCTTGTTATGTCGGACCTTGGAAATTTCGGTCACGGCCTTGTACCCCTTCGTCAGGCCTTTTTTTTTGTAAGATTTGGACCACTGCGACCATTATTTTGATCTTTTGTGGTATACCTCTTCTTTAGTCTAGGTACTCGTGGCAGACATATCACTATTGATGGAAGTGATCGTCGTTGTCATATCGCACCCTTTCTCCCAATTAGGCACTGAATTTCGTATGAAATGTATTGCCTCATCAGGATTCGCAGACCAGACCTCAAAAGGCTCCAAAGTTCCTTTCCCAAAGGCTCTTATTCTGCGCTGTATTAGTGCACTGCAGTGGCAGAGCAAATATTCTGCGGTTTCACATTCGAACCCGCAGAGACGACAAATTTTGTCATCTGACTGATCAATTTGTTTCAGGTGATGTTTACTTGGACAGTGTCCTGTAAACAGTCCGGTAATTGTCCTTAGTCCCTTTTAATTTAAACTAAGCGATTGCTGGCTTTTTTTGCCGCTTGGTTTTATAAAGCGTTTGGACTGGCGTAGCCCTACTGAGCATATCCAGTTCTCTTGTATTGTCATAAGTTCCCAGGTTTTAAATTCTGCTTTCAAGGCGCTTGATGACACCGCACAGAACGATTCTGGGCCAATGAAATCGGTACATGGCCCCTGTCTAGCTAACGTAACGGCTTTTTCATTGCCTTCCATTCCGCAGTGACCAGGAACCCAGTATAACCATACTTGGTTCCTTTCTGCCAGTTGTTTCAGTGAAAGGATGCACTCCCATACTAGCTTAGAGGTACATGTGAAGGCTTTTAGTGCTTTAAGTGCTGCTTGGCTATCAGAAAAAATGCATATGTTAGCATGCCTGTATTTCCTAGCCAAACAGACTTGTGCACATTTATAAATTGCAAATATTTCGGCCTGGAACACTGTAGGCCACGGACCCGAATGACGAATAGTTAAAAGGTCCTTAAAATAAATAATAACAATAATAAAACACTGTAGGCCAACGGCCTATTGGTATCGAGATACTTATCCCAGGACCATTTATACCTGCTCCGGTCGAATCATTCTAATCAGGTCTTTAGAAATCTGCAAGATGTTCAACTATTTCAATTTCGGTCTCGCCTTTGGCCGAAAATAGACAGTATAGCTGCCCTGGGCGCCGTCTGGGTAAAGCCTGTGGCGAGGGGGGACTGGAGAATGAACAGGGAAGGGGGTAACCGAAGGGTCAGGATCAGGGGGGTTCGGGGATGGTGGCGCGGGAGACGAGGGATCTACATCCCCCTAAGTCTAGCGCACTAGCGCCGACAAGGACACGTACCTCTTTACTTCTTCCTTCCAGCAGGGTTGGTTGTCCGATCGTTCGAAGCTGCAGCCGTTACAGCCAGCAGCACCAATACAGCCACCAGCAGCGAGCCGGGTGCGAGATCACTCTACGCAGCGACACAACTCAACTGTCGAATGGCCTTAAATGGCCACTGTAGCGAGCCAGGTACAGAATCGCGGATTATAATTGAACGACCACTTTGCACGTCCGTTTCTGTCGAGTCTTCGATGCGGGAACATTTCACATTTGTTATCAGTTAAATAAAAAAGTTTTCACATAAAAAATCACTGACTCAAATAAAGTAAAACACAGTTCTTGTATGCATAGTTCAATTGAAAATCCACTACAGACATTAAAACGTGTGTGTATTTTCGAAGAAAATCGAAAGTTAAAGTGAAGTTTTTTTGGAAACTGTTTCCAGAAATTCTTCTTAGCATCTGGGATGAGTGTAATTAAAGTTTTCAGGAGTGTATCTTTAGAACTTTACTTTGCTGTACATTGACGGCTCTTTCGAAATTTCATTGTAGACTCTATGTCGAACTTTCGTTTCTCAGCTGGAGTTGCTTTTTGGTAAATAACATACATCGCAATCCGTTGAAACCAAATCGCTATATTGCAATTCGTATGATCCAAAACGTTCGGATAACTGTTCACATGACAGACACGATAAGGAATAATAATAAATTTTAGTTAAATCATAGTTATTTGCCCTGCATTCAAGATTAGAACTTCATTTGCAATTTTCTCAATTGTGAGAATTTTCATATGGGACTGATATGCTTTTATGGGCAGTATAGTCCTAAAGTAAAGCACTTAGACACTACAGAGTTAAGTTAAGTTCGCGACATTGCTATTTTAAACCTCTGTTCACTGGATTATAATAATTTGAAAATGTCGAGATAAAAAACTCAACCATCTATGAAAGATTTCTTTTTATTTCTCCATCCTGAACTTTTTATAAGAAGTTGCGTTACAACTTCAAGCCTCTTATGTCGTTTTCGTTTTCGCGGTGTAGCTACACTCAAACGACACTTTTGACACCAAAAATGTTTTATTTGACTTTTCGGACTACCCTTTTTCTGTCTCTCCCTACAATTTTTCTGTCCCTGACGACACCCGAAAAAAGCAGAGTGTACTTTCACACGTATGTGTCAAAACTGGTTTGTTTTGGTTTTCGTTCCACGTGGTAAAGTGTCAGGTAATTTTTTTCTCAGCCCATTTGCGAGATGGACATTTGAAATGGAAACGAGACAAAATGACGAATGCGATAATGACCAAAACAAAACGAATTGACAGCTATCCCATTATTACGCATACCAATGCAATGACACTGGAAATGTTTAATTTGAAGCTGCAAAGTATGGCACGGAAAAAGTGTAGCTACACCGCGAAAACGAAAACGACATTAAATAATAGTTCAAGCAGTAAATGAGCAAAAATGAACTGGAGAAATAGGAAATTAGACTATACTCGATCAGAAAGACAAAACAAAAATGCAACAGACCCTGTTAGTTTGTTATGAGAAAATCCTTTTAGGTTTAGTTTTCAATTTGATCCCGTTATGTGTTAAAATAACAAAAATTATGACAAAAATGATTCTACTAGTATTAAACCCATATTAAACTTTGTTACTAACGTATCAGCATTCTAACAAAACAAAATATAATATAGAACTGTATAATAACAACCATTATTAGAAACACCATTATTAGAAAACAGTTTTTGACAGAGACGAAAAAATTTGTGAGACTTTATCAGAACAACTTCATTTCAAGATTCATCATTATAACTCATTCAGATTCAATTTTGTTATCAAAAGCATATAAAAATACAAAATCAAATCAAACTTTGTTATCAACGTATCAGCTTTCTAACAAAATAAGATAGCCTATAGTACATCATAATAACAACCATTGTTATAAACAACAGCTTTTGCGAGAAACGCAAAAATTGTTAGACTTGTTTCAGTACAACTTCTCTTCAGGATTTGGCATTATAATTTATTCAGATACAATTTTGGTATGAAAAGCACATGGGGAAAAACAAAATCGTATCAAAATATGTTATTTTTATCTCCTGTTGATAGACTTTTATTATTTTTTAGTTATGCTTTTCTGATCGGGTATAGTCCAGCAGGTGGGACTTAAACTCATAGCTTCTAATCTCCGGTCAAATGCGTTTCCGTTACACCTCCACAGGACGTATAGCTCGACCTTTCTAAAAAGCTGTTTCGTATCGCTCGCAAACTTTTAAAAAATCAACTCTATTTTTCTTAATTGAAACTTAGAGTTTGTCAAGAATTTTTTGTCATTTTTTACAATGCTTTGAACAAAACCTATACCAAAATGCATACGTTCTTTCAGAAAATTAGTCTTGAGTCTAAAAAAAAAACCTCAGTTTGCTTAGCCAAATACGTGTGAAAGTTTCATCTGAATCAAAAATGGTCGATTAATTTTTGGGAATTTCCAGATCATTTGCCATGAAGAAGCTAAATTGAAGAAAAAAAGTAAAATTGGGACATTTTCATGGAATTGCTCTGTTGTGTAACCGTTGAGCCATATAGATCATTGCACACGAAAAACAACCTCACTTTTCTGACACTTCCCACAGGTTTGTTTACAAGGTGTTCCATTCAGTTTTCATGCGATAGGAGTAAAATTGAATGATACGAGTACGAAAAAGATGGAAAAACTCTCCGCCTATTCGAATTAATTACTGTGATCTTTTGGTTTATTTTTGGAAACGCAATTTTTAACAAGACACTTTCGCATTTTTATTCGAGCCCAAAATTTTACTATGTAAACAAACCCGCGACAACTGTCAAATCTCTTTCTTCTTCTTGTTTTGTGACGTCATCGTGCAATGATCTATAGGACTGCTCTGTTAAGAGTAAAGTATTCAGACGACTAATCATGAAATGATAATCAGTTTTAATATCTTTAAAATACATTGTTACCTTTCCTCCAGCATCTCATTGAAGGTTTTAGATTTACGTCTATTACGATCGTGTTCTTCTAGTTCAAACTTTTTCACTTCGACTACACGATCTATAATGTGTTCAACTCGCTTCCTTCTCGATGACTTCCAATTATCTAAGTTCTAAAAACAATTTAATTTAGGTAATGTCAATTACAATTAGTTTTTGTTGTTGGCCCTTACACACTGCCATTCCTCTGGCTCTTCTTTTTTATCTTCTTTACATTTTTTCACTATTTCAGACTTTTTGATCTGTTCCTGTGCTGATTTGACTAAGCTGCAAGGCTTCAATTGTACAAATTGTAACGGGTCGTAGGCTGGTTTCGGAGGTGAAGCTCTTGTTACTCTAACTTTTTGGATGTATTTAGCAGGTCCATGGTCAATCTACAATAATAAAAAGACGAACGTATACATATAAATGAAATGTCTCAATGTTTACGATTACTTTTCGACTTTGTAAAATATACTTTCTTGTTCTATGAAACAAACTTACTGAAGATATGGACAGGGTGGCAACTCAAAACCCGAAAATAAATTCCCGGTTTTCCCGGTTCGTTCAAATATTTTTCCCCGTTGATTCTACTTCTGAATTCGGTAGTTTTCCACAAATTAAAGATTAAAACAGCGTGTCTTTCGATTTACATCCTGATATGCTCGAAGCCACTTCTAAAAAGTGTTCAGCCTTATTGAAATCAAGAGATAGCGAAAGTTAGAAAAATGTGACGGACGTCATCTTTTCCGAAAGGAGATCTTGTCTACAAGTATTCTATAAAAACGCATATAATACTCATTTAATCAAGTCTCCGGACTCCATTAAATTAAGTTTGTAGGAACCGTTCTTACCACAACCATATAAGAATTAATATACAAAGTTCATTTTAATCAGGCCAATCAAAAAAAAATGCGAAATAAGCGAAATAAAACACTTGAGATGTTACAGATATCAGCATCCGCATCCGTATATGCGGAACATCCGTATTTTTTTTAATTTTTTTTTTAAAGGTGGCGGGGAAATCTGCAAACAGACACCTGAGAAGAGAACTCAGAGTGTTGGGATGAGACTAGGGGAGAGATGCTGGGGTAGTTACACTCGCCCAGGCACCTACTGATCACTGTCCCGACCCACTAAAACCCCTCCAGTCTCCAGCCCTGGTCTTCCCGGAACGACGGTTAAGTATTACGTCGGGGAGTGGCTTTTGTGCGTGATGCACCCTCTTTACTCTTATAACCTCCTAGCTAACTACCTGGAGACTGGTAATTAGCTACACTGGCGTGTTGGTGGTTGACCCGCCACACACGTTGCAGCTCCAGGACAATCTGAGAAGCGGCCTCACAGACCGCGGTCCAGATGTCCGGGTCGTCGCACATCCTCCGGACTAAATTGTCCGGAGTAGTGCCAGGCCCGCTCACAGCCATAATGTCGCTCCTCGCTCTTACGAAACGAGGGCATACGAAGAAGACATGCTCAGCAGTCTCCTCCTCCTCTATCACTCGGGACACATGGGGGACCCCGCGTGTCCGAACCTGTGCAGATATTGCCTGAAACAACCATGGCCTGACAGGATATGTGTCAGGTGGAAGTTCACTTCACCATGTCGTCCCCCGACCCAGCCGGATATCTCCAGTATGAGTCGGTGCGTCCATCTGCTATTTGTGGAGTTGGACCATCTCCGCTGCCAGCGGAGCATCGAGAATGACCTTCTGGTACCTCGTATGCCCCTTGTGTCACGTTGGTCGAAACACTCTCTGTCCTCCTTGATGGCGATGCTGATAGGCATCATGCCGGATAAGACACAGATTGCATCGTATGACACCGTGCGATACGCACTCGCAACTCTCAGGCACATGAGCCTGTAGGTACCTTCCAGTTTACCACGGTAACTGTTAGTACCTAGCGCTCTGGACCACACTGGCCCACCATACCTAAGTATGGACGAAACCACGCTGGCAATAAGTCTTCGCCTTCTGCCATAAACCGCTGAGCTATTGGACATCATACGAGATAGTGCTGCAATAGCCGATGAGGCCCTCTTACAGGCATAGTCGACGTGACTCCCGAACGTGAGCTTGTCGTCCATTATAACCCCCAAGAGCTTCAGGGATCGCTTCGAGGTGATGGTGCAGTCTCCGACTCTGACCACTGCCTGTTGCTCCGATTTACGGTTGTTCACAACCGTGACCTCCGTCTTATGATGCGCGAGCTCCAGTTTCCTGGAGCGCATCCAGTCCTCGACCTTGCGTATACAGTGCGCAGCCGTCAACTCAACCTCCTCGATTGAATCGCGGAACATCCGTATGAAAAGCAACATCCGCATTCACATCTGTATCCGTAATCACATATCTGCATCCGCATCTGCACGCAAAAGTTGGACTGTGCGTAACCACATCAATATTGCGTCTTTTCAGAGCAACTTTTGTACTGTTTCGGAACCATTACAACGAATGCAGGGTGGCCACTCAATATCAATTTTCGATTTCCCGGTTTTTTCTCGGCTTTCCCGATGATAATTAATAAAATTTCCCGGTGTTTTATTTTCAGACATATGAGAAAAAAATCAATTTTCACATGCTTATTTATGTCTTGCAAAAATAGTGTTACAAAACTATGAAAAACGTTTCTCTTTCATTGTTTTTACCTGTTCGTCGACGTTAGCAAGTACCTTCATAGTGATCTGCTGCACAATTTTCGCCCTCTTTATCTTCAAATCGTTGACAATCGCCTTCTCGCGCTTTTTTGCTTCCTTCTGCTTTTTTTTCTGTCAAGCTACTCTCGAGCTTGCAGTGCTTCTGTATCAGGATGCCAATGAAATGCATGGGATAAATTCAAGAGATGGGGCATCAAGGTTTTGTCTTTTCGAAAAATGTCCTCAGGCAAGTTTTCAAGCGGACTTTGGGAAGAAGAGCCTCAGAGTGACCAATGAAAAAATGCACATAACACCGTCAAGATGCATTTTGCAAAATGCATAAAACGTTGAGATCTGTTCTCAATTTTATCACTCTGAATAAACAATTTGAAAAAAATATTATTAGCTACTGTTTGTTTTTGACATAAAATAAAATCGAGAAATCTTTAACAAATAGCTTCTCAAGGTGACGTCTTTCCCCAACAAAATCCAGTAGTCAAAAGGTCGAACACAGAATAAAAAAAAACTATTTTTTTCTGCGATACACTTTATGTGGAGAATGTTGAAAATAACAGTCTTGATTATTTATATTATTAACGAAATTTCAGCAGATATTGACCTAGTTTCCGCAACATGACAGACGAACACAGTTTGTTAAAAATATTTATTTATATTCTCTTTAAAGTATGTCACTTGCAAATGCAATTAAAATGATCCGCAATATAAATGTGCTGCTTGTGATTAAAATCATATTAGAAATCGAGAAGTACAAACCGTGTAGTTCCGTTCCGGTCCGGTTCGAAATAAAATCGAGACTCTAAGTTTCCGGTCCTATCTGATTTTTGACCGGTTCTACCCGATGCGATGTCGAACAGTATTCACAAGAAGTTTCAATACGCCTCCCGCGACGCTGATTACTTTTTGACTTCTTTAAAAATCTGACAATATATGTTACGAAACAGTAAATTTATCCACCTGACCAAGCCTGAATCTATTTGACGCAGATCTTGCTGCGAAGCCGCTGTCGACTTTGGCTGAAACCAACAACCAGCTTTCCCCTAACCGGCAGAATCATGCCAGTTAGGTTATCGTGCAAAAAAAAAACAGGTTTTCATGTTGACATTTCCTCAGAAACTGTTGAACAAATAAAACGGCGGACGTGAAGAAGATGATTTTCCCGGCGTAAAGCCTAATTTCCCGGTTTTCCCGTATTTTTTCCCGGTGATTTGAAATTCCCGGCTTTTTCCCGCTTTTCCCGTTTTTCCCGGTAGAGTGGGCACCCTGCGAATGTGTGTTGTTCATAACGCATATGGTGCTCTAGCGAATGTTCAATTAATTGAACGGCTCAAAATCAAAACACTTTTGAAGAATACTACCGGTGCTAGTATTGCCATGATGATTCGTACTGGTATTGGTAATATTTTTTAGAATGCTGCTATCGTTAAAGCAGTGCAAGCACTAATCAATACTGATGATTTTGGTACTTACTAGGTTAATGCAAATATGAACTGATCGATTCACTATCATGAATTCGGTCATTCAAAAACATCATCAAATCAATAACAATTAAAAATGCATTGGATTTGTTTAAAACATTTTGCATTTAACGTAGGGGATACCATCTGGTCAGAGGTACAAATCAGGAAATCTATTTTTTCGGCACAAATTTGATCCAAATTATTTTTATTTTGGTTCGAACTGGTGGTATGTGATTTGCACTTCAAAATGCTATTCGGTTGTTAATTTATTCAACATGTATCTCGAACGATCCAATTTTATCAAGCAACTTTGAAGTTTTAGGAATTTGTATGACCCCAAAGAATTCAGCACACGTAAACTGTTTAAAATTAAATATAAAAATTGTCAAATGTTTAACACTATTCACTTTACTCAGGCTAAACCAAAGAAATAATTTACGCAGTGAGCGTTGTGTGGTCAGGTATCGAGATTTATCAGAATTATTCACATTATTGAACATGTATCAAGATAGACAGGTTTAATATCTGATCTCCCAGATATTTCAATTCTGCATTATAGATTTTTCCTGATTTTGGGACCGATTACAAGAAACGAGGCGAGCAATTTGCCTCGCCTAGAGTCACTGACGAGCAAAATGTTGTATTAGGAAACGCGAGTGAAACTTGGCTGGTGACAGCTGAGTGGAGCAGTTTCGCACACGAGCTACTCGTCCGAGATCCAGCCGACTCACCATCTGTTATATCTAAATTGGTCAGGCGAGTAACTCGCTGCTCACCTCATTGACTGTAATAGGCCCCTTTATTTCTTTAGCCCGCAAAACGGTCATCACTTCCAATTTTACAATTTTACCTCATAAAATGTTACTTTAAGAATTTTATCGGAGAAAAATGTCCTTTTGTTCTTATTTTTACCAGCGACGAATTCGAACCAGAAATGAAAAAAAAAAAAATACTGGGCAATCTCCAACAATTTCTAATATAAGGCAACATTCACGTTTCTGTTAAAAACTTACCGCTTTGTGCCTTGAAATATGAGCTTGGTGATTGAAGATAATTGCATGTCTTATGAAAATCAGGACAAATGCTAGAATATGAAAAATAAATCAGAACGCCTAAATATGATCTCAAAACTAGGACATGTCCTGCAAAATCAGGACGGATTTTTTTTAAGGGGGGGATTTGTTAGTAGCTTAGGTATTTATGATAAATATTAGTAAATAATGAGTATGTGTGTTCAATCACAAATGGTGACTTCTAAACACTGTTAGAAATTTGTAATTTTAATTGTTAGGATTTGTTTGCATTCGCAATTAGGACTTATCATTCGTAGGGATTTGAACCTACTTGTCAGAAAAGGGGAAGTAAACTTACAACTAACTCAATTGCTAACTTATTGGCTATAAAGAGAGCTTATCGTAGCAATTGAGGATTGCAACGATTTTTGTCGAAAATTGTTAATAATTTTATTTGACATAGTTTCTAATTTTACTTTACGAACCAATTTCTTTTTTTTTAGTCATATGACTTACATTTTTAAGTTTTAGTAAAGCGGGCAATGTATGCAGTTTGCGAGGATGCGAAAATGAACGGGAATAGAAGGTGTGACTTTTAGGCTTAGAAAAAATTTTCCCTCGTCCAGACGGGACTCGAACCCGCAATTTCCGTTGTCTCCGGCAAGGTGTTTTGGCCAATTAAACTACTGGGAAAGGTATAAATAGTTCTAAACCAAAGTCGAATCACCCTCTACTATTGTGTTCCCGTATCTCAGCACGCCAACGATGAACTGCACACACTGCCCGGTGGGAGTTTATTTTTTTATAACTGAGAGAGTGATCTCTTCACGCACACAGTGTATAATGACTTATTATATCTCTAGCGGCGCAAGCGATGAGACACCTCAGTCGGTGGCTAGACTCCGAACGCGTATCACGGAAGAGCTCCGTTGGCTAGATTTACTTTACGAACCAATTTCTTTTTTTTTAGTCATATGACTTACATTTTAAGTTTTAGTAAAGCGGGCAATGTATGCAGTTTGCGAGGATGCGAAAATGAACGGGAATAGAAGGTGTGACTTTTAGGCTTAGAAAAATTTTTCCCTCGTCCAGAAGGGACTCGAACCCGCAATCTCCGTTGTCTCCGGCAAGGTGTTTTGGACAATTAAACTACTGGGAAAGGTATAAATAGTTCTAAACCAAAGTCGAATCACCCTCTACTATTGTGTTCCCGTATCTCAGCACGCCAACGATGAACTGCACACACTGCCCGGTGGGAGTTTATTTTTTTATAACTGAGAGAGTGATCTCTTCACGCACACAGTGTATAATGACTTATTATATCTCTAGCGGCGCAAGCGATGAGACACCTCAGTCGGTGGCTAGACTCCGAACGCGTATCACGGAAGAGCTCCGTTGGCTAGATTTACTTTACGAACCAATTTCTTTTTTTTTAGTCATATGACTTACATTTTAAGTTTTAGTAAAGCGGGCAATGTATGCAGTTTGCGAGGATGCGAAAATGAACGGGAATAGAAGGTGTGACTTTTAGGCTTAGAAAAAATTTTCCCTCGTCCAGACGGGACTCGAACCCGCAATCTCCGTTGTCTCCGGCAAGGTGTTTTGGCCAATTAAACTACTGGGAAAGGTATAAATAGTTCTAAACCAAAGTCGAATCACCCTCTACTATTGTGTTCCCGTATCTCAGCACGCCAACGATGAACTGCACACACTGCCCGGTGGGAGTTTATTTTTTTATAACTGAGAGAGTGATCTCTTCACGCACACAGTGTATAATGACTTATTATATCTCTAGCGGCGCAAGCGATGAGACACCTCAGTCGGTGGCTAGACTCCGAACGCGTATCACGGAAGAGCTCCGTTGGCTAGATTTACTTTACGAACCAATTTCTTTTTTTTTAGTCATATGACTTACATTTTAAGTTTTAGTAAAGCGGGCAATGTATGCAGTTTGCGAGGATGCTTTCTAAGCCTAAAAGTCACACCTTCTATTCCCGTTCATTTTCGCATCCTCGCAAACTGCATACATTGCCCGCTTTACTAAAACTTAAAATGTAAGTCATATGACTAAAAAAAAAAGAAATTGGTTCGTAAAGTAAATCTAGCCAACGGAGCTCTTCCGTGATACGCGTTCGGAGTCTAGCCACCGACTGAGGTGTCTCATCGCTTGCGCCGCTAGAGATATAATAAGTCATTATACACTGTGTGCGTGAAGAGATCACTCTCTCAGTTATAAAAAAATAAACTCCCACCGGGCAGTGTGTGCAGTTCATCGTTGGCGTGCTGAGATACGGGAACACAATAGTAGAGGGTGATTCGACTTTGGTTTAGAACTATTTATACCTTTCCCAGTAGTTTAATTGGCCAAAACACCTTGCCGGAGACAACGGAGATTGCGGGTTCGAGTCCCGTCTGGACGAGGGAAAATTTTTCTAAGCTTAAAAGTCACACCTTCTATTCCCGTTCATTTTCGCATCCTCGCAAACTGCGTACATTGCCCGCTTTACTAAAACTTAAAATGTAAGTCATATGACTAAAAAAAAAGAAATTGGTTCGTAAAGTAAATCTAGCCAACGGAGCTCTTCCGTGATACGCGTTCGGAGTCTAGCCACCGACTGAGGTGTCTCATCGCTTGCGCCGCTAGAGATATAATAAGTCATTATACACTGTGTGCGTGAAGAGATCACTCTCTCAGTTATAAAAAAATAAACTCCCACCGGGCAGTGTGTGCAGTTCATCGTTGGCGTGCTGAGATACGGGAACACAATAGTAGAGGGTGATTCGACTTTGGTTTAGAACTATTTATACCTTTCCCAGTAGTTTAATTGGCCAAAACACCTTGCCGGAGACAACGGAGATTGCGGGTTCGAGTCCCGTCTGGACGAGGGAAAATTTTTTCTAAGCCTAAAAGTCACACCTTCTATTCCCGTTCATTTTCGCATCCTCGCAAACTGCATACATTGCCCGCTTTACTAATAGTTTCTAATGGTTCAACACCAGTAAGTGTATGTAATTCGAGTGTACCAAACCAAGGAGGACGCTTCAAAATCATTTTTAGAATTTTATTCTGAATCCTTTGGAGCGTTTTTTTCCTTGTTGAACAACAACTTGACCAGATCGGTACAGCATAAAGCATTGCTGGTCTAAAAATTTGTTTGTAAATCAAAAGTTTGTTCTTTAAACAAAGTTTAGAATTCCTGTTAATGAGAGGATATAAACATCTCGTATATTTGATGCACTTGGCTTGTATACTCTAAATGTGCTCTTTGAAAATAAGTTTTTTATCATAAATTAGTCCCAAGTACTTAACCTTGTCAGACCAACGTAAAATAACCCCATTCATCTTGACAACGTGATTATTGTTTGGCTTGAGGAAAGAAGCCCTAGGCTTATGCGGAAAAATTATCATTTGAGTTTTAGAAGCATTGCGAGAGATTTTCCACTTTTGCAAGTAGGAAGAAAAAATATCTAAACTTTTCTGCAATCGACTGCATATGACACGAAGACTTTTTCCTTTTACGGAAATGCTTGTGTCATCGCAGAACAATGACTTTGTGCATCCTGGAGGCAAATCAGGAAGATCTGAAGTGAATATATTGTACAGGACTGGACCCAAGACTGAACTTTGAGGCACACCTGCTCTGACAGGAAATCTATCAGATTTTGAATTCTGATAGACAACCTGCAGAGTTCGATCAGTAAGATAATTTTTTAAAATTTTGATTAGGAAAAATGGAAAATTAAAAGTTTGCAATTTCGCAATCAAACCTTTATGCCAAACACTGTCGAATGCTTTTTCTGTGTCTAAAAGAGAAGCTCCAGTGGAATAACCTTCAGATTTGTTAGCTCGTATCATATTAGTAACTCTGAGCAATTGATGAGTAGTGGAATGCCCGTGGCGAAATCCAAACTGTTCATCTGCAAAAATTGAATTTTCGTTAATGTGTGACATCATTCTGTTAAGAATAATTCTCTCAAACAGTTTACTTATTGAAGAAATCAAACTGATTGGTCGATAACTGGAAACTTCAGCTGGGTTCTTGTCCGGTTTTAAAATTGGTGTAATTTTTGCATTTTTCCATAATTTGGGAAAATATGCAATTTTGAAGCAGCAATTGAAAATTTTCACTAAAAATTCCATTGTGCTCTCAGGGAGATGTTTGATTAATATATTAAAGATTCCATTGTCTCCAGGTGCTTTCATATTTTTGTAATTTTTAATAATTGATTTAATCTCATTCAAGTTAGTTTCAATTATTCCTGCAGGTAAAAAATTCTGGGAAGAAATTAAATCAAATTGGCGTGTGACTTCATTTTCAATTGGACTCACAAAATTCAAATTTGAGTTATGAACACTCTCAAACTGCTGAGCAAGTCTTTGAGCCTTTTGTTCATTGGATACAAGAAAACGTTCACAATCTTTTAAAACTGGAATAGGCTTTGAAGGTTTCTTAAGAATCTTCGACAGCTTCCAAAAAGGTTTTGAATATGGTTTCAATTTTTCAACTTTAGTTTCAAAATTTTGATTTCTCAGAAGAGTAAATCTATGTTTAATCTCTTTCTGTAAATCTTTATAAATAGTTTTAAAAACAGGGTCACGAGAACGTTGATATTGACGTCTGCGGACATTTTTCAAACGAATTAGAAGTTGAAGATTTTCGTCAATTATTGGTGAATCAACTTTCACTTGAGCCTTTGGAACAGAATAATTCTTGGCATCAACAATTGCACATTTTAATGCTTCCAAAGCGGAATCAATATTCACTTCGTTTTGCAAATCAAGCTCATTATTGAAATTTCTCTCAATATGAGTTTTGTATCTTTCCCAATTAGCCTTGTTATAATTAAAAACAGAGCTAATAGGGTTTAAAACTGATTCATGTGATAAAGAAAAAGTTATTGGAAGATGATCAGAATCAAAGTCAGCATGTGTGATCAAATCACTACATACATGACTTTGATCTGTTAGCACCAAATCAATTGTTGATGGGTTTCTTATAGAAGAAAAGCATGTAGGACTATTTGGAGTCAAAATAGAATAGTATCCTGAAGAACAATCATTGAATAAAATTTTTCCATTGGAATTACTTTGAGAATTATTCCATGAACGATGTTTAGCGTTAAAATCGCCGATTATAAAAAATTTCGAATTTTTTTGTGAGTTTTTGTAAATCACCTTTAAAATAATTTTTGTGCTCGCGTGTGCATTGAAATGGTAAATATGCTGCGGCAATAAATAAAATCCCAAGTTCCGTTTGAACTTCAATTCCCAAAGTTTCAATAACTTTCGTCTCGAGATGGGGAAGAGCACGATGTTTGATTCGGCGATGAATAACAATTGCAACTCCACCGCCGGAACCCTGAATCCTATCATATCTATGAACCACGTAATTGGGATCATATTTTAATTTAATGTTAGGTTTTAAAAATGTTTCAGTAATAATTGCAATATGCACATTATTTACTGTTAAAAAATTAAAAAGCTCATTCTCATTGGCCTTCAATGAGCGAGCATTCCAATTCAAAATTTTGATTGGTTTAATTGTAAAATTTGTACCTATTTGGATGGCTTCAAACATTGATTTTGCCTGCAACATGGCGTTCATAAGATCGAACATTGCTTGTTGTAGAAAAGAAAGTCTACCTGCCGTAATAGGCCCCAGGCAGTTGACATTAGAAAAAATATTTTCGGTAGCAATATTAGCTGGGGCAATAGGTGTATAATTATTTTCTAGCGTGTTTTGCTTACCCATATTAGCGGTCATTTTCGAACTACCAACATTAGGCGGTAGAATGTTCGAACTACCTGTAACCTGTGCATATGTGAAACGGGTATGCAAAGGAGTAGGTAAACTATGCGTCACTGGTACGCTTGGAGAATTTTGTTTTGAATTTTGTTTACCTTGCCTTGCCTTAACAATTGCTAAACGGGCTGGGCATTGATAAAAATTCGACATATGGTTGCCGTTACAATCCGCGCAGCGAAAATTTTTACTCTCTTTCACAGGACATGTGTCCTTTTTGTGAGAAGGTTGCCGTTACAATTCGCGCAGCGAAAATTTTTACTCGCTTTCACAGGACATGTGTCCTTTTTGTGAGAAGAGTCTCCACAAATGAGGCATTTTTGGTCCATGTTACAAAACTTTGAACCATGACCATAACGTTGGCAAACACGGCATTGGGTGATATACTTTTCACCTCCGCCAAACTTTCGATATAATTCCCATTTTACACGCACGTTATATAAAGCATGTGCTTTTTCAAAAAAATTTAAGTTATTACCCTCACTGCGGTTAGAATGAATTAAATAATTTACAAGGGAAATTCCAGTTCGCTGACTGTTTTCGCCTCGTGATTTTTGTTTCATCAGAATAACTTGGGTAGGGGCTATACCAAGTAATTCTGTCAAAGTAATTTTGATCTCATCAACGGTTTGATCGTTGGTGAGACCTTTCAATACGACCTTGAACGGCTTGGCGCTCTTCGTATCATATGTAAAAAATTTATACATCTTTTCAGTTAAATACTGAAAAAGACGATTCCAATCTTTCAATGTTTGGGCCAGTAAACGGCATTCGCCTCTTCGGCCAATTCGATAAGTAACTTTGACGTCGGAGAGAAACGTAGAAAGTTCTCTTTTAAAAATATTAAATTCAGAAGCAATAGTTACCACAATAGGTGGAACTTTCTCCTTTTTTACAGAAATTTCACTTTGAATAGTTTTACTTTCGAACATTTCAATTTCGCCAGCTTCTTGCTCAGGCAGAATATCATATAAATTTTCACTGCATAAGCTAGTTTCAGAAAGAGATGCCTCTCTTTTCCTCCCCGTAGCGGTGCGTGGTTTCTTTTTTCGTCCTGCCATTTCAGGTGATACGAAAAAAGTTCACAAAATAATATCAAATTTCAAGTATTGAGAAAGAAAGAAATAGGTAGTCTTGAGAAAAGAAAGACTGATGTAAGTTAACTTCCAGGTAATCTTTAAAAGACACACTGACAAAACACAAACTTTGAAGCTATAGGCAGTCAAACTATAGGCAACCGAAAATACGTCTGATCTGTCGGGCAGCTCAAGACGCACTCAAATCAGGACGGATGGTATCCCTAATTTAACGACGACTCTGGTTTTATTCATATGCATTCGGTTCTACGTTACTGGTACCAGCGTCAGTAAATTCTGTTGCAACAAGGGTCGCTATTGGCTGTTCCGGTTGCTGACGGTGATTGGGGATGCACGAGCTTTTGATATGCACCGACTCGCGAACGTAACCAGCGGTTTTTTTTTTGAGCGCCCCAAAACTGATCGTTTGCCCAAAACCAAAGTCTACCGAAACACCACGATTTTGTGTGTATTATACATATTCTGATTTCGATCTCTGTCAATGTAATCATTACTCAAATGTTGCGTTATCCCTTCGACACATCAGATCTGCAAAGCCAGAGCATTTAATGTGCGTTTTGAGAGGACTCATCGGTTGATGTAAGCTTGAACTTTTGCGTGTGCAGATGTCTAAAAAATCACATCCGTAACATATCTGTTCTTTACTGTATCGTACACCAAGCGCTGCGCTACAAGGCCGTCCTATTCCAAATTTACTACTATACTAGGCACTCCAACGTGGCATTGCCATGTGACAGAATCCAAGTCTTCCTAACAAACATGGTCAAGTTAGGCAGGTTCTTACCTGAACCGGCTATCAGATCTCTCCAAAAAGTATCAAGGCACTTCTCGCTACGGCGGTATGAAATGTCTTCATCCAATGCATAAGGCCTGTACTCGAAAAAAAAATGCACCATTTTTGTCCGTGTGTAACTTCTTTGTCCGTGGGTAAAAAATGAGAAAAAAAACTGGGTATAACTAGTTTGGAGTGTATTATTTACATGTGCAAAATTTCATAACAATTGGTTGAGATGTCATCGAAACAAGAAAATCGCCAGAGAATTCTGAACACCGTCATAGAAAATCTGACTGCGACCATGACATGGATTGGAAGACAACTGAGAATTACACATACAGTAATTACACATGTGTCTACACATGTGTCTCGGGTGGTAAAATCGTTTAAGGAGTCCAGTTCGTTCAACAAAGTATGATACGAGATGGGCTTCGTTTTGGCCGGACCTGGCGTCAAGCCATTACGAGCGATCGTCTTTGGATTGGTACAGAGACAATAACTTTGTTTTTTGTAAAAACCCCCCAAATTCACCAGAGATTCGTCCGATGGGAAAAATTTGGGCCATAATGAAGGCCAAATTTAAAAATGGTCCGAGTTGGAGTTGAAGTAAGAATGGTTGAAAGTAACTAAAAAGGTCGACTCCACTATTGCGCAAAATGTTATGAGAGGTCTTAAGGAAAAGGTGCGGGCTTTCGATGAAAAGGAAGTTGATTAAAGTAATTATGCCGGAACACAATTCATGAGTTAGTTAAATTCCTGATAATTTCAAAAAAATCCAACTTCAAATCAGGTTTTGGCGAACACTTTTGTCTGGTGCGTTTTTTAGTACAGGCCTTACTCGATAGTTTTGTGTATTCTTGGCTATATTCAGTGAAATTCCCGGTGTTTTCCCGGTTTCGAACAATTCCTGTTTTTTTCCAGGTTTTCCCGGTTGGGTGCCCACCCTGTATTGAGTACATAAAATCAATTTTTAACGGTCAAATCTAAAACGATTATGGTTTTTACGAGTTTGGACTGTGCACTGTGCACTGTGAGATTTTTATATTCGCAACTCTGAAATTCAAGTAAAACAAGGATTTTATCTGATATGGAACCAAGCATTAGTGGTTCCGTATTAGCCTGCTACTATGAGCACTAAAGAGCACCTTAAATAAATAATCGCGTCTCAATTAAAAAATTTCCCCTGATATTGCTTAATTTGCCATGTATGTATATATATATATATATATATATATATATATATATATATATATATATATATATATATATATATATATATATATATATATATGGCAGAGCTGTATGCCACCACGGGTTGGTAATTGGCGATTACCGAAGGCCACGGAAGTGCTCACTGCTAGCAAGCAGTCCCGGACCATCAGCGGGAGCTAGCCTAGGTCGTGGCGAGATTCAGGCACTGGGCCGCTGAATTCTCGCAAAAGCCACACTGGCCGGAAGCAGCTCCGACGGAGCGAGTAGTGCCGCTCCCACCACCCAAATGCACTATACCGCCCATTGGGACTGATGCCAGTAATGTTCCCAATTACGGCAACTGGTCGCATCACTATAGGATAAGAGTCGGATTTCGTTTTCGTACCATGATTTTGGGCTGGCACCTGCGCCGAGCTCCCTTAGTAATGTCGTGTGATAACGGCTTGAAACGGCGAGAGTACAACCGGTGCAGGGATCTCCGTCCCGTAAAACCTGGCAGGCTTTCCAGTACGTTCCGAGTCCATTGCCTGGTGGGAACCCGGCAGGAGTAGGATCAGATGTCTTTTCCTGACTTGCGCCGGTCGGGGGTGTCATAGTTGCCCATGAGGCGCTATGGCAGCCGCCCCTAGCCATGGCCTCACTGCTCCGGCATAGACTACCTTGGGACCATTTAGGCGACTACTCCATTATGGATAAGGATAGCGGCTGGTAGGGGGACCCAATAAACAAAAATGCAGCAAAACAAAACTCTGGAGATGGGGGCAGATGGGTTGGAAAACCCATTTGCGCGAGGTGGCATCCAGCGGTCTCCGCCTAGAAAAGTGGAGACGGATGCCGTGAAGGTCGCCTGCGAAGACGGTAAAGGCAGTACGCCTACCGGATCTACGCAAGACATCGCGGTGGCTGGTCCACAGCTATTAAAGGCGGTCGGAAGACAGCGGGACACGCTATCGAGGGTAGTGGCCCTGTCTGAGCAGCTCGATGCTATAATCGAGTTTGCGTAAAGTCGCAGCAATACAACGAAGTACTTGAAGCAGGCCCTCTACATGCTTCGGTCCTCCGTCGATGCTGCGAAAAAGGAGCATGCCGAGCTCGAAATGAAAGCTGCGGCTGCGGAGAAAGAGGAGACGAAGGTGACCGAGCTGGCGACGAAAACGGTCCAAACGGACGCCAGCACGTTTGCGGCGGTTTTCGCGGCAGGACCAGCTGCCAAACGAACGCGACAGTCCCCGGGAGAGACGGCCCCCGGGGGCACCAAGAAGCGTTTAATCGCAAACAGCCCTCAGACCGGTGTAGGAGTGGCGCAAGCAACGCCCACGGTGGCTGCCAAGGAGCAGAAGGCTCCCGGTAACCCGTGGGTAACGGTTCCGGGAAGGAGTAGGAACCAAAAAGTGGTGGCCAAAAAACCGCACCCGGTTACAAATCCTGCGACGAAGAAAGTTAAAAATAAGGGCGACGCACTCATCCTTAAGACAGAAGAGTCAAAGTACTCGGAAGTCCTCAAGGCAATGAGAGGCGATGCGAAGCTCAAAGATCTGGGGGCAGATGTGCGTAGCATCCGCCGATCCCGCAAGGGAGAAATGATCGTCGAGCTCCGCAAGGAAGCCAGAAACAAGGGCCCAGCCTATCGGGCATTGGCCCAAGAGGCGCTTGGAGATAGAGTGCAGGTTCGGGCACTCACGTCGCAGGTAACTCTACAACTTAAATACCTGGACGAAGTCACCGAGGCATGCGAAGTCGTGGATGCCCTCAAGGAGCAGTGCGAAGTGGTTGTGGCACCAGAGGCAGTTCGACTGCGCAAAGGCCCAGTAGGAACCCAGACCGCCACTGTCAGGCTTCCGTCAGTAGACGCAAACCAGGCGCTAAAGGTAGCGAGGCTCAAAGTGGGCTGGTCAATGTGCCCACTCAGCATCTACCAGCCGCCGGAGGTCTGCTTTCGATGCTTCGAGCAAGGACACAAGTCCTTTAGCTGCAAGGGGCCTGACAGGAGCTCCTTATGTAGGCGGTGCGGTGCTGCAGGCCACAAAAGCAAAGACTGCGGAGAGCCCCCGAAGTGCTTGGCGTGCGCCGGGAAGCGTGACGCAAAGGACATAATGGGAGGCCCGAGGTGCACGGCCGGTAAGCCGACTAGCAAGCCACGGGCGCGAGAGTGACACAGCTAAATTTGAACCACTGCTTCGCGGCTCAGCAACTGCTATACCAAGCAGTCACTGAGTCGTTGTCGGACATCGCCATAATCTCGGACCCCTACCGAATTCCTTCCGGAAACGGTAACTGGATTTCGGACGGGTCCGGTGTGGCGGCAATATGGACGACGAGCAGGTTCCCGGTTCAAGAGATAGTGTCAACTTCAAACGAAGGATACGCGGTTGCCAAGGTGAACGGAGTGTACTACTGCAGCTGCTATGCTCCGCCTCGTTGGTCTACCGAGCAGTTCGCAAGGATGATCGACCGAGCCACCGTGGAGCTGATCGGTCTGTCACCGTTGGTAGTGGCGGGCGACTTCAACGCATGGGCAACTGAGTGGGGAAGTCGACGCACAAACCAGAGAGGCCGGATCTTGTTGGAGGCTTTGGCGAAGCTCAACATAGATCTGGCCAACGTCGGCTTGAAGAGCACCTTCAGTAGAAACGGCGTGGAGTCGATCATCGATGTGACATTCTGTAGTCCAGGATTGATCACGAACTGGAGGGTAGACGATGGCTACACTCATAGCGACCACCTGGCGGTCTGTTATAGCGTAGACTGTAAAACGAGACCGCATGTGGCGAGTAGAATTAACACTCCAGCTCCTCGCGGTTGGAGGATATCACACTTCAACGAAGAGGTATTTGCGGAAGCAATTAGACTAGAACACGAGGCGAGCAGAACTCGTAACCTGAGCGCTGATCAACTTGTTGCATTACTTTCGCGGGCGTGCGACGCCACTATGCCTAGGAACCGCCAGCCTAGGCATGGAAGGCCACCAGTCTACTGGTGGACCGACGCGATAGCGGACCTCCGCAGAGCGTGTCTTCAAGCGAGAAGAAGGATTCAACGCGCGCGAACCGTCGAAGAAAGGGAAGATCGTCGAGGGGCATTCAGTTCCGCAAAAGCGGCGCTTAAGAGAGCAATAAAAGCTAGTAAACGTGCGTGCTTCGAAAGACTGTGCGCTAGTGCCAACACTAACCCGTGGGGTAACGCCTATAGGATGGTGATGGCCAAGACTAAGGGTGCGATGGCGCCCGCAGAAAAATCACCAGCGATGCTTGAGCGGATCATAGAGGGACTCTTTCCACGCCACGAGCCAAATCCTTGGCCTCCGGCTGGCGAGTCACTTCACCGACGTTCCAGTATCTCAAACTCAGACCAGAGGTGGTCGGCCAACCTGCCGAACACCCAATTAATGAGTGACGGCGTTAGCCGTGCCGAGGCAGAGGAGGCGGAAACGGTTACGAATGAGGAACTCATCGCGATCGCCAACTCCCTGAAGGTGAGCAAGGCACCGGGATTGGATGGGATTCCGAATCTGGCTGTGAAGAAGGCCATCAAAGAGGCCCCCAGACTATTCCGGGAAGTCATGCAGAAGTGCCTGGATGACTGTACATTCCCAGAGAGATGGAAGCGACAGAAGCTGGTCTTATTGCCGAAGACAGGGAAACCACCTGGTGACCCGTCGGCATACAGACCGATATGTCTGCTCGATACGGCGGGTAAGGTGCTCGAGAAGGTTATTCTCAATAGACTGGTTAGGTACACCGAAAGTGCAAACGGTCTGTCGAGTAACCAGTTCGGCTTCCGAAAAGGCAAGTCTACGGTGGATGCTATTCTGTCCGTCACCAAAACAGCAGAGGTAGCACTCCAGCGTAAAAGATGGGGCATTCGCTATTGCGCAATCGTCACGTTGGACGTGAAAAATGCGTTCAATAGTGTTAGCTGGGATTCCATAGCCCACTCGCTTCGGAAACTAGTAATTC
Organism: Wyeomyia smithii; assembly: GCF_029784165.1. Taxonomy (NCBI): domain Eukaryota; kingdom Metazoa; phylum Arthropoda; class Insecta; order Diptera; family Culicidae; genus Wyeomyia; species Wyeomyia smithii. Next base: position 166,623,637 of record NC_073696.1, on the reverse strand, counting down.
CGGTGTCTTTGTACAGGATTCTGGAAAATTATTTCCAGAATCGTGTGCTAGTTTACAGCAGACGAGGGTCAAAAATGTGTCCCAATTACCGCAGGGGTTCCACAAGGTTCCATCCTGGGCCCGGTACTGTGGAATATCATGTACGATGAAGTGCTGAAACTAAAGCTCCCCCAAGGGGTTGTGATCGTTGGGTTTGCGGACGACATCACACTTGAGGTCTACGGCGAGTCGATCGAGGAGGTTGAGTTGACGGCTTCGCACTCTATAAGCGTCGTCGAGGACTGGATGCGCTCCAAAAAACTGGAGCTTGCGCATCATAAGACGGAGATTTCAGTTGTCAATAACCGCAAGTCGAAGCAACAGGCGTTGATCAGTGTCGGGAATTGCACCATCGCCTCTAAGCGCTCCTTGAAGCTGCTGGGGGTGATGATCGATGACAAGCTCGCCTTCGGGAGCCATGTCGAATATGCCTGTAAGAGGGCTTCAATGGCTATTGCAGCATTATCTCGCATGATGTCCAATAGCTCAGCAGTGTACGGCAGCAAGCGGAAACTTCTAGCTAGCGTGACTTCGTCCATACTGAGATACGGCGGGCCAGTGTGGTCCAAAGCACTAGGTACTAGTAAACATCGGGGTAAGTTGGAAAGTACCTACAGGCTCATGTGCCTGAGGGTTGCGAGCGCGTATCGAACTGTGTCATACGACGCAATCTGCGTCCTGTCCGGCATGATGCCTATCAGCATAGCCATTAAGGAGGACGTAGAATGCTTCGATCAACGTGACACAAGGGGCATACGAGGTACCAGAAGATCATTCTCGATGATCAGATGGCAGCAGGAGTGGTCCAATTCCGTGAAGGGTAGATGGACGCATCGACTTATTCCGGATGTATCCGGATGGGTCGGGAGGCGCCATGGAGAAGTGAACTTCCATCTGACACAGATTCTGTCAGGCCATGGTTGCTTTAGGCAGTATCTACACAGATTCGGGCATGCGGGGTCCCCCATGTGTCCCGAGTGCGCGGAAGCGGAAGAGACTGCTGAGCATGTCTTTTTCGTGTGCCCTCGTTTTGTGCATGCGCGGAGCGACATGATGATAGTGAGCGGGCCAGACACCACTCCGGACAACCTAGTTCGGAGGATGTGTAAAGACCCAAACATTTGGAGGGCGGTTTGTACAGCCGCCTCTCAAATAGTTTTAGAATTGCAAAACAGGCGACAGGTTGACCACCGACACGCCAGTGTTAGCTAACGGCCAGTCTCCAGGTTAGTTAGCTAAGTTAGCAAAAAGACCTAAAGAACCAAGAGGGTGCACAGAGCACAAAAGCCGCTCCCCGAAGCAATACCTAGCGGTGGTCCCGGGGAGTATTATGGGCTGGAGACTGAAGGGGTTTTAGTGGGTCCGGTCACTGATTCAAACCAACCCCGCACTCCCTGAGGTTGGTCACCTCAGGGGTTTGGATGCAAATTTCCCCTTCACCTGAAACAAAAAAAAAAAAAAAAAAATATATATATATATATATATATATATATATATATATATATATATATATATATATATATATATATATATATATATATTTATATATATATATATATATATATATATATATATATATATATATATATATATATATATATATATATATATATATATATATATATATATATATATATATATATATATATATATATATATATATATATATATATACTAATTTGGCGAAACCGAAATTAAGGGTTAATTTCGTTTAGACACCAAAAAAGGCAGTTTCGCAGTATATATATATATATATATACCTAGCGGTGGTCCCGGGGAGTATTATGGGCTGGAGACTGAAGGGGTTTTAGTGGGTCCGGTCACTGATTCAAACCAACCCCGCACTCCCTGAGGTTGGTCACCTCAGGGGTTTGGATGCAAATTTCCCCTTCACCTGAAACAAAAAAAAAAAAATATATATATATATATATATATATATATATATATATATATATTTATTTATATATATATATATATATATATATATATATATATATATATATATATATATATATATATATATATATATATATATATATATATATATATATATATACTAATTTGGCGAAACCGAAATTAAGGGTTAATTTCGTTTAGACACCAAAAAAGGCAGTTTCGCAGTATATATATATATATATATATATATATATATATATATATATATATATATATATATATATATATATATATATATATATATATATATATATATATATATATATATATATATATATATATATATATATATATATATATATATATATATATATATATATATATATATATATATATATATATATATATATATATATATATATATATATATATATATATATATATATATATATATATATATATATATATATATATTGCGAAACTGCCTTTTTTGGTGTCTAAACGAAATTAACCCTTAATTTCGGTTTCGCCAAATTAGTCGAAACGAAATCAAGGTGGATTTAGAGTTCTCGAGACGAAACGAAATTGGTCTCTAAATTTCGCGAAATTTCGAAAAAAAATAAATGTTTCTGAAATATATACATTTTGGGAGATATTTTGGGACTAATATCAATTTTTCTCTTGTCCCTTTTTTCACATATAAATTATAAGACATGACTCAAATGAGCATGGCCTCCTTATAGAACCGTATCGGAGAGGTAGCTCCTTTTCTGACTGGGTCGATCGTTTAGGATATGGGTTTATGGCAAACAATGTGTCGGAAGAATTAAAAAAGGCACATTTTATTACGCTGAGTGGACCGTTAGTATACGCGGAGCTGAAGCTTCAATATCCCAGAGGGAATTTAAACGAAATACCCATGACATGATTCGAAAATTGAAATCGCGATTTGACACGACTCCCTCGGGTTTAGTGCAGCGCCTTAAGTAAGCCGAGTTTTGCGCCTTCGGCACATTCAAAGTTCAGGCAATCAGGGATAGAATAATCTCAGGAATTAAGGATTCAGGTCTCCAGCAAAAACTTTTAAATGAAGATTAAAATTTAAGCGCGGAGGATACGGAAAAGATCATACTGACGTGGGAAATGGCTCGCTCCAATGCAAAATCTTTAGGAATAGGAAACAATACGGAAATATTTTCACAAATGAATTCAAACTCAAATAGCCCCAACTTGCAGAAAATTCAGAAAACATTTGATATATCTAACACAAATCCACAGAGTGGCTACCCAGGTCCTTCCAAAGGTCCAGTGCGATCTAGATTAGGTTATAAGCCCGCGTATACAATAATGGTGAACGAAATAGTTATTACAAGGGAATTAATATAAAACCGGCCGAATGGCACAAGGGACAGCAACTGGATAAAAAGGTTAACCCAAACATTATTTGAAATTTTTGCGGAGTGAGTGGCCATATAAGAAAAAAATTCTTTAAGCTAAAAAACCTGTTGAGAGGTTCAGTGAAATTTGTAGATTCATACGAAAAGCCTGGACAAAGCAAGAATTTGGAAGAGATATTCAGAGAATTGAAGACGACGGACGACGACAACAGCGACAAAGGTGAATTATTTGCATGCTTGTATCTTCTATAAATAAAATTAACAATCCGTGTATTATTAATGTCATTATGAGAGGGAAAAACCTCCAAATGGAGATAGATTGTAGGTCGTCAGTAACTGTGATGAGTAAATACTCATACAGTTCTTATTTCGATATTCCTCTAAATGTTTCTGAAAAAAAGCTAGCATTAGTTAACGGAGATAACCTCAGAATAGCAGGGGAAACTAACATTTTAGTATCCTTTACAGGTAAACAGGCTTATCTGACATTAATTGTTTTAGATTGTGATCATGATTTTATTCCGCTTTTGGGCGCGATGCCTTAGACATATTTTTCGGAGAAGTTATTTTGCAGGTACAGTAAAGGTAAATAATATATTTATTTATTTATTTCGTCAATCATATATGTAGACTGGTTACAATAATTTCTAAACTATACACGAACATAAAACAAATTAATTTTGTGTCCTCAGCCTCAAGGACTTGAAATACTGTTTTAGTTTATACCGGGACATCGAAAAGTCAATGGCTTCGCAGTGTTGATTATAAGAATTCATCATACTATTTATTGGTCCATTTTTTGTGTATTCCGTACGATGATGGTTAAGAGCAAATAAACTACGGTGTCGAATGGGTGCATAAAAGTTCAATTTAGAAAGTAGTACTGCTGAGTCAACGTTCTGCGAAACGATATCGTTTACAAATGAAGCCATCGCGTACTCTCGCCGTTCTTTTAATGTTTGAATGTCAATCAACATGCAGCGTGCTTCATATGACGGAAGACGATGTGCGGTCCAACCTAGCTTACGAAGAGCATATAGTAGAAATTGCTTTTGTACTGATTCTATTCTTTCTTCATGTACGCCAGGACGAGGAGACCACACAATGCTACAGTATTCCAGTATTGAACTCACATAGGCAATATACAAAGTTTTGATAGTGTACGGGTCTTGAAAATTGTAGCAGAAGCGTTTGATGAACCCTAACATGTTGTTTGCCTTGTGTATGATAGTGTTGTAGTGGTCGATGAAATTAAGTTTAGAATCTAAGATTATTCCTAAATCCCTAACTTTATCACATTTCTTCACATTCTGATCCCCTAATGCAATTACAATTTTGGGCGTTGTTAGTTTTCTGCTAAAGGATATTACATTGCATTTTTTACATTTAATTCAAGTAGGCTTTTCTTACACCAGATGTAAAATGTGTGGATTTCATTCTGAAATACATTGATGTCTTCTTGACTTTTTATTTCCAAAAACAGCTTCATGTCGTCGGCATATATTAGAACTTTAATATTTTTGAGGATGAAGGAAATGTCGTTTACGTACAAAATAAAAAGGAGTGGTCCTAAGTGGGAGCCTTGGGGAACACCTGAAGTAACTTGAATGGGATTTGACTTTTTTCCATTAAATTTTATTATTTGTTGCCTGTTTGTTAAATATAACACTTAAATATAGACAGTGGGTTGATTACTAATTCAATACAGAATTTAAAACAAACGTATGTTAATGTATTTATGAAAGATTTTTCTTCTCCCATAGTTGGATTTGAGGCAGATTTAGTCCTCAAAGAAGAAGCGCCTATTTTTAAAACGGCGTACAACGTTCCATATAGGTTGAAAGAAAAAGTTCTCACCTATTTGAACAAATTAGAAAAGGAGAAGGTTATTACTCCAATAAAAACTAGCGAATGGGCGTCGCCGGTTGTTGTGGTAATAAAGAAAAACGGTGATATAAGACTAGTGATAGATTGTAAAGTTTCCATAAATAAATCAATTATTCCTAATGCATACCCTTTGCCTGTTGCACAGGATTTATTCGCCGGTTTGGCTGACTGTAAAGTTTTTTGCGCACTCGATTTAGTGGGGGCTTACACTCAGCTCTCGCTGTCAGAGAAATCGAAAAAATTTATGGTCATCAATACAATCAAAGGGTTATTTACTTACAATCGATTACCACAGGGTGCGTCCTCAAGCGCTTCCATTTTTCAGCAAGTTATGGACCAAATATTACAAAATATAGAAAACGTTTACTGTTATTTAGATGATGTATTGATTGCTGGAAAAAACTTACAAGATTGTGTTGACAAATTGAAGCTAGTTTTGACAAAATTGTCAGAAGCTAATATTAAGGTAAATGTGGAAAAATGCAAGTTTCAGAGTTACCATACTTGGGACACATAATAAGTGAAAAGGGGTTATTGCCGTGCCCAAGTAAATTGTCCACAATAAAAGAAGCGAAGGCTCCCAAAAATGTCACGGAATTAAAATCATTTCTAGGTCTTATTAACTTTAATAACAAGTTTATACCACATTTATCTTCGAAACTTTATTATTTATACAGTCTTGAAAAAAAAAATAAATTTGTGTGGGATGGAAATTGTGATAAAGTTTTCGAGGAAAGCAAACTAGCATTGATGAGAGCAAACTTGTTGGAGTTTTATGACCCTAAAAAACCAATAGTGGTTGTCGTCGGGCTATGGCCTTGGAAGCGTAATCGCTCACGAAATTGAGGGGGTTGAAAAACCAATAACTTTTGCATCCTTTTCCCTAAACGCAGCTCAAAAGAATTATCCAATCATCCATTTAGAAGCTTTAGGCTTAGTTTCAGTCATAAAGAAGTTTCACAAATATCTTTATGGACAGAAATTTCTAGTTTTCACAGATCATAAACCTCTTGTGGGAATTTTCAGCAAAAAGGGTAAAGATTCTATTTATGTAACAAGATTACAAAGGTATATCTTGGAAATGTCCATATATGAATTTGAGATTAGATATCGACCTTCAGCAAAAATAGGAAATGCAGATTTCTGCTCAAGGTTTCCTTTGGAACAAAATGTTCCAAGAGAGTTAGATTTCGTTAGAAGCATTAATTTTACCAAAATTTCACCAATAGACCACCTACAGATAAGTCAAATGAAAAAACATGATAATTTTCTTCAACAAATTATTTTTTACATAACAAATGGTTGGCCAAAAAGACTAGACAAGCGTCTTGCAGATGTTTTTGCTAATCAACATGAATTGGAAATCATTGATGATTGTTTGTTATATAAGGACAGGGTAATAATACCGCAAATTATGCAAAACAGGATTCTGAAACTCTTACATGCCAATCATGCAGGGATGGTCAAAATGAAACAGCTAGCACGACGAACAGTTTATTGGTTTGATATTAATTCGGACATAGAAAATTTTGTTTCTAACTGCGATGTATGTACTAGCATGGCTCTAGTACCTAAGCAAATAGTGAATACAAATGGATTCCCACCACGAAACCTTTCAGTAGAGTGCATATTGATTTTTTCCGTTTTGAACATCGTACCTTTTTGCTTATGGTCGACAGCTTCTCCAAATGGATTGAAATTGAATACATGAAAAATGGAACTGATACAGGAAAAGTCCTCAAAAAGCTTATAGCCCTTTTCGCTAGGTTTGGTTTACCGGATGTTTTAGCTTCTGACGGCGGACCTCCTCTCAACTCTTATGGTTTCGTAAACTTTTTAGAGCAGCAAGGGATAAAAGTACTTAAAAGCCCGCCCTACAACCCTTCTAGTAATGGGCAGGCGGAAAGATTTGTCAGAACTGTGAAAGAGGTGTTGAAAAAGTTCCTAATGGAACCAGAAACCAACGTTTTGGATTGGGAGGATCAGATTGACTTATTTTTATTTACGTGTAGGAATACATGTTTGGCGAAAGATGGTAGCTTCCCATCCGAGAGAATTTTTAATTATACTCCAAAAACCTTAATTGATTTGGTCAATCCAAAAAAACATTATAGACGACACGTGTCGTCACCACATGATGAAAAACCATCAGACCCTACTAATGTAGGAGTCAATCCTACTAATGTAGGCATCAAATACACTAACGATCCTATTGATGAACTGATGGAGGGTGATGTGGTGTGGTACAAAAACCACAACCCTCACAATCATATGCGTTGGCTCAAAGCTAATTTTTTGAAACGTTATTCTAAAAACACTTTTCAGATTACAATTGGAAACGTGCCGGTGATGGCTCATCGAGGGCAAATTAGACCGGGATACAAAAGGCCAGAGAGACTTAGGTTGGTGTCGCTCAGGCAACCGTCCGACAGGGCGAACCTAACCAACCCAAACACAAGCATGGAGGAGGAAGAAGACTGCAGGGGTTTCCCTGAATTCACATTGCCTGCTAGAAAATTAATGAACAATTGTCTAAAGATATTTCAATTAAATATGGTATTATGAACTCAAATCAAATTTTAGAGTTTTCAAACATGTTATCAATTTTAAAAGGGAAGTACAGTGGCATACGCCCTTATTCGAAATGAGTATAGAAAAAAGAGTAACGCTGGTTATTGTCCTTTCACAAAAAAATTAGAATGCAGGGTATTTTCAAGAAAAAGAAGAAGCAACACCCGCAACTGTCAGACATCTCAAACACTGGTAAAAAAGAGCTGTAAGGAATAGCAATCGATACACGTTCAACTGGGGATAGTAAAATGTTCGTAATTGAAATACAAAAATATCCGAATAAGTTTTATTCTCTACACCTCATTAGTTAATTAGAGTCTTCTTATTTTTTTCTTAAGCCTGTATTATACTCTTTGACCGAGCGTCAAATATTTGTCATTTTTTGACAGATAAAAATTTGGTCAAATATAATTGTTTGTCACTCTCCAATTTTAACATGGGGCAAACACGGGCAAACAACAACCATGATGTCAAATAAATTTGACCATTATGTCAGAAGGTCAAATATTTGACCATTATGTCAGAAGGTCAAATATTTGACCATTAGACAAAGAGTGTACTACAGGCTTTAGGTTTTCGTTTGTCTTGATCGAGAAAAGAATATCATATTCATCATCAAAGGCATGCACGATTTATTGCCATCAGCGATGGACACCATTTCGCCTATTTTTACTGGTTTGTTAAAGTTCGCATGCTTTTGTCGATTTGATGTATTTATCACAACAATGCCATGATATATAAAATAACAGTCGTGGGACAATTATGTCTAACATGTTATGAAAGTAATAACGCTACATGTTATGACAGTAATAAAACTTATTTTTGAAGAGTCAAGAAACAGACATAGAAACAATGCGCTGTACACTTTTGCGGTACTGGAAAACATTTATGTTATCCAAGCAAACAAATTTCCAAAACAAGACTTTCTGGAGCTAAGGAATTCTCATGCTGGAGCCAATAGAAGTTATGGGGAAATTAGGCCTTCAAATTTCGTTTAGCGGTAGGGCTCAGAAGCTTCGGATTTTCGCTAGAAGTAAATGTTAAACATAAAAGGAGAGGATGTTAACTGGTAATTTTAGTGATATTAGTTCCGTGAACAGTGAAAAAATAATGTGGTATTCATAAGACTATTTTTTTTGGCCATGGGCCAAACGCCAAAGTTACGTGACAAGTTGGTTGACCTCGAAATTAGAGCGGAGGCAACGCCATGGGGACCATTAAATATCGAAACAGTATTTTGCAAACAGCTCCAAATGGCCGAACTATAACAATACTAACGAAGTCCGAAACTTCAATTCGTCGAAGCACGGAAGGTCATTTTTTGTGAAAACTATGTTATATTGCATACTGTTTAAGCAACATCAAATAATGGATTATAACTAGTTTTTTTCGTAGAACATTCTGATTGCAAACCATAATGCGGCTCTGCTGCATAGTCAAGGGCAAGAAATCAAGGCGGCACTAATAGCGAATTTTTTTATTCCACCAGCTCACCTCGTTTTGACCCGGAAGCGCACTAACTGCTGTCAAAACCCTTCTTTAGTCGCTCGAATTTGACCCAGTTTTGTCCTGCCGTGCTGCCCGAAGCGCACTATAAAATTTGTCAGCTTCAACCCACTTCCGCACGTGCTATATTCGTAAACAGTTATCTGACATCTCTTTCTTACTTGCGTCTTAAATGGCGATGACGTTTTATTATTCCTCGGCAGTTTTGCCCGCACATAGTGGAATAAAGAAATTCGCTATAAGTCAATGCTATTCAATTTCAATTGAAGTAAATTAAGAGTGCATACGCTTTGACAAACAAGTTCTTGAGTCGCATTTATATCGGTGCTGTCTGAGATTGTCATTTTCGGTTGTCAGTTGCAGTTGTCAGTTAGAGCGCAAAATTCTAATTTTTCTCTGAAATCGCAATACACTGATCGCTAAGATAAAAGTAGAGTGCCTGTAAATATATAGAGTGGCGACACTGTCAAAATTGGAATAAAAATTGCCTCTCATTAGTATTTCTGGAACGAAAGTGTCTGGTTGCTTTTTTATAAAGAGTTAAAGAGAAAGTTAACTGTTGGTGAAAATTATAGTGTTTGCCCGGCTGGCAATTAAGGAGAATTCCTGGATTTGTTCTGCCCTCTCGAAGACGACCTGTTGAAGTTGTACGGGAAGTTCTGCCTTTGGATTTATTTGGTGAGAATAATTGAAGGTGAGCAGGAATTTGTCTAGGGGAAAACCCCTGAATTACTGGTGCTCTTTCGGGCTAATAAGCCCTACGGTGTTTTCCTAAAACTTTCACCCAAATTACTTATGTTATAATATAAAATCAACCATATTCGAAGTAAAGATTATTTTTGCTCGATTTGTGTTTCCTAAGGAACGTGCATGTAATAATGGACCACCATTCGGATCCAAAGAATTCATTGGATTTTTTAATTCATTTGGAGTTGAACTTGAACATTGTGTACCATACGCTCCATTTCAAAACGGTTTAGTTGAGCGTTATAATTGAACACTATTAAAGTCTGTTAAAATAAGTGTTGCTCACGGTCGAGATTGGAAGAATGAACTATATAATTTTTTACTTGCTTATCGAAACACACCACACCACTCCACGCCAGAAACTCCTACCAAAAACTTCTACCACGCCAGAAACTCCAGCGAAATTAATCCGGCCGTAGTTTGAGAGATAAGTTACCAGATTTTCTTAACCCTTTCCCGCTCATGGTGACTCTAAAGCACCAAGAATTATAATCATCATATCTTGACATAAAATAGTTTGTTGTGATTACGATAGTTCCATAAATTTTTATATACTGCCTCAGAGCATCACTAGGCATTTTCTTCAAAGTACTACAGTTGGCAGTGATTTTGGTTAGTCTACAAAATGTTCAGCTTGAATTTTCTCGTGAAGCTATAAATTTTAATGATAAACGTTGTGAGCGGGAGAGGGTTAATAATAATGAAAAAGTGATCAAATTATTAAAGATAAAGGAAAAATGTATGGAGGTAAGAAAAGAAGAGCTAAACATTCTAAGATTGATGTTGGAGATTGGGTAGTAGTTGAAAATTTCTTGAAACGAAGTAAATTAACGCCCACATCCACAGCCGAACATCGTCATAAAGAAGAATTGAACTCGTATCACTTCAGAAAAGTTTAGATATTTTTTCTTCCTACTTGCAAAAGTGGAAAATCTCTCCCAATGCTTCTAAAACTCAAATGATAATTTAATGATAAATGATTTAATGACAAATTATAAATGATAGCCTAGGGCTTCTTTCCTCAAGCCAAACAATAATCACGTTGTCAAGATGAATGGGGTTATTTTAAGTTGGTCCGACAAGGTTAAGTACTTGGGACTAATTTATGATAAAAAACCTATTTTCAAAGAGCACATTGAGAGTATACAAGCCAAGTGCATCATATATACGAGATGTTTATATCCTCTCATTAACAGGAGTTCTAAACTTTGTTTAAAGAACAAACTTTTGATTTACAAACAAATTTTTAGACCAGCAATGCTTTATGCTGTACCGATCTGGTCAAGTTGCTGTTCAACAAGGAAGAAAACGCTCCAAAGGATTCAGAATAAAATTCTGAAAATGATTTTGAAGCGTCCTCCTTGGTTTGGTACACTCGAATTACATAGACTTACTGGTGTTGAACCATTAGAAGCTATGTCAAATAAAATTATTAACAATTTTTGACAAAAATCGTTGCAATCCTCAATTGCTACGATAAGCTTTCTTTATAGCCAATAAGTTAGCAATTAAGTTAGTTGTAAGTTTACTTCCCCTTTTCTGACAAGTAGGTTCAAATCCCTACGCATGATAAGTCCTAATTGCGAAAGCAAACAAATCCTAACAATTAAAATTACAAATTTCTAACAATGTTGAGAAGTCACCATTTGTGATTGGACACACATACTCATTATTTACTAATATTTATCATAAATACTTAAGCTACTAACAAATCCTCCCTTAAAAAAAAAAAAAAACTCGTCTCACTTTTAAAAATTTGAAAACTGGTGATAAATATGACAGACATGTCAATTATATTAAACGGTTAACTTGCAGCAGCCCATTCTCTAATCTTGAACAACCTGCTAAAATTTGCGATGAAATCATAAATGAAAAGGAATGTAATGAATGCAAGAAGTACAATCAAAACAGGAAGAAGCCGTAATCACGGAAGAAATAAATTCTTTTGGGCTAATAGGAAGTAGAAGCAATCGAGTAACTCAAAAACCAGTATATTGTTGTTAGGGAACTGAAATTACGTTGTCCATTGATGTGAACTTTTGTAACAATTTTGAGAATTACTAAGTGTATAAATTTAAGGAATTACAATAATTCTAACATGCGATGAAATAATATTGGAATTTAATTTAAAAAAAGGAAGAGAGATGATTGTTGGAATCCGAAATCCCAAGATCAAACTTTTGTGAAGAGTCTACAATCTGTAATACAAAAAATGATCAAACGAGTAACTCACCGCTTGCCTCGTCCTCTGTAATAGGCCCCTATATCGTATGCGTACTTACCGGTTTATTGAGATTGGGTCGACTGTCTTCATAGCTACTAAACGAGTATACCACATCCTTACATTTACTTGACGCTTCTTCCAACTCTGAAGGCATACTTTAACAGATTTTGAGTTATATCAAATAATTAGCTTTTAAGCATATTCATCCGTCGCATATGCATTATCTGAAAATTTAATATTATTATGATTATTGTGCTAAATAAGTTTTCCTAGTATTTTTTACCTTTATAACGCACACCTTACGGAACTCCGTAGAAGTTCGTTCGACTAACTGCTACATAAATAAAATTTTACGCTATTGGTGAGGATCCAAGCAACGTATTATACATGCTTATTAAAAATAGATGGTTTCCAGCCAGAATGACCTGTAAAGATATAAAACTTTAATAATCGTGTTCGGTTTAGTAAATGGAGTACTTGTTACGGAGAAAGTTTTTAGAATCAACAGTAATTTCATGAAACCGTATGTGCTTTGGCATATGCGTTGTTAAAAACATTATAGATATAAATTGAAAAATATTTCTGTTTTCACGTAGAATTAAGTCTCTCAGGAAGTTCGGCTATAAAGGGATGTAAAATGAAAATCTAAAACCAGAAAAAGTAAAAAAATATGTCCAATTTTAAACGCTAATAAATCGGTTAGTTTTCGATGGATTTCCTTCGTTTTGAAGCAATCGATTGGAAAATCTTTTAAGAATATTCCCAAATGCAAAAAATTTTGATTTTATAATTCGATCTTTTGTACTATTGAGAATTGTCAAGCCTTGTCAAAACGCAAAATTCGACCTCTGATTGGTCGTTACATAATTGTTTTCCCAAGCACGGTCGATAGAATTATGGAAATAGTAATTCGGAATATACTATTTGGCGTATATAAAAGCCTATTTCAGCCGAAACTGCTCATATTAGTTCTAGACAGCGACTACAACAAACCTTACTTAATAGCAGCAACAGCAGCTGTGGCAGCGGATAGCATCAGCAGCAGCAGCGATATTGACAGGGCCAGCTGGTGCAGCGGCACTTCCTCTAGTAAAAGCTGCCTTTGTGCAGTAGCGAGCAGCATCAGTAGTAGGTACGTTAGCCGGCACTATAATGAAAAGTTGCCGTACTTTGACAACACTCAAACGTTTTGGAATGCTAGCATCTAAAATATTTGGGCCGTCAAAATTTCAGTGTTAAAACAGTTTTCAATTGTGTTATTAGAAAAATGCCCTAATCCCCTCTGCCGGGGTAGCGCACAGATGTGATCAACATTATATCCGATGTTAACCCTCTAGTGCCCAAATTAATTTTTAGACGGACTTCGAAAAGATCACTATGAAGCTATAAAAACATTTTTTAAGTTCTTTTTGAAGCTTTTTAGAGGTTCAACTGAAGACCGTCTGAAGGCGGCACTGGGCACTAGAGGGTTAAGCTGAACAACAAACAAATTATTGAAGATTTAATATTTTCTCGTTTTTCGGTAGAATCAAAAGTAAAATGTTATGTTAATTTGCATGCACTCTGACTGTTGAAACTTGTTTGCGTTGTATAGTGTTTGTTTCATTCCTGTGCTGTGATGTATGTGCAAACGGAAATTCGGTAGCACTTCAACTCCTCTTTTGCACTAAATTTGAACATATTCAATACGAGTTATGTAATAAATGTAGTTTCTTCGTCAACCTTGCGATCGTGGCTTTGCATATAACCCATGTGATTTTTTTAAATTCAAATAAACACCAAATTTTGAATTCAAAAAAAGAGTTAAATTTCTCGTTTTTAGTCTCTTGTGAAAACTTACACCGAGAGATAATAACTATTGAATTCCATAAGAACCCCTTATGATTTTGCGCCACAAGGATCCCCTATGGAAGTCATAAGTTTGTCTTATGAATTGAAGGGAAAAATTGATTTTCGACCACTAACGATTTTCATGAGTCATAATTGTGAAATTTATTGGTCGTATGTATGCATGTTATAAGAACAGACATATCGAAATCATAGCTTTTCAATATGAATTATATGGAGATATTAATATGAATATAATTAATTTCATGTTATAAAGCTCATAATTGTTGCCATGAAATTCATAACTGTTAGGTTATAAAACGCATACCTGTTCTTTTACTTCAGCAGATTGCATTGAAAATTGGACTCTTCTAAAGTGTGACCATCATTAAATACGACATCTTTCATAAAAGAGCATTTTTACATGCATTGTCTTCGGCAAACTCATTCTTCCAAGATTCCACGGTTAAGTGCATCGAACATGGGCGTAGCCAGAATTTCAAATAGGGGGGGGGGGCAAGCTTTTAAAAATTTTAGAAGTAAAAAATGGTACACTAAGGTCGCTTTTTACGCGGTTTTTAAGCGGCTTTTTTACGTGGATTCCGGAATTTACGCGGTTTTTTTACGCGGATTCCGGAATTTACGCGTTTTTTTTCACGCGGCACGTATCCCCCGCGTAAAAAGCGACTTTAGTGTTTAGTGTTTTGAAAAATAGAAATAAATACTAGTCTTTAGTGATTGTTACATCAAGGCAACCAGTGAAAAGTTGTCCTTGACATCAGAGTGGGAAATTTGATTATTCTTTGTCTAACTTCGAATATAAATAGATGTTCTTTACTGAAAACCCTTAAGTTCATTTTAACCTTTGAACATATTATTTTGGCGACGAGGATCTCAAGAATCCACGAACATGGCAGAAGATAGAGTTGATCAGCAGCTGCAACCAGCAATTCAAGATATGATTCACAAGATGGCCCAAATGGCAAGGCATTTTCCAGCGGATAGCGGTCCAGCAGCAGCAGCGTCAGTATCAAACCCCGGAGCAGATTTTGGAGTCCCTCTCTACGAACATCATCGAGTTTGTCTTCGACGAAGAAAACGGAGTTACGTTCGGACGTTGTTGTTTAACCGCTACCAGCACCTCTTCGAGAACGATGCAGGCCAGCTGAATGATGCGGCGAAGGTACGTTTACTTCTCCGGAAGCTGGACACCCATTCGCACAACCGCTATCTCAACTACATCCTGTCAAAGCTTCCCAAGGGCGTGAAGATTGAAGACACAGTCAAGATTCTCAATAAGATTTTCGGGTATCAAACGTCAAACGTTCCGGAAGCGGTTCATGTATCTTTTCACGATTGTTTTTGACTGCTTTCTCAGTCGCAGGGAAGAGAGAACGGGCTTTAGCTAACAGGTCTATAAGATCCAACTCTTCCAAGTTCTTACGGTCTGCTCTCATACTGCTGCAATGTTAATACAAAACTTCCACCTCTCCAACAAAATTGTCAACTTCACAAAAAAAATACGAAATTTTCGGTTTTGCGCTTGAACTCTTCCAATGACATGCGTATTACGCGTAGGTAGGTGCACTATCTTCATCGAACCGTGTTTTCAGTGAGGTTACAAGAGAATCAAGGTAAGGAATTGTCACATCTCGGTTCCAATACTCCAAGCTAGTTGATGCAGGTGGATTTGCCCGGTACTTTTACCGCTGCAATATCCTTGGTGGATCAACTGAAAAACCTGTGCAATTCCACGCAACATAGCGCAACATAGGGCAACGGCCCCCCTGCCCCCCTCTGGCTACGCCTATGGCACCGAAGACTTGACGATACAACGCAAAAGGCGACTTAAAAACGAAATTGCACTTATGGTGGCACTCTGAGGAGTCCCATCTTCTAAACAATCTGCTATACAAATAGATTTTTATTTTCGGAAGGTACTGTTATCGGGGTTCTTACGTTGGCACAAACCAATGAATATTGTGTTACTCAAAACAGTTTAATTTATAAATATGCATTTGAATGAAACTCAAAATATTCAAAGTATCTTATGCTAACATGTTTGCCTTCGATTCCTCCTGCTTAATGTCTTCAGCGTCAGCGTTGGCCTATTCAACGAATACAATACAGTCGAATCCCTCTATAACAACACTTTTTATAGCGACAAATCTCGCTATAGCGACATTCTCAACAGTCCCTTCTGTTTTATACTAAAATTCTTCGTTTCATTGCGACATTTCAACGAATACAATACAGTCGAATCCCTCTATAACAACACTTTTTATAGCGACAAATCTCGCTATAGCGACATTCTCAACAGTCCCTTCTGTTTTATACTAAAATTCTTCGTTTCATTGCGACATTTCGCTATCACGACCTTCCTCTATAACGGCATACCCAAACTAATACTTGTCATTCTTTATTGCGACAATAGTATTAGATATTCTCAACGATACCTTCTGTTCAACATATGCAAAAATTCTTCGTATTATTGCGACACTTCGCTATAACGACAGTCCCTTGCGATGTCGCTATATAAGGATTCGACTGTATTTCGTGATTGCTAAAATAATAAAAAGGACATTTTGCAGTTGCTAGAATAATAAATGATTTGTAGATAGGTACTTACAATTTTTCCTTCCAATTTGCAACCCAGTTCCAGAATAATTTTGTATCCCCTATTTCCAAATAACCTGCCGCGAAACCAATAAAAACTCCTTCATTCAATGAAACTAGTTCGATAAACTTAAAACACTTATTTCAAGAATGATGCAATCCTGGTCCGCCACTTTACAGGTTTTATAAGATATAATTACGGAATTTTCACAATGTTGACGTTTATGAAAATCATAAGTTACGCATATACGTTTATATGAAAATTTTAAGATAGACTTACAAAATTTATACGCGTTGATATGTAATGCATAAGTGTCTAATTAAATAAAATTTATGCATGTTCATAAGCTTGAACTCATGAAATTCTTAAGTGTTTTTTCTCTCAGTGTAAAATAACAAATATTTACATTCAAAATATTTTTCACGTTATTGTTACATGAAATTTCCTGTACTTATTCATTTTCTGTCATTTTGCATGATTTATGAGACAAACATAACATCTACGTGAAAATTACATGCATACATGCATACTATGTTTTGTCACGTAGCATCTACGTCAACTTGGCAACGTCAAACAGAATGAAGTATCGCGTGAACTCTCCGTGCAAAAATACACAGAAATCGAAATGGCGAAGCTGTTGTCTGATTCAGTCTTTGAACATGAAAGAAATTCCTCGATGATTTCCCAATAAGTGAGCTTTAGAAAAACCATAAGAATCCGGCACCGAGATTTCACACAGATTTAGTTCAAATTGCGAAGAATTTCCTGAACATAAACAGCTGCAGCTAACAGTGATTATCGCCAGCGAATGTCGCAATATCATTTTGCTGACATACAAAATCGTTTATTTCATTTTCGAATTGGCGATTTTGCATGCCAGTGCGACTTATGCAGCAATATATTTGGATAATTTTTAAAAACTATTCCTAGTCTCTCAAGAATTTGGGAAACCACAATCGAGACCACAATTGAAAATTATACGTTGTATAAAACGTAGAACCTATCAGACAATCAAATCCTTTTCACTTTACCGGTAGTTAAATTCTACGTGAAACTCAGATGAAATGCATATGTCTACTGAATAAGATTCACAGGATAAATCATCTCACCAGTTCATGATGAACTCAAATGACAATTACGTAAAATCTACATGAAAATGACAATGGAAAATATTCAATTTAATTATAACGTGAAAAATATTTTGAGTGTACTTAAGAAGTCCAGCAATGTTTGTCAAGTTTTAACGTAGGGCTAGGTCTTTTTCCACTATATTGGGATATATTCTGTGAAAATTGAAATGAAAAGATGTACCTTGGAATGGGGTGAAAATTATCAGTGGGGTGAAATTGATCACCTGAAAATTTGTGATAAAAAATACTAATCAAAAGATATTGCTCTTACAACACTAAGCAATGTTAACGTGCCCTTAAACGCAACTTTTGCATGATTCACATACCTGTCAAAGTTAACCCTTGCATGCCCGGTGCAATTTAACATATTTTCGAAAAATTCTTCTAACTTAGTCAAAACTCAATCAAATTTGATCAAACAAGTTTCCAAATAACAAAAAAAGTATTGAATTTACTTAAAGTAATCTTAGTTGAGGGTTAATTACGTTAAATTCGAAGAAGTGAGTAAAGTTTGATAAAAGCTCAAAAAATGTAATTTTCAACAATGATCATTCCATACCATTAAAGAAATACTGATGAATTCGCAGGAAACCACAAAGATTTTAATTTCAGAGCTAGTTTTTGAGCTTTTGCAACAAACCGAATTGAAATCGGTTTAACGACGATCAAATAAGACCAAATTTAGCAACAAGCAGCTCGTGAACCAAAATAAACAAATTTTAACCTGAAATATCGTTATTTTCGTTTCCAAACTAGCTGTAAATAATATTTTTCAGTACAGAAATCATCATTTATCTTTAGCATATCGAAAAAAGCACATTGCCAAAAGAATGTATGGATTTCAATGGTGATCAATTTCACCCCAATTTACCTCATAGTAGCATATAGAATTATCGAATTTATTTCATGAAGTAGACGATAGAAATTTCTCCAATAGCCATAGAGGTTTACTGGAGCACATACCAGTACTTGTTTTTAAATTATACTATTTCGGGAAAAATGTACATGAAGCTAGTTAATTGGAAATAGTTATAAAAATTGATCAATTTCACCCCGTTCCATGGTAGCATTTTTGGATGAGGGAATTGAAGTTTTTTGTGCTCTCAAAAAACTGTACCGATTTTAATTAATAATATACCGTTGAATAGATAAAATATACAAGATTTTGATAATATGTTAATTATGCCTACCATTGTCTTATAATATGGTGAATATTACACAAACTTGGAATAAAGCCTGAAATTGGATCGACTTTCTAGGACTTTGAAGTTTTTGAACTGGGAAACTCCATCATCTCAAAAATTTCTTTGTTCGAAACTTCTATGTTCGAAACTTTTGAACCCTACTTTTAAACGAAATTCGGAGAGCCGATTTCTATTGCACCCTATACACACTAGGGCGTGTCACCTTCCAACAAAAAATTAAAATAATATTTTCCTTTTAATACACATTTGATCAAACTAGAGCGAATACAATATCGTTGTTTGCATATCGCCTTAGGTTGCATGCAGTCGACCCATACGATGAGTTTGGAGGTCTTAGCTGGAGTTCCTCCGTTGAAAGAGCGCTTCTGGAGTCTATCTCCTCGTATTATCAAATGTGGGGTTTTGAACCGTTCTGTGATTGACAATTTTAAAAAGCTAGTCGAACTCAATTCCCAAACCCGTTTCATGACATTTTATTTCAATAACATGTCCCAAAATATTAATCCTTCCTCGTAAATTCCGAATCGTGTCAGCCGAATACTTCTGATCTCACTGTGTTTTTCGACACCTTCATAATAGAAGAAACTCGTGGAATCGCGGATCATTTACGCGTGCAGCAGATGTTCTACACTGACGGTTCACTTCTCGATGGGTCCACTGGCTTCGGTATCTTCAATAACAATTTAACCGTCCCCCATAAGCTCGATAATCCTGCTTCTGTTTACGTTCCAGAATTAGCTGCAATTCAGTACACCCTAGGGATTATCGAAAAATTTCCCACAGACCATTATTTCATCTTAACGGACAGTCTCAGTTCCATTGAGGCTTTCCGATCGACGAAAGATGTTAAGCACTCTTCGTATTTCCTGGGGAAAATACTTTTTAAAAATAGTTTGATTGCTTTATCCGAAAAATCTTCTCAGATTACCTTAGTGTGGGTCCCTTCTCACTGCTCAATACCGGGTAACGAGAAAGCGGACTCTCCGGCTAAGATGGGCGCAACTAACGGTGAAATTTATGAAAGACCAATTGCCTTCATAGAATTTTTTGCTCTTGTATGTCAGAATGTGGCCATCAGTTGGCAAAATTCTTGGACTAGAGAGGTACTGGGAAGGTGGTTACATTCCATTATACCCAAAGTATCGACGAATCCGTGGTTCAAGGGGTTGGATGTAGGTCGAGATTGAACGTTATCACGACATAAAGCACGTTGTTTGGGCACGACGCACCGTGACGCCAGGTCTAAATTAAAAGCGTCCCTTCAGTTTGGAAATAGAAGGCCAGCTGTTCCTGTTCGTGATGTCTTGATAAGCCGTGACCTACCCTACATGTCCCTCATATACGTTTTCCTAAAATCCATCCATGCCCCAGTCTAGTCCCGTTCCCCTCCGCCTACACCCAGCTAAACGACAAGAACAGGTTTGAACCCTAACAGAACCAGCAACTAGACCCCGCACAATACCTCCAGGACCCGAGGATTACAAGGCCCTGTCCCAGCTCATGACATCCTGGCTCAGCGGAACAAACCATGCATGCTGCATATTCATGGCCATTCGAAGAACATCTAGACACCCACTCAACAACTGATTGAAAAATTCATGGAAGTTTTAATTTAGGCTTAATTTCAGCTCGTAGTCGGTAGCGAGAATAAAAAATTTGCTTCAAGTTTTCAAGGTATTTTAGTAAGTAAGTCACCAGAAATAATTGGGGCCGATAAACATTAAATTGTATTTGTGCGAAAAGGATTGGAGAAGGAAAAAATCGCACGCTAGCCTGGAGGGCTAATGGCGGTCTCGATCAACTAGATTTGTTGAGAGAATTCGTTATCGATATTAGTTTTGGTACATTTTGCATGTTGTAGGATAGGTACAACGATACACCGTACCAGTGCTGAATTGAGAAAATTCTTATCTCGACAAGACCCTCGACTTAATCGGGTATCGAACCCGACATCACAACCGTGTGACGTGGTCGCCGTGGTTTTGTGGTTACCGACTGACATCGGTAACCACAGGGACCACATGATTGAGCCAAACACCAGCTATTTTGCAACACGGCAAAGTAAACCTCTTTCAAATATTTTCACATACTTTGTCAAAATCAGCCAATCATGCCAATCATCATCAAAATTCTGGAACAAACCAGGCAAACTTTGATTACTCTTTTCGTAAGTTGCTTCTTGTCTTAGGTTCCTGCTTGCAATAATTTGTACAATCTTAGGTTTCTGGAAAAGGGTTTAGTTGGATAACAAAACCCTCTAAAATTGAATTTTCAAAAACTGCTAAAATAATAATATTACTATAGTGTAATTTCACAAAAAAAAAACAGAAAACCAATTTATTCGACCATTTTTGATTTGGCTGAATTGTATTATTGTATTTTTTTCTTGAAACACGACTGAGGGGGTGTTGATGATTACAAATATTTTTAGAGACAAAACGGTTTGTTCGATCGGTTTATTTTCTGACCGGAGATTAGAAGTTGTGGGTTCAAGTCCAACCTACTGAGGAAAAGTTTTCTAAGTTTCTAATATCCTATTTTTCAGTTAATTCATTTTCCCACCTTCATCCCTACATTTACTCCCTAAAAGAAAAATAATAATAGCTTGGCTTGCATTATGATCAATAAAAAACCTAAATTAATCCACCTAGCGGTCAGACCCAGCCTTTCTCATTCAAACTTTGATTTGTTTAAATAGATTTACATGAACGCTTCAACCCAATAAATGTGTAGATTATGTAGATGAATAGATAGCTGTAAGATTCTAAAATATTGATGTTGTAATCTATACATATAAATATGCAGTCCTGTCTGCCTGCCTGTCTGTCTGTCTGATCCATGTAGACTCGAAAACTACTGAACCGATCGACGTGAAAATTTGTATGTAGGGGTTTTTGGTGCCGATAAAGGTTCCTATGATAGTTTGAGACCCCTCCCTTTTCTGGAAGGGAGAGGTCCCATACAAATGAAACATAAATTTCTGCACAACTCAAGAACAAACCAAGCAAACGAAACCGAATTTGGCATGTGAATGTTTTAGGGGTATGTCCATAATAGTTGGACGCCCCTCCCTTTTGTGGAAGGGTGGGGTTTCATGCAAATGAAACACAAATTTCTGCACATCTCGAGAGCTAATCAACTCAATGGAACCAAATTTGGCAGGTAAATGTTCTTAGTGGTAAAAAATATGTCCATAATATTTTGACACCCCTCCTTTTGAAAGAGAGGGGTGCCATACAAATGAAACACAAATTTCTGCACATCTCGAGAACTAACCGAGTAAATGGAACCAAATTTAGCATGTGAATATTTTTAGGGGTAACAAATATGTCCATAATGGTTCGACACCCCTCCCTCTTCTGGAAGGGAGGGGTTCCAAACAAATGAAACACAAATTTCTGCACACCTCGAGAGCTAACCCTCTAAATGGAACCATATTTGGCAGGTGAATGTTTTGTTCCATAATCGACCTCAGGCAACATTTTGGATTGTAAGATGGCAACTTCCGGTTTCTGGAAAACTGCCAAAAATGGCCGATTTCCATCTAACATGAGTATCTTCAATGATACACAGCAGTTGAAATCGACCACAGACCCCATTTTGGATTCTATCTTAAATTATCTCATCTTAAATACCATTTTGAAAGCCAAACTGGCGACTACCGGTTTGTGAAAAACAGCCCAAAACAAACAAATGCTATCCAATATGAGTATCTCTGGAACCAGAATGATGCAAGGAGCTAACAATTGACCTCAGGTACCATTTTGAATTGCTAAATGGCAACTTCTAGGAAAAAGTCGAAAATGACCGAATAATACTCAATATGAATATTTCTGTAATCGAGATGATGCATAGAATTTGACCCTGGACACCATTTTGAATTTCAAGACGACCACTTTTAGTTTCTGGAATTCTACCAAAATAACTAAATACCTCCCAATATCGGTATTTGCGGTGTTAGATTGATGACCGAATACCACCCAATATGAATATATTCAAAATTAAGGCGATGTACAGAAGCCAAAAGCCGAGGATGTTGTCATTTCGATAAAACCAATCATTTTAAACGATTTGTTATTTGACTTTGCTCATATCCTATGGCCGATTCGTCGTGCATTTCCAGATTTTAAACGCATCGCAAGGAATCAATGAATTTGGAACGTTCAAATAGTACGATACCACATTTTAATTATGTTGAGGCCACATATATCGATCAAACCAGGTATAGCTTTCAATAGTCTTTGAATTTCTTCTCTTTCCATAACTTTTGAGCCACATATCAAATTGTTATGAAGTTTTTTATTTGTAAGTTTGAGAGATGACTCGTTCATATGGCCTAGTTATGTTCAAATAAGTCATGTAATCTTTGGGATAATAGACTTTCGTTTTTTCCTCATCTATATAGACTTTCGTTGTTTTATAAACAATTTAATGCATAACGGTTGCTTAAGTTCGATTATAATCAAATGAAATGGGAACGTATAGGGCAGCCAAAATTTAAAACCACGTGTTCAATCATAATTCATCAGTTAACCCTTATCTAGTCCGCTCATCTGATAATAATATTAATCAAATCGGTTGTGTAGTTTCTGAGATAATGAAGTTTCGTGATTTTCACATTTCGGTACATTACAGACGAAGTTACAGTCCGATTACAGTAAAATTCAATAGGGTATTATGAGGCAGCTAGACTTTAAATTTTACACTAATTTTGTGGAAATCGGGTCAGCCATCTCTGAGAAAAGTGAGTGAGTCCAAGTAGTATTCGGTAAATGTTCCTTTTCATAGCTGGATTTCACATTTTTAAACATAGGCAAAGTAATAGTCCGATTGCAAAACAAATCAATAGGGTCTTATGGGGCAACTAGACCTTCCATTTGACACTGATTTTATGAGAATCGGTCCAACCATCTCTGAGAAACATGAGTGAGATTAAACAGTCTTCAAAACACGTTTCTTTTCATAACTTTTGAACCACAAGTTCAATCTTTATAAAATTCAAAAGTTAAGGGTACTTCAGGTAGCCCGTTCATTTGAAACCAATTTTGTTCAAATCGGTTGTGTAATTTCTGAGATAATGATGTTTCATGATTTTTACATTCTGAAACATAACCTCTAAACCAAAAATCCGATCACAATGAAATTTAATAGGGTCTTATGGGGCAACAAGACCTTTCATTTGCAATTAATTTCATGAAAATCGGTCCAGAGAAAAGTGAGTGAGAATAAAAATCTGCACACACACATACAGAAAATGCTCAGCTCGTCGAGCTGAGTCGAGTGATATATGCCATTCGGCCCTTTGGAGCACTTTTATACTTTCGATTTTGCAAGTGATAGCTATACCTTTCTAGGAGAAAGGCAAAAAAGTTACATGACGGCCCGTTACGTTAAGGCGTTGCCGCTGGCAGAGACGGTAGCAGAATGACGCGTTTCAACCTCTCTAATAGTAAACCTCACTATAGAGGGGGAATGATGAAACAATAAGTCAGTCACCAAACAATACTCTCTACTAAGTGAATGCAAAAAGTACGAAACCTTGGAGAACAAAACAAAAGGGGCTATTAGAAATTTAGATTGATATGCCAGCGATGGTGTAACGGAAACGCATCTGACCGGAGTTTAGAAGTTGTGGGTTCGAGTTCCACCAGCTGAGTTATATTTTTTGAAGTTTCTAATATTCTATTTTTCAGTTACCGTCAGCCGGAGTGAGATTGTGTCAATGAGGGTGAGATTGAGCCATCCAACCCGTGACTTGTCAGCCATCTCTTCCGGGTCAGACGACTAGTCTTTCTTGGTTAAGTATTCGGAAAAACTTATTCAAGAAAGATTGGTCTTTTGATCGCCATGGGATGGCTGACCAACAGTGGGTTTGTATGGCACAATCCCATCTTAAGTGGCACAATCTCACCCCGGCTTACGGTAATTCATTTTCCACCTTCATCCCTACATTCACTGCCTTAAAAGAAAAACAAAAAGATATACACTGTAAAAAGTGATGAATTTTCTTGCAGAAAAACAACTGTTTGTTTCTGATTTTTTATGATTGGACAATCATCAATGCATAGCTAATATTTTGTAGTTTTCATGAAAAAATTATATTTTTAAAAAATGCGCTTTATTAAATCCTTAATTTTACATTTTTTTTTTAACTCAAAAACAAATTGTAGAAGTTTTAGCGATTCAATACTTTTAAGCAGAGTTGCCAATAAAATTTTCGATTTAACTGGAAAAAGGCTGAGGAAAAAACTGGAAAAAACTGGATTCCGAATAAATTTAAAAAAAGCAAAAAATGATTGTGAGAGTGCTTTTCTGTTATGGGGACTGAATCCAGTGACAGTTTTTTATACAGCAACTAAAGAGATAACTCTTCGCAAAAAAATACTCATTTCAATCAGAACTGTTTTGTTTCGGGCTTACATTTTGTTAAAATTATGGAGTGAAAAATTTCCTCTAACAGCAACAAAATTTAAAATTACGCAATCAATCTATCTCAAAATTAGGAAAATAGAGTAACATTTTCTTCCGTTACATCAGTGAAGTTTAAATTTCGATTATTTCTGAGTTCGCTATCTCTTGGTATCTAATTCTTCTAACAATTTTTCAACTACTACGCAACAGAAAATAAATAGAAATTTTCTCATAGTCTGGTAAAATTTATTTGTTTGGTTTTATCTCTACCATGTCATGCAATCTTCAATTTGACCGTGTTTCGTGCGAGAAGATAGAATACTGAAAAAGCTGTTAAGAGTTGTCAAAATAATTCATCAATCAACAAATTTACGTTTTAAAAATATTTCCGAAAAACAATCGGAGCTTCAGAGAATAAAAAACTGGCTAAAACTAGCAAATATCTGAACAAACTGGAAGATTTTGGGAATAAACTGTTTGACTGGATCACTTGAAAGAAAAAAACTGGAGGAATCCAGTTTAAACTGGAACATTGGCAACCCTGCTTTGAATCGTTATTGATTAACGATGCCGGCCACGTCCTTGGAATCAGGTGGGAAGAGGTAAGGGATGTTAGTGTGACCCTTGCTATTCGGAGACCGTGTTTACCTCTGCATCTCCACAAAGGTCACAGGAAGGAGGTTTTTGTTAGTAGAGAAAGGCTCGTTGGATCAGGATTCACTTTGATAAGTGATGCGATCATACATGCAACTCCTACCCGTCTCTATTTAGCTATTTTCGGTTTATTCTATATTCAGCCGACTGACTAGAGGGGCACACTTAGGTTATTTATATTTGGTACCGGTTTAGACCAAGAAACAATGCGTGTTTAGTTAGCTTATTACGAAGGCGAACGAAATATTTAATGTCAAACATCGAGAATATTTAGGAGCGGCGCGTGCGTAAACCATCCACCACCCGAAGTTTTCAGATCATCACGATCACGATATTTATCAACCGAACTCGATTTGCGACACACTTATATAAAAGGTAATCTTCGATTGAACGGTCATACCAAGACTGAGCTTATCCCGCATCTCTACTCTGCGACGGAGAGAATGGTTTGTGTAATTATGTCTCTGTGGCAAGTGATGGAATCGAATGATGAATCGCGCGAGGCTCGCGTATTACGAATACCAACGGTATATATTTTTCTTATCAACCCCGCGATCCTATGCGAATGACGCGCGCGAAAATCATAAATTATACGAAGCATCAATGTATTAAAATAAATGTATATTACCAAACTCAAATACCTGCAAGAAAGCAACCGCACTGCAGTAGAGGTATACATCGCGTATACATTATTGCAAATAATTTCAATAATTTGTCGAACGATGCTATATTAAATATTAAACGGGACACAAACACTTATGGTTCTTACAATTCAAAAATTACCTTTTTACCGACCGGTTTCGGGTAAGCTGTTACCCATCTACGGGGCGATATCCAACTAATTTATCGGCGAGAGTTACAGTTTCAGTTTAGTGAGGTGGAAGAGAGGCGACAGTATGGGAGCATCATCCTCGTTCATAAGCGGCTGTTCCGATGTCATGATATGCATCGTCTCCCATGCATTAAGTTGTGACGATTTTCTGACACTTTTCAAAATGTTCGCGTTGTCCCAATCTGCATTGTGTTGGAGGGAAATAGCATGACTTGCCACACTTGAGTCGTTGGTTCGCTTGTTGGCTACAGCTTTTTTGTGTTCTTTTAGACGAACTTTGAACTTGCGCCGGGTTTGTCCAATGTATACAGCTGCACAGTCCTGGCATTCTATTTTGTAGATTCCCGACTTCTCATCAGGCGGAATTTTATCCTTCGCGTTACACAAAAGATCCCGTAGTCTGTTCTTACTTTTATGAGTTACGTGATAGCCGTGTCTTTGAGGGGCGTTTTTGATCGGGTTTGTCCTTTTGCGTAGAATGGCATGCTGATCCTTTCTAAATTTTCTTTTTCTGGTTGCACAGTGGTAACGTCTCGTTTGCGTTGTTTACGTTCGTGTGTGCGGATAATTTTTTCAACAAAATCTTCGTCATATCCGTTTAACCTGGCCGCTTTTTGAATCTTTTCTTTCTCTGTCGTGTACTCTTCTTTCTCCATCGGTATACTAACAAGGCGATGTGCCATGGAGTGGAATGCCGCTTGTTTTTGGGCTCCACAGTGGTTAGAGTCCGAAGTAATGTATCGGTCCGTGGATGTTGGTTTTCGGTAGATGCCAAATTTTAGCGAATTGTCAGATTTCCTAGATGTGATCTAATCTAGGAAGGGGAGATTTTTATCCACTTCCTGTTCTACGGTGAATTTGATCGTCGGATGTCGCTTCCACACGCGGGGAAATTTTTTTTCTTCTTTCAGTTTTCCCTCAAAATCACTCAGAAATAACTCCGCTAAGAGTGGCGACAGTTTGCTGCCCATACAAATACCAAATACCTGCCGGTAAAATTTCCCCCTGAAGGTGAAGAAACTTTGGTCCATGCATCGCTCTACTATCGATGTGTAGGCTTCAATGTGGATGGGTGAGGCTCGGCTTCTTTCTAAATGTCCACGAAAGCTTTGTATGGCATCTGGTACTGGTACGCTTGGAAACAGTGCACTGACATCAAACGATACTAGTATCTCCCCCATTCGCAACTCTACACCTTTTAGTTGTTCAACCAAGTCGACCGAGTTTTTCACGCTAACACCATTACCCCATTTCCCATGGTGCTAGCATTTCCCATGGTGACGATACAAGCATTTCCGTAAAAGGAAATAGCCTTCGTGTCATATGCAGTAGGCTGCAAAAAAGTTTAGATATAATTTCTTCATATTTGCAGAAATGAAAGATTTCACCTAATGCATCAAAAACACAATTAATTATTTTTTTCCATAAACCTAGAGTTTCATTTCTCAAACCCACCAATAATCATGTTGTTAAGATGAACGGTGAAATCTTAAATTGGTCTGACCAAGTTAAATATTTAGGGCTATTTTATGATAAAAATCTTACCTTCAAGGAGCACATTGAAAATATCCAAACAAAGTGCAATAAATATATAAAATGTTTGTATCCTCTTATCAACAGAAATTCTAGACTTTGTCTCAAGAATAAACTGCTAATTTACAAACAAATATTTAGACCAGCAATGTTATATAATCCCCATCTGGACAAGTTGTTGTACAACCAGAAAGAAGATTTTCAAAGGATTCAGAACAAACTTCTGAAAATGATGTTGAAGCGTCCTCGCTGGTTTAGCACGAATGAACTACACAGGCTTACTAATGTGAAAACATTAGAAAACATGTCAAACCAAATTATCAATAAGACGATCAATATAACGACAAAAATCGTTGCACTTTATAGTCAGTAAGATAGGTGTAAGATTAGATTGAGGTTTAATTTTAAATCCCTTTCTTTTCTTGACAAGTATGTTTACAATTTTCCTACAATTATATTCACTTAACTGCGGAAGCAGTTACAATCTTTTAAAGAAATAAAGCTTAAAATATATATGATAGTGTTGATATGTCACCGTTTGTGGCAGAACACACAATAAAAATTCTGAATAAATATTAGTATATAATTAATTTATCACAAAACATCCCCCTATTACAAAAAAGAAAAAAAAGCTTAGAAACTTATCTCCCCAAGCATCGATGATCGGCACAAAGAACTGTGACGGAACTAGAACGACGGAAAATAGGCGAGAATAAAAAAAAAGTACCTAATAAATAATAATTCCCATTCGGAACTCGACCTTCTGTTTATTTATACATAGACTTCGCAGCCAACTGTTTAGTGTACAGGACGATTGCGGGGTTAGCGCTACGATCCTACTGACACTAACAGCCTCTTCCGAGCCGAGACTCGAACCTGGTTAAGCCAGCATCGTACCTCGAGACCATTTGGGAGAACAGCAACTGAAAACCAGAAAAATACCATACTCAAAGAAAAACTATAGCAAGTTTAATTGCATAAAAACTCTAGTGAATGTAGCTTGAAACATCTGAAAGCACTTCTTTCAAATAGAAAATATGATTACTGGATTCAATTCAAAATGATTAAAAAAATGTCACTGATGTCTAGAAAATTGCCAACAATGGAAATAATGATTTATGATGATTTATTTAGACAGAAAAGATTAAAAAGAAAAATGGTCCAAAATTAACCAAAAAGGGCTGTAAATTGTTTCGCAGGTGAAAAAGAAACAGAAGAAAAAAATTGTCTAGAATTATGTTAAAAACGCCTTTAGAAAACGGATAAAGCTAATTAGGTGTTCCAAACTAACTTATATTGCTCCTGAAATGCAAAAAAAAACAAAAACCCCCCGGCCGACAGAGCAGCTAGTTCCACCATCCGACCGAACCCGGAGAGCAGGTATCGTAGCGACCGGGGGGAGCGGCTATTCTCATCGTCAGGCCGAACCCGGCAGTACACGAGTGGAGCTGGTATATTACCAGGAAATACGGGAGCAGGTGTAGCTGAGTTAGCAGCGGCGACAGCCCCGGTGCGGCGACGACAGCAACTTCAAGGCGGCAGGCAGCAGCGTGACAGCGGCAGACGGCGGGCCCAGACACGACCATACACACACGTAACACGTAAGTCAATTTATAAAGACTCATCGAGTAGGGATATTAGGGAATTTATCGTGCCAAATACACCAGAATTCAAACAAGTGATTTTCTTCTCCTTTCGTAAAACTGACCTCTCCTTATGGACGAGCCGACCCTGAGGGCTCGTAGAGTTTCTTGCGACTGAGTAGCGGGAGTAGCAAAAGATTAGTTACATATTGGCGACCAACTAAAAATTTTACCCATTTTTCGAGGTTAAACAAGGGGGGAGTATAATAGTAATCATCGTTTTAGCCGGTGTTTCTGGTAATTGTTCCTATGAGCAGTCAATATAGATAAATGCGTTGCATTTCAGATAAAAACCACACCTAAAAAACCACATGTATCAGACCCTATAAGGCTTTTATGATAAACGAAATCAGACATCAGTGTCCATTTGTTGAAGTTGAATGAGTTATTAGAAAATCGCCTACAGTTTCGTTTGAACCTTAATTTTATTTTAAACAGTTTTGATTGATATAGAGAAATTTGAAAAGCTTTTATCCCATTATTTTGATTGCGAAACGGTATTTAAACGCGACAAAGTTTAACTTTTATTGAGTAACTTATTATATGTGAACAAAGTGCATAATGAATAACATTAACCAATTTATCGCGCAGTATCACAGTTTGAATGAGGCACACTTGCTAGACGATGAATTGAAATATGAACTTGTTATCCGGAAAATCGAAATCAGTAACGAATCACGATCACAGGGTGGCCACTCAATATCAATTTTCGATTTCCCGGTTTTTTCCCGATGATATTTAATAAAATTTCCCGGTGTTTTATTTTCAAAACATATGAGAAAAAAATTAATTTTCACATGCTTATTTATGCCTTGCAACAATAGTGTTACACAACTATGGAAAACGTTTCTCTTTCATCGTTTTTAGCTGTTCGTCGACGTTAGCAAGTACCCTCATAGTGATCTGCTGCACAATTTTCGCCAGTGCGTCTTGAACTGTCCTACAGATCAGACGTTTTTTCGGTTGCTTGTGGACTGGTCTTTGACTGCCTATAGCTTCAAAGTTTGTGTTTTGTCAGTGTGTCTTTTAAAGATTACCTGAAAGTTATTTCCCATCAGTCTTTCTCAAGACTACCTACTTTTGAATTTAACATTTGTTTTAACTTTTTTCGTATCACCTGAAATGGCTGGACGGAAAAAGAAACCTCGCATCGCTGCGGGGAGGAAAAGAGAGGCATCTCTTTCTGACACATCGAGTGTCTGTAGTGACAATCCTTTTGATATTTTGCCTGAGCAAGAAGCTGGTGAAATGGAAGTTATTAATAATGAAACTATACAAAATATAAAATCTTTAAAAAAGGAGAAAGTTCCACCTATTGTGGTAACTATTTCTTCTGAATTTAATATATTCAAAAAGGAACTTTCAACGTTTGTTTCTGACGTTAAAGTTACCTATCAAATTGGCCGTAGAGGTGAATGCCGCTTATTAGCCGACTCAGTAAAGGGTCGTGATCGTCTTGTTCAGTATTTAACTGACAAGATGTACAAATTTTTTACATATGACACCAAGAACGCCAAGCCGTTCAAGGTTGTCTTGAAAGGTCTCACCAACGATCAAACCGTTGATGAGATCAAACTTACTTTAACAGAATTACTTGGCATAGCCCCTACCCAAGTAATTCTAATGAAACAAAAATCACGAGGCGAAAACAGTCAGAGAACTGGAATTTCCCTTGTTAATTATTTAATTCATTTTAACCGCAATGAGGTTAACAACTTAAAATTTTTTGAAAAAGCACATGCTTTGTATAATGTGCGTGTAAAGTGGGAAATTTATAGGAAGTATGGCGGAGGTGAAAAGCATATCACCCAATGCCGTACTTGCCAACGTTATGGCCATGGTTCCAAATTCTGTAACATGGACCAAAAATGTCTTAATTGTGGAGACTCTTCTCACAAAAAGGACACATGTCCTGTGAAAGAGAGTAAAAATTTTCGCTGTGCGAATTGTAACGGCAACCATATGTCAAATTTTTATCAATGCCCAGTCCGTTTAGCAATTGTTAAGGCAAGGCAAGGTAAACAAAATTCAATTTCTCAATTAAAACCAACTTCAAAACAAAATTCTCCAAGCGTACCAGTGACGCATAGTTTACCTACTCCTTTGCATACCCGTTTAACTTATGCACAGGTTACAGGTAGTTCGAACATTATACCGCCTAGTGTTGGTAGTTCGAAAATGACCGTTAATATGGGTAAGCAAAACAGGCTAGAAAATAATTGTACACCTATCACTCCAGCTAATATTGCTGCCGAAAATATTTTTTCTAATGTCAACTGCCTGGGGCCTATTACGGCAGGTAAACTTTCTTTTTTGCAACAGGCAATGTTCGATCTTATGAACGCCATGTTGCAGGCAAAATCAATGTTTGAAGCCATTCAAATAGGCACAAATTTTACTATTAAAATTGTTTCTAATTTAAAATTTAGCAATGATTTTAAATAAAACAATTAAAATATTAAATTGGAATGCTCGCTCATTGAAGGCCAATGAGAATGAGCTTTTTAACTTTTTAACAGTAAATAATGTGCATATTGCAATTATTACTGAAACATTTTTGAAACCTAACATAAAATTAAAATATGATCCCAATTACGTGGTTCATAGATATGATAGGATTCAGGGTTCCGGCGGTGGAGTTGCAATTGTTATTCATCGCCGAATCAAACATCGTGCTCTTCCCCATCTTGAGACGAAAGTTATTGAAACTTTGGGAATTGAAGTTCAAACTGAACTTGGGATTTTATTTATTGCCGCAGCATATTTACCATTTCAATGCACACGCGAGCTCAAAAATTATTTTAAAGGTGATTTACAAAAACTCACCAGAAATCGTTCGAAATTTTTCATAATCGGCGATTTTAACGCTAAACATCGTTCATGGAATAATTCTCAAAGTAATTCCAATGGCAAAATTTTATTCAATGATTGTTCTTCAGGATACTATTCTATTTTATCTCCGAATAGTCCTACATGCTTTTCTTCTGTAAGAAACCCTTCAACAATTGATTTGGTGCTTACAGATCAAAGTCATGTATGTAGTGATTTGATCACACATGCTGACTTTGATTCTGATCATCTTCCAATAACTTTTTCTTTATCACATGAATCAGTTTTAAACCCTATGAGCTCTGTTTTTAATTATAACAAGGCTAATTGGGAAAGATACAAAACTCATATTGAGAGAAATTTCAATAATGAGCTTGATTTGCAAAACGAAGTGAATATTGATTCCGCTTTGGAAACATTAAAATGTGCAATTGTTGATGCCAGGAATTATTCTGTTCCAAAGGCTCAAGTGAAATTTGATTCACCAATAATTGACGAAAATCTTCAACTTCTAATTCGTTTGAAAAATGTCCGCAGACGTCAATATCAACGTTCTCGTGACCCTGTTTTTAAAACTATTTATAAAGATTTACAGAAAGAGATTAAACATAGATTTACTCTTCTGAGAAATCAAAATTTTGAGACTAAAGTTGAAAAATTGAAACCATATTCAAAACCATTTTGGAAGCTGTCGAAGATTCTTAAGAAACCTTCAAAGCCTATTCCAGTTTTAAAAGATGGTGAACGTTTTCTTGTATCCAATGAACAAAAGGCTCAAAGACTTGCTCAGCAGTTTGAGAGTGTTCATAACTCAAATTTGAATTTTGTGAGTCCAATTGAAAATGAAGTCACACGTCAATTTGATTTAATTTCTTCCCAGAATTTTTTACCTGCAGAAATAATTGAAACTAACTTGAATGAGATTAAATCAATTATTAAAAATTTCAAAAATATGAAAGCACCTGGTGACGATGGAATCTTTAATATACTAATCAAACATCTCCCTGAGAGCACAATGGAATTTTTAGTAAAAATTTTCAATTGCTGCTTCAAAATTGCATATTTCCCCAAATTATGGAAAAATGCAAAAATTACTCCCATTTTAAAACCGGATAAGAACCCAGCTGAAGTTTCAAGTTATCGACCAATCAGTTTGCTTTCTTCAATAAGTAAACTGTTTGAGAGAATTATTCTTAACAGAATGATGTCACACATCAACGAAAATTCAATTTTTGCAAATGAACAGTTTGGATTTCGCCATGGGCATTCCACAACTCATCAATTGCTCAGAGTTACTAATATGATACGAGCTAACAAATCTGAAGGTTATTCCACTGGAGCTGCTCTTTTAGACATAGAAAAAGCATTCGACAGTGTTTGGCATAAAGGTTTGATTGCGAAATTGCAAACTTTTAATTTTCCAATTTTCCTAATCAAAATTTTAAAAAATTATCTTACTGATCGAACTCTGCAGGTTGTCTATCAGAATTCAAAATCTGATAGATTTCCTGTCAGAGCAGGTGTACCTCAAGGTTCAGTCTTGGGTCCAGTCCTGTACAACATATTCACTTCAGATCTTCCTGATTTGCCTCCAGGATGCACAAAGTCATTGTTCTGCGATGACACAAGCATTTCCGTAAAAGGAAAAAGTCTTCGTGTCATATGCAGCCGATTGCAGAAAAGTTTAGATATTTTTTCTTCCTACTTGCAAAAGTGGAAAATCTCTCCCAATGCTTCTAAAACTCAAATGATAATTTTTCCGCATAAGCCTAGGGCTTCTTTCCTCAAGCCAAACAATAATCACGTTGTCAAGATGAATGGGGTTATTTTAAGTTGGTCCGACAAGGTTAAGTACTTGGGACTAATTTATGATAAAAAACTTATTTTCAAAGAGCACATTGAGAGTATACAAGCCAAGTGCATCAAATATACGAGATGTTTATATCCTCTCATTAACAGGAATTCTAAACTTTGTTTAAAGAACAAACTTTTGATTTACAAACAAATTTTTAGACCAGCAATGCTTTATGCTGTACCGATCTGGTCAAGTTGCTGTTCAACAAGGAAGAAAACGCTTCAAAGGATTCAGAATAAAATTCTGAAAATGATTTTGAAGCGTCCTCCTTGGTTTGGTACACTCGAATTACATAGACTTACTGGTGTTGAACCATTAGAAGCTATGTCAAATAAAATTATTAACAATTTTCGACAAAAATCGTTGCAATCCTCAATTGCTACGATAAGCTCTCTTTATAGCCAATAAGTTAGCAATTAAGTTAGTTGTAAGTTTACTTCCCCTTTTCTGACAAGTAGGTTTAAATCCCTACGAATGATAAGTCCTAATTGCGAAAGCAAACAAATCCTAACAATTAAAATTACAAATTTCTAACAGTGTTGAGAAGTCACCATTTGTGATTGGACACACATACTCATTATTTACTAATATTTATCATAAATACTTAAGCTACTAACAAATCCCCCCTTAAAAAAAAAAAAAAAAAAAAAAAAAAAAAACAATACAACAGGGTAAACAATGTTTATGCCATCATGCACAATTTTCGCCCTCTTTATCTTCAAATCGTTGACAATCGCCTTCTCGCGCTTTTTTGCTTCCTTCTGTTTTTTTTTCTGTCAAGCTACTCTCGAGCTTGCAGTGCTTCTGTATCAGGATGCCAATGAAATGCATGGGATAAATTCAAGAGATGGGGCATTAAGGTTTTGTCTTTTCGAAAAATGTCCTTAGGCAAGTTTTCAAGCGGACTTTGGGAAGAAGAGCCTCAGAGTGACCAATGAAAAAATGCACATAACACCGTCAAGATGCATTTTGCAAAATGCGTAAAACGCTGAGATCTGTTCTGGAATGTATAAGAAATTTTATCACTCTGAATAAACAATTTGAAAAAAATATTATTAGCTACTGTTTGTTTTTGATATAGAAAAAAATCGAGAAAACTTTAACAAATAGCTTCTCAAGGTGACGTCTTTTCCCAACAAAATCCATTAGTCAAAAGGTCGAACACAGTATAAAAAAAAAACTATTTT
This sequence comes from Wyeomyia smithii, assembly GCF_029784165.1. NCBI lineage: Eukaryota > Metazoa > Arthropoda > Insecta > Diptera > Culicidae > Wyeomyia > Wyeomyia smithii. The sequence goes on along the minus strand of NC_073696.1, from coordinate 166,587,647 downwards.
TTTCTGCGATACACTTTATGTGGAGAATGTTGAAAATAACAGTCTTGATTATTTATATTATTAACGAAATTTCAGCAGATATTGACCTAGTTCCCGCATTATGACAGACGAACACAGTTTGTTGAAAATATTTATTTATATTCTCTTTAAAGTATGTCACTTGCAAATGCAATTAAAATATTCCGCAATATGAATGTGCTGCTTGTGATTAAAATCATATTAGAAATCGAGAAGTACAAACCGGGTAGTTCCGTTCCGGTCCGGTTCGAAATAAAATCGAGACTCTAAGTTTCCGGTCCTATCTGATTTTTGACCGGTTCTACCCGATGCGATGTCGAACAGTATTCACAAGAAGTTTCAATACGCCTCCCGCGACGCTAATTACTTTTTGACTTCTAAGAATCTGACAATATATGTTACGGAACAGTAAATTTATCCACCTAACCAAGCCTGAATCTATTTGACGCAGATCTTGCTGCGAAGCCGCTGTCGACTTTGGCTGAAACCAACAACCAGCTTTCCCCTAACCGGCAGAATCATGCCAGTTAGGTTATCGTGCAAAAAACAGGTTTTCATGTTGACATTTCCTCAGAAACTGTTGAACAAATAAAACGGCGGACATGAAGGATAACGATTTTCCCGGCGTGAAGCCTAATTTCCCGGTTTTCCCGTATTTTTTTCCCGGTGATTTGAAATTTCCGGCGTTTTCCCGCTTTTCCCGGTAGAGTGGGCACCCTGCGATCAGCGCAGGAAAGAATATGTAGAACGGAACTGAAAAGATAGAGAAATAAAAAGGCTTCGGAAATACAGTTTGAAAAGAGCTGGGAGTCCTTACCAGAAGAATTAGAAATATGCCTGAACAAAATTGAAGAAATTGAAAAAACTTTAGAATCCAGAAAAGTTAAGAAATCTCCAAATCAGAACTACAAATCACGATTACTACATTTATTGTTTCGTGTACTAAGAAATAAACCATACGTTACAGAAGAGGCCGACAGAAATATTATTTCTGATCTAGCAGGCCAATGCGTGAGGTTATTGAATGACTTCTATTCAATAGCATCCTCCTACCCAGAAATTCGAAGAACGGAAACTGATTTAGCAAACCTTCAGTTATTGAAACTACGTTTTTCTTTACCTGATAATGAGGATACGAATGAACCTACTACCCAGAATGAACAGTTTACCACCCACCAGGCATCTAGTCAGGCAAGTGAGGAAATAATTAGAATAGAAGAAATAGGAAACAAGGTGGTGGAATTGGATAATTCTCCAGAACCTCATGAATTTGAAAACAACGACGAAGAAAGTGGAGCGACAGCTCTCCCGTCGATGGAAGTGAGAATGTTACGAGAAGAAAACCTACAACTCAAAGGAACACTTGCAAGAATATTGTCTTAAATGGAAATTTTAGATACAACGCGCGTCGCTAACGAAAAGCATACAACATAAGAAATTGAACAACTGAATAATAACCAAGAACCGAACCAAAGTGCCGATGACGAGTCTCTAATAGGCTTAGATTTAGTCAAGACGAATGAACAGAAAATCACTTATAAAGGCTTGTTAGAATGGCTTGCACAAGATCAACATTTACCCAATATAATGCCAATCGATGAAGAGAGTGAGAGAAACAATCGTAAAAATAATGCCTCACGTCAAACACCGAAACCAGAATCTAACCCCAGGGATAATATGATTCGAGAATTCTCGAGTACACGACTCCCGATACACAAATGGAAAATTAAGTATGATGGCATGGATGGCGGTCGGCAATTGAATGAATTCCTAAAGGAAGTTGAGTTCAATGCCAGATCGAAAGGTTATACTAACCGAGAGCTTTATAATTCTGCGTATCACTTGTTCTTGGGAAAAGCAAGATCGTGGTACATGGAAGTGAATGAGCATAACGAACTGCAAACGTGGGAGAATTTAACGAGAGAGTTGAAGCGTGAATTCTTACCACCCGACTTGGATTATCAATATGAGCGACAAGCACAGTCTCGCAAGCAAGGTTTTAGAGAGCGTTTTCAAGATTATTACCTGGAAATGACTCGAACTTTCCGAAGTATGACGATCCCTTTGGCTGAAGAGAAGAAATTTCAGCTTCTCTTCCGTAATCTGCGTCCCGAATACAAAGGCGCGATGCTTGCCAGCAACATAACAACAATCGCAGGTATGCGAGAGTTTGGAAAAAGTTTCGACTCAATAAACTGGCAATGGTTTATGGGAAACGACAGGGGAAATGGCAGAAGTGGGAGAGAAGGAAATCGGCAAATTAATAAAATTAGTACGGAGCGAAGACAGTCCGGATATAACAACCAGCGACCGTGGAACAGAGGGGATACATTTCAAAGAGAATGTCGTAACTCTAACAGAGATTCAAATGTTGAAAGTAATTATTATACCCAAAACCAAAAGTTACCCGCACCGTCCCACGATTCTAAACATGTACCGTACAAATCCTACCTTCGCCCAGAACCAATAAATACCGAAAAGCCCGGTCCAAGTCGAAACCGCATCATTAGAATTGATTTTAAAATCATATATTCCGGTAAAAAATGGTACGTGTTTCAACTGTCACGAGTTTGGCCATAGTTTCCGACAATGTAAACAAGAAAAGCAATTATATTGCGGAACTTGTAGTTTCCCTGGTTTTGTAAACAAGGATTGTCCGTACTGTGCTACAAAAAACGACGAGAAGGCTGCTCGCTGAGGCATGGTAGCCTGAAACAAATTATAAAAAGCCCTCAGACTAGTGAGAGCACTAGAACTAACAATTTTCGCTATCAGTTAGGACACAAACCCATTTCACCTGAATTACCGTACGTAGAAGAAATAAACACAATTTTTTTACATCCTCATAGAGATAACCGACCGTTTGTTAGAATCGATCTTTTAGGAATCGAAATGTTGGCCTTATTAGACAGTGGTAGTAATCAAAACGTATTGGGAAAAGGGTCAGAGCGTCTATTGAAAAATCTTAATTTGAACTACTCACACTCTGAACTGACTTTAATAACGGCAGAAGGTAATCCAGTACCAAGTATAGGAGAAATTGAAGTTCCAGTCTCATTCAACGGTACGACAAAACTCGTTTCCTTCGTGATTGCCCCTTCGTTAAAAAGGCCGTGTTACCTCGGAATGTCCTTTTGGGACCAGTTCGGAATTTATCCTGCTCTTCGGGAAAATTTTATCGAAGTACTCGATGAGTCCCAAGTAGAACAGGGCGGAGAATTCAATTTGAGCCCCAAGGAGCAAGCTGAATTAGAGGAAGTAAAAAGAGAGTTTTTAACACCTGAGTCTGGGAATATTGGATGTACTCATTTGCTATCCCATACCATTGAAATAAAAGATGAATTTAAAGATCAACCACCAATACGCAAAAATCCGTATCCATGGAGTCCGCAAGTCCAGCGAAAAATTGACAACGCTTTGGATAACATGCTCCGTGACGATATTGTAGAAACATCCCGATCTCCGTGGGCACAACCAGTTGTCCCGGTGTCGAAGCGAGATAGCGATGCTGTGCGCCTATGTCTTGATGCGAGAAAGCTCAATGAGCGCACTAAACGTGATGCTTATCCACTGCCGCATCAGAGTCGCATTTTAAGTCGATTAGGCGACATCCATAAATTACGTAACGCAAAAAAAACGATTTTTGGGCCCCCCCACCCCCCATATGTAACGAAACGTAACGCCAACATCTACCCCCCCATAAAAATTACGTAACGCTGCAGAAGGATTTCCTTGATAAACATAACGGTGAACATACCTCCCCCCACCCCTGTGTAACAAATCGTAACGCTCAAGGATACCCCCCTCCCCCCTATGAGCGTTACGTAATTTATGGATACCGCCTTAGGATCGTTTAAATATTTGACAACGATAGACCTTAGTCAGGCGTTCCTGCAAATCCCACTCAACGTAGAATCTCGACCCTACACGGCATTTTCCATCCCGGGAAGAGGGTTATTTCAGTTCAAACGTTTACCGTTCGGACTTGTAAATAGTCCCGCGACCTTAAGCAAATTAATGGACAGGGTACTGGGATTTGGAGAGTTAGAACCGTTTATATTCGTGTACTTAGACGACATTATTGTCGCTAGCAGTACCTTCAAGGAACATGTCTCTAAGTTGAAGGAGTTGGCAAGAAGATTAAGGGAAGCTAATTCACGGATTAACCTAACAAAATCGAAATTTTGTGTACCGGAAGTGCCATACTTGGGCTATATATTATCTAAAGACGGGTTAAGGCCCAATCCCGATCGCGTACATGCGATTGTTGCGTATGAGGTGCCTAAATCTGTTCGTGCGTTACGTAGATACCTCGGTATGATAAATTATTATCGCAGGTTTATTGACCAATTCAGCGCACTCACGGCCCCGCTAACAGATCTGGTAAAAAACCGTCCTAAAATGAACAAGAAGCGGATCAGGCCTTCCGAGCTACAAAAGAAAAGCTAGTTAGTGCTGCTATAATGGCGAACCCCGATTTTTCCCTCCCCTTCACAGTGCAAACTGTTCCAAGCGACCATGCCATTGCGGGGGTGCTAACACAGATCCAACAGGGCGATGAAAACAGTTATCGCTGTATGATGAGTTGGTGAAGGTATTAATTCTTAAAAAACGCGAACTCAAACTTTCGTTAGCGTTTTAAAAAAAGTTCCACCGAGTTCCTCTCCAAAATATACATCAAAAGTTTGCTTGAAGTGTCCTCTACAAAATATATAAAAATTAGCTGCAACTCTGAAAGTTTTTTTATTTTTCGTATGTTAATGCCGATCGCTCGTGAAGCGGCAGATATTTGAAAAGTGGTTTAACTGCAATGCAAGCAAAAAAACATCATATGTATTTCGATATTGTCTCTACCAGAAGATACAGTCGAGCATGTTTATTAAGATTTGCACAAGTTTTCTGCTGTATATTGTCCGAAATTGGGGTCCGAAACTCGAAAGGGGAGAAATGCAATAGAATAAAAAAGTATTTTATGAAAAAGCATGAAATTTGGTTGCAGTCACCGCTTGCTCTTCCTCGATTCTGCGAGAATAATAATTATGAATACAACCACATTTCTTCTCGTGAGCGTCCTCAGAAACTTTTTGAAAGCTGTTCAACCAGAATTAAAAAAGGGCGAGTTGCAGAGCTCGTTGAAAATAACTCCCCAAAAGAATTAGTATTTGCTGCTACCGTTCCAAACAACTATTCCAATTCGTTTGAAGATGACCCAAAACTTGACTTGATAATATAATATGCATCTTTAAGAATTTTAAATTGTTTGTTACTCTGGTAATTATTAATTTTTCGTTATAATTGCGCATAAATCACTTTTGCAATTATGTAAATGTAAGTAAAACATAGAAACCGCAGTTTTCGTTACAATGTACATCTTTTACAAAGAGATTAACGGTTTCTTGTATAGTATGAGTGCGTTGGCGTTTGGGACAGTTTTGTGATATAGTGTATCACATAAGACCTTTATGCATTTAGTAGCTCTGAAGGTAACGAATGACATTCCTTGTTACATCAACATGTTTTATCGACAAAATCGTGTAGTTTTGAATTTTGTCTCGTCTTACCCTACATTCAACGCACTGTGCGTCGTCGAGGTTGTCACGTTGGAGTATCGAACTGCAGCAGTATGATATGATAGTGAAACATCGTAAGGGATCCATCGTGTCCCGTTCGATGGAAATTTTAGAACTAGATGCGAAACCAGATTGGTACTCCAAACTATTTAAATCGGTACAACGTGACCCCGAAAAATATTTAGATTTCAAGATTGAAAAAGACAAACTGTACAAACTAGTGTCATCACAATCAGACGTATTAGACTATGTGTTTGATTGGAAGTTGTGTGCCCCTGAGTCCAAACGTAAGGAGGTTTTGTATAAAGAACACGATGAGTCGTTTCATATTGGATACGAGAAAACCATAAAAAAAATTGAAAAATATTTTTATTGGCCACGTATGGCAGCAGAGTTAAAAAAATACATTTGCATTGCAAATTGCGAAACTTGCAAGCGTATTAAACATTCCACAATTTCAACGGTGCCTGAAATGGGAAACCAACGCGTTACCACTAGGCCATTCTGAATTCTCACAATTGACTATATACAATCTCTTCCAAGGAGCAACAAGGGAAATGCTCATTTGCTTGTCCTTATGGATGCTTTTTCCAAATATTGTATTTTAGTTCCTGTGCGGAAGATTTCGGCAAGTAATGTGTGTGAGATTTTGGAACAACAATGGTTTAGGCGACTCTCGGTTCCCCAATACCTCATTTCGGACAATGCTACCACTTTTCTCTCGAAAGAGTTTCAGCACATGTTGGTCAAGTACGAAGTAAAACATTGGGCGAACGCGCGACACCGTAGCCAGGCGAATCCCACTGAAAGGCTCAATCGAACGATAAATGCGATGATGCGGAGCTACGTCCGGGAACTATGGGACATCCGCATCTCCGAGGTTGAGTTCATCCTGAACAATACCATTCATGCCACGACCAATCATACGCCATATCAAGTGATCTTTGGTCACGAGATAGTGACGAAGGGATCCGACCATCGACTTCAAACACATCCCTGTCACGAATGTCATTCCCATACATTTTGCTTGAACCCGTTTTTCTCTGGCTCTCTGGCCCGATTATACGTCAAAAGGCTGTCAGTGCTCGCGAAACAGCCGGTTAAGCTCCGTCCATGCGAGATCAACTGTTGCTGCAAGTGGTGTGTAGAAATGCGAAGCGCGAAGAGCGTTTGTTTTGTTTCGAAAGTTTTATGGATTTTGTGTGCAGGACATAAATGGTCACGTTCAAACATGTTCTAACACGTTCCGGATCACCCTACATTCAATATACTTAGAAGCATTACAAAAATCCGCGTGTTACTGATGTGGCACAATGAACGGATCTTAAGACCATATTTTCAACACTAGCGCCATCATCATCAGCGGCGGCTTCAGGAAGCAGTTGCCATGACATAGATATGACTTCAAAAGATCGATGAACTGACCAACGACCAACGGATGGAAAAAATGAACACTATCAGTCGGGAAGTGTACAGCAAAGTCGCTGGTTATCTTGTGAAGGCACACTGTGAAGTGAAAAAACGCTATGATCTGCGACACAAAAGATATTCGCCGACCTTTGACGTTGGCCAAAGTATTTTCAAGAGAACATTTCGTCAGTCCTCGGCGAAAGATAATTTCAACGCCAAACTGGGTGAAGTGTATGAACCCTGCGTGGTTTTGGCAAAGAGAGGAACAAACTCTTACGAAGTGACTGATCCAAACGGCAAAAATCTCGGTGTTTTTTCGGCTGGTGATTTAAAAGCCAAAAATGAAAAAAGAATTAAGAAATATCCTTACAGAATAGTAAGAATGGTGAAACCTGGTGATCCTTATTATGACGATGGAAGGATCAATGTGTTGTTTGGTGATAGCAGGATTGGTGGCATTAATAAAAGCCACAGAGTTCTTTTAATATCGGCAGCATCACTGGGGAGTGTGATTTGAGATAGGTACGTACAAGCCTCTAAAATCATCACATTTGTCAATTGTGGGCATGGTTTATAACCAAGGATATTCATTAATTATTTCCAAGGACGTTAAATATGTTTGTCTTTGGGTAAATCAGCCGGCCATTTGTATTTTATTTCTGTGATTGGCGCGTGGTGATAATTGGAAATGCTATTCGTACTGCATTTGATTCACTACAGTTTAAGGAAAAAATAGTACAAAATCAGAATGATCACAGGCCTGAATTCATTATAAACGCGATATATACCGTTTTCGACTAGAGGGACCCTGAGGGCTCGTAGAGTTTCTTGCGCCTGAGTAGCGGGAGTAGCAAAAGATTAGTTACAAATCAAAAAGAAAATGATTTAAATTTAGCTAAATGGTTGAAGAATAGAAGCGTTCTAAAAGGAAAGGGCAAGGCAGAAAAGTGGATTGATAAACGGATTAGACTAAAGGTGAAACTTATTCCAAATTGAGTTTAGTTGAAAGTGCCACAAAGACCTCCGTTAATGAAATTAAATGAGAAATATATCTCACAAGCCAAATTTATCCCAAATACAGCTGACAATGACTCTTAAATTAGAACAGCTGTAGATTTTTGATTGCAGGCCAATATTTTTTTGGCAGATTTCGATTTTGTTGGAAAAAATCTTGTCCAAGTGGAAATTATCATTATCCCCTCCCCACCCTACCGTGGACATTTGCGGTCAAGAGAACACCTTCAGCTTTTAAATGAACCGTATTGGCGCGATACTTTTTTAAAATAAGGTTGTCCCACCAGAGACATCATGAGGTTACTACAATAAGGTATAACCATGAAAAAGAAGGAAATTTTGCGACAATAAAAACCTGCACGCAGAGACGACTCGTGACTTTCAAACCTACCGGTTCAATTATAAGTTCTGAAAACCACAGTTTATGGGATATTATCAGCTCAAACCCGCAAAATACGCAAGTTATTTCACCTGCACCTATGGACGACTCACCTCTGCCTGCACGCAAGTGTTCAAGGTTCGGCGGCATTAATGAAAAAATAACTTTAGTTTTGTACAGAATGGTGCTTATTACGGGAGTCACTTCACGGTGAAATATATTTCACTCTCACGCTCACTTTACTTTTTTAGACCTATTACCGATTCCACCTCAAGTGAGGTGACAAAAATCACCTCCGTGGAGTGAGATTGACAGTGAAGTGAAATTGAGAATAGTACAAGTGAAATGAAATTGTTTCCCAGCTCAAAAATCTCTAAGTCCCAGAAATTCGTTTTTTCCGTTTTTTTAGATAACACCAGATCTTGACGTGTTCTGCATTTCTAAGACATTCGGCATCAAAAAAAATGTTTTTTTCGGTATCGAAAATTTCCTGAACTAGTTTGCATTTTTTTAATCGTTATAGTTGCGTACATTCTGTAAAATTGAGAATAAAACCAGGAGCCGGGTAGATTGCAAACGGTAATAACAGCGAAACTGCATGATGGATTACAATAATCAATATGTCGTTCAACAGATTAAAGTTTCTTCAATTTTGTTATATCCTGGTTATCATTATTATTCTATCAATCAGTGGTAAATATCAATGAAAAGTTTCAAGATCAAATATTCGCGAAAAATGAACCAATGACATGTCTAGCACAAATAACATTAATAGACATCAACCCGTTTACTATGACATTCTATCTATATATTTCGAAGGTAAAGGTTTCTCAAATAGTTCGTAACTATCTCTTTCCTCAAACAATTTATTACCCTGCTGAATAAAAGGTGATGTCTTGAAGGAAAACATACTGGTAAAGTACGAGCCATGTGAAGTATAAAAAGTGATCAAAACATGACCACGTGGTTTAGGAACGGTTCCATATCTAATTAATAAAAATCAATTGATGTTCGTGTGCGATCAAATACCTCGGGAACGGCTTGACGTATTTGCATGATTCTTTGTTTGTTTTGTTCGTCGTTGGTCCGGTTTACACGATAAAGTTGGGAAAATGTACTGGAAGAGTTGAAAATGATGAAAAATTTAATTTCTCATACGTTTCAATGGAGAGCTTTTTCATTAAATTCCAAAGTTACCCTGGATCGTTCGTACAAATCGAATTCACAGTTCTGTACAACGTCACTATGCTCTGTAGCGAATATTCATGATACACATCATGATGCAAGTTATTCATGTTTTTCAAAGCTGGTCATACGTTTTCAACGTGGTTGATTGGAAATCCAAATGTGAACAGAACATTGTCTGCCTGTAACCGCATAATTGTAACATTCGACATTTTATGGATTTCGTGCTTTTCATTGGGAAATGCTTAGAATAGTATGTACTTTTTACATCTGAAAAAATATACTTATGTTTGTTTGAAAAACGTCGTAAAAAAATACCAAGTTGTTTTGTCACATAGCATAAATAACCGCGTAGTTGTCACTTTAATCAACTTTTCCAACTTTTTTGACAAAAAAGCTTCCATCCAAATTCACATCTGCATCCTTTGGAACTCGGAAGTTATTCTGGTTCGGTACACAACCACCGGTGACCCTTTTCTGATGTTCAGCTCATGCTTGTTTAATACATGAAAAACTTCATTTCCCCTGTGATATATTCCAAAAGTAGCTTAAAAGTGACGGCATAAATGTATCATTGCAAAAATTTCAACCAATTTGTCTTCGAAAGTAATGTTCAATGTATAAATAGTGTAAAGTAGTGCTTTCTTCAAGATACTAAGTTTATTTAAAGTGTCTATTTGCAAGAAAATATTGGGAACAATGCATTAAAGGTCAAAACATAAAAGTGCGATTTGCTCAAACAACCCATTTTGCAAATGTTACAAATATGCGATTATGGGCTGTTGTTTGTTGTAAATTTCAGAACTATTAAACCGATCACTGTATATTGTTCTAAGTTTCGACTGCGCCACTAAATATCTCTCTCAGAGCATCGTGCATCATTATACCTTCATTGCATAAATGAAAATGAAATTTGATAAGCAATGATACCCACTGATATATCTCACTTATTAAATATTATTGAATATTTTGTACGGTATTTTTGATCAATTTAATTCGTCTTCGTATTCAATAATAATTATAAGGATATACTAGCCTAAACGAGGAAATACCCATGCTTTGCTTACGTATATAAGTTTGGTGGTGGGAGGAATTTATTTTCACTGTCGGAGTGGTGTAGCGGTTTCAACTTGTGTTACTGTTCAGTTAACTGTTTTACCATCTTCATGCAGGCTTTTTAAGTTTGTGTAAGATCCCCGCGTATGCTGTGTCGAGGTTGTCCACATCAATACGACGGTTCACTATGTGTGGTGTACAGTAGATGTGACACATTCCTAAAAATGGTAGTGAAGCTGTGTGTTTTGATCTATCTATTATGCATGTTTTCTCTAAGTCGAATCTGTGTTCTGTGTCGATGCAATGCTCAATGAGAGCGGTTTTCTCTCTTAGCTCAGATAACTGGTAGTTTGTCTGTGTGTCCGCACTTAGTATCCACCCACTGCAAACAACCTTCAGGATATGGTCAACATAGCAAGCACAACCAACATAACACCAACATCGCTTACAGATCTCTCTTTTACATCCCCAAACTGAGTGATCATCTCATTAATCTGTTCAAAAAGGCTTATCTGCATCGCTACAAAATTGAACAAAACTGTAAACAGCTTCCACAGTCAAGTTAATGATCCTACAAATAAAAATGAAAATAGCAACATTATTCCTAAAATTCCGTGTGGCGGCTTTAACAACAGCTACATTGGAATGACTCCAAACAAATTAAAAACCAGACTTTACGGACATGCATCAAACGTAAACAAACTCAACCAGATACTAAGTGCGGACACAGACAAACTACCAGTTATCTGAGCTAAGGCGTCGCACACAAATTACGTAACGTTAAAAATCTAGATTTCAGAACCCCCTCCCCCCTAAGTAACGATAGGTAACTCCCCCCCCTAAAATTACGTAATGCTGAACATCCTGACCCCCATCCGAAATTTCCAATTTCAAGCAAATCACGTAATTTGTGTACGACGCCTAAGATTCGACTTAGAGAAAACATGCATAATAGATAGATCAAAACACACAGCTTCACTACCATTTTTAGGAATGTGTCACATCTACTGTACACCACACATAGTGAACCGTCGTATTGATGTGGACAACCTCGACACAGCATACGCGGGATCTTACACAAACTTAAAAGCCAGCATGAAGATGGTATAACAGTTAACTGAACAGTACCGTAAAACGGGGTGAATAGAAACAGCGGGGCGAATAGAAACAATACTTCTAATCTTAAAAAATGTTATTACAAGTGTTTTACAACATTCAAAAATCATGAAAAAAAGTTTTCTCGAATAGTTCATTAGTAAGCAAGTTCTCCAAGCCCATTTATGCTTTGAAAGCACTACTGTCAGTTTGTTAAAAAATCACAAGGATTGTATGCAAAGCCACGACCGCAAAGTTGACGTAGAACTACAGCAGGTTGTTAGTTAATTAATTGCATTCAATATGTTTAAAATTTTGTGTAAAAGAGGAGTTGAAGTGCGGAACGAATTACCGTTTGGGGCTAAAGTCCCTTCAAAAGAAATCAATCAATCAATCAAACCAGCAAACCAAATCAGCAAACCAGAAAATTCTCAGCTCAAAAAGATCCTCGACCTCGGGAATCGAATCTGACATCACAACCGTGTGGAATAGCTAGCCGTTCGATATCGCTAACCACAGAACCACGGGGGCCACATGTAGTTCAATTTTATATGAGAAATAATGTTGATCGCGTGTGCTGCCGCGACAGAGGGGATTAAAGCATTTTTCTGATAACACAGTTGAAAGCTGTTTTTTCATTGAAAATTTGGCAGCTCATATATTTTGAATGCCAACATTCCACAACGTTTGTGTGTTGTCAAAATACGGCAACTTTTTAAGGTAGTGTCGGCTAATGTACCTACTACTGATGCTGCTCGCTACTGCACAAGGGCAGCTTTTACTAGAGGAAGTCTGCTGCACCAGCTGGGACTGTCACTATCGCTGCTGATACCACTGCTGTGTTACTGATGCTATCCGCTGTCACAGCTGCTGTTATATAAGGACTGTAAGGATTGTTGTTGTCTAGCACTAACATAAGCAGTTTCGGCTGAAACAGGTTCTCATATAGGCCAAATTGTACATTCCGAATTAGTGTCGACCGTGCTTGGGAAAGCAATCATATAACGATCATTTAGATCATTCGGAATCTGCGTTTCAACAAGGATTGACTATACTCGATAGTATAGCTGCTTGCATATTCAGGCTTGACAGTTTTTAAGGGGTTTAACTATGCGATAACGTAATCTTGATAGTTTGTTCGGGTGTAGCATATTACTGAAGGATAATTCCGTACGTTCTGAGGCATGAAACTGAAGTCAAATTTATAACTGTTATAACTGTTATTTAAAAGTGTAATTAATTTAAGAGAATATTTTAACTCTTCTGTAAGATATTTAAATAATCCCGGAAAGGACAATTTGCTGTCTAATTCAATCGGAAAAGACGCTGATCACATCTTTGCGTTATCACTGACAGTGCGAATAAGATATTCTTTGTAATAGATGACACAGTAAAAAGCTGTTTTAACACTCTAAACTTGACGGCTCATGTATTTTGAACGCCAGCTTTCCAGAAAGTTACTGTGTTGTCAAAATGAGGCAACTTTTCCGCACTAAGACAGCATTTTATTAAAGAAAGTGCCGCTGAATCAGCTGGCTCTGCCACTATTGATGCTGATACCCGCTGCAACTGCTGCTACTATCCGTTGCCACAGCTGCGGCCGCTATCCGCTGCCCTGCTGCTGCTGTTGCTAAGAAAGGACTGTTGCAGTCGCTGTCTAGAGCTAATATAAGCAGTTTCGGCTGAAACAGGTTCTTATATAGGCCAAATAGTACATTTCGAAAAGCTAGATCTATGAATCTGTCGACCGTGCTTGGGGAAGCAATCATATAACGACCAATCAGAGGTCAAATTTTTCGTTTTGAAAAGGCTTGACCATCTTCAATAGTACAATAGTTTGAATAATAAAATTAGAATTTTCCGCATTTGAGAGGATTCTTAGAAGATTTTCCAATCGATTGATGCAAGAACGAAGTAAATCCATCGAAAACTGACTGATTTATTAGTATTTAAAAATTGAACATTTTTTTCACCTTTTCCGGTTCTAGATTCTCATTTTACATCCCTACGTAGCCGAACTTCCTGAGAGACGTAATTCTACGTCAGAAAAAGTACAAAATGGAGGCTCGAGTTCAGAGCGTTTCCAAGTGCCAAAAACTTTGCCTTTGAAAGCCATTTTGTTTAACTTTGAGCTTGTTCCTGTGCTGTGCAACGATCCAGTCGTTGGTGAAGCGTTCAGAGTTTCTATATTGAATTTGAGGATTGCCCTAAGGTATTTATCAACCTTTTGCTTAGGTTTCAAGGAAAACTCCCGGTTGGCAAATTTACGGGGCGAATAGAAACAACGCCATAGTGAATGTTTTTACACAAAACCAAAATTTTTAAAAATGCAATCACATTTTCCAAGTAAAATGATGCCTGAACCAGGTTTTGTACATTCTCTGCTTATTTGGTTAGGACTTACGAACAAAAAGACCAAAAAAAGGAACAAAAAACCGGATTCACTCTGTCTGATGTAAACCGCAAGAATATCATATATAAAAACTGTCCCTTCGTCAAGCTGCCACGAAATATGGAATCATCTTTATCAGCTACCATCAGAAGCCAATCCAGCAGATAACCAAGTTATTGGCCAAAAAACTTCACAAAAGTTTGATTTACTGAGTGATGTCTGACATGAATTGACAAAGACATCAACAACTCGAAAGAAACGGCCCATGAGTCCAGTTCTACCAGCAAGAAGTGTTACTGGACGCCGTTTCTGGACGAAGTACAAGAAGACCCTGTATCGGTAGAAATGCTTGACTCAACCCCGAATTCTTCCGTCCCTAATTAGGATTCTGTTGGGACATATTCATAAAATAGGATGGCATACATGTTTGCTTGATTCGTTGTTTTGCTTTCGTCTCGATTAGACGCAAATTGTTTATCTCCGTTTGATTCGCAAAGTAACAATACACGAGTTATCGTACGGGTGTTTTTTTTTTCGATTAGTTCTTGTGCTGTGCGATAACAATAGCCTGCAATATATCGGCAGAAACATCTTCTGCACACTGGTAGGGGCAGGCTACCCCGCCAGTGATCTGATACGCAGCTGATATATCAGCAAGAATAATTCTCCCGCACCGCTGTTACCCCGCTAGCAGCACGGACCATTATACGATCGAGCGAGTGGAAGTCAACCACAAGTGGTAGATGCCGCGTGTAAGATACGGCCACTGTGTCACAACACGAAGCTGGATCGTCATTGTTTGTTCTGCAGAGACACTCGATTGATCCTACTATCAGCCGTGAGGTCGTGACTTAGACGTTCGATGAAGTATTCACTCTAGAATTTTTATCGTTATTATTAATATTATTACTATCAATATTATTATTATTGATATTATTATTATTATTATTATTATTATTATTATTATTATTATTATTATTATTATTATTATTACTATTATTACTATTGTTATTAGTATTAGTATTACTGTCTTTTTTTTATTTTGATCCATTTTAGTTTGAAAAATTGTTTTTTAAATTTAATATCAACTACTTGATCCCCCCCCCCCCACATTCGAATATTTATCGTTTGTGTGCGGTAGAGCGTAACGCTCTCGCAAAATGGACGACATGCAGGTGCAACTATTCCTGGATGTGGAAACAAATGGGGAAGAGATTGAGATCTCCCCCATCAATTCCCCTCTACCTTCTCCGCTACCTAGCCCCGTACCAAGGGTACCGGCAACACGGGTGAGAGCTTACCCAGATGCTTCGAAAGGTCCGTTCATAGTTTTTTCAGGCCCATAAAAAAGCCTCTTAATATTATACAAATAGGCAAGGACCTGGCAAAACAGTTTTCGGACGTAACCGAAATTACAAAGGTTAGACCGAACAAACTGCGAGTTGTCGTGAGTAGCTTGAAGCAAGCAAACGCAATTGCTAGCTACGAGCTCTTCACGAGAGAGTACCGCGTGTACATCCCTGCCAAGGACGTGGAGATCGACGGTGTGGTTACCGAAGGAAGCCTCACGGTCGATGACATTTTGCGTCACGGGGTTGGCTGTTTCAAGAACCCCCTGATTCAAGATGTAAAGATACTGGATGTCAAGCAATTGCATTCAGTTTCCATCGAAGAAGGGAAGAAGAAATTCCTCCCTTCGGATTCCTTCCGTGTAACATTCGCCGGATCTGCACTGCCGAACTACATCTCTTTGGACAGAGTTCGTCTGCCTGTACGCCTGTTCGTACCGCGGGTCATGCATTGCCAAAACTGCAAGCAGTTAGGTCATACAGCCACCTACTGCTGCAACAAGACACGCTGCAGCAAGTGCGGAGGCAATCATGCTGAGACCGCTTGCAGTGAGGATACTGAAAAGTGTCTTTACTGCGAGGGAACTCGGCATGACCTTTCGGCGTGTCCCGCGTACAAACAGCGCAAGGAAAAAATTAAGCGTTCCCTCAAGGAACGATCAAAGCGCTCTTTTGCAGAAATGCTTAAGAGGGCTGAGCCACCCTCGACAGGAAACATTTTTTCCTTTTTGCCAACCGATGAGGGTACCTCTGACGATCCCGTCGAAGGGTGTTCTTATGCCATGCCAGAAGGATCTAGGAAGAGGAGAATGATCAACTCTCCTAATCTTTCTCGCAAAGGCCGCAAGATAACCCCTAGCGGAATAGCCAATAAGCCAACACAAAAAGGAAGCGGTGAAGAAAAACCGAAGCAAGTACCTCCCGGTTTTAATTTTAAATCAAACCAGGAGTACCCACCGCTTCCTGGGGCACCAAAAACCCCTCGTGCACCCATTTCTCGATCAGAAGATAAAAAAGAAACAGGGTTCATAAAATTTTCTGATATTGTGGACTGGATATTTAAAACATTCAACATACCAGATCCCCTACAAAATATTCTTCTTGCCCTTCTTCCTACGGTGAAAACCATAGTGAAGCAACTCACAGCAACTTGGCCCCTCATTTCAGCTATTATATCTTTCGATGACTAATACGGCGAAAGAGGTTAGGAATTTTATCACTGTATTACAGTGGAATTGCAGAAGTATCATCCCCAAATTCGATCTATTTTCTCATTTGATAAATACATACAATTGTGACGCATTTGCGCTTTGTGAAACCTTTCTCAATTCAAACGATCAACTCAATTTCCACGATTTTAACATTATTCGTCAAGATCGAGACTCACACGGTGGAGGGGTACTTTTAGGGAATAAAAAGTGTTATTCCTTCTTCAGAATCAACCTCCCCTCGATCTCGAGTATTGAAGTCGTTGCCATTCAAACCAATATGAATAGAAAAGATCTTTGCCTTGTTTCATTATATATACCTTCATCCGCGCGGATTGAACAGAGGCATCTCACTGATATAGCAGAGTTGCTTTCGCACCTTTTTTGATAATGGGAGATTTTAACTCTCACTGTTCGCAATGGGGGTCGCTGTACGACGACAACCGATCTTCTTTAATCTGTAACTTGATCGACGACTTCAATATGACACTTTTGAATACTGGGGAAGCGACACGTGTACCTAATCCTCCAGCACGTGAAAGCGTGCTTGACCTATCCCTTTGCTCGACATCACTAGCGTTAGATTGCCAGTGGAAAGTAATCAATGATCCCCACGGTAGTGATCACCTACCAATCGTTATCTCAATTGCTAATGGGTCAACTCCAACGGATCCAATCAATATTGCGTATGACCTCACACGTAACATTGATTGGAAGTCTTATGAGACCATAATATCCAAAGAATCGAGTCCCACGTGGAACTTCCTCCGGAGGAAGAATACGCGTTCCTTTTTGGCTTGATCATCAAAGCCGCGACTCAAGCTCAGACGAAACCGATACCCGGGGTAACGATTTGGCCTTCCGAGAACAAGGCACTTTCGATTTGCTCCGTAAGTACGATGTACTGGATAGACAAATGAAGAGCTTGATAAAAGCAAAAAAACGCGGATACTGGCGGCGGTTTGTAAACGCGTTGTCGAGGAAAACAGCGATGAGCACTCTTTGGGATACCGCCAGACGCATGCGGAATCGTAACGTTTCGAATGAGTCCGAGGAGTATTCAGATCGCTGGATACTCGATTTTGCCAAAAAGGTCTGTCCGGACTCTGTCCCCGAACAGAAGACCCTTCGCGACGCGTTTTTAGTAGCTACGGAAGAGCCTCCATTTTCGATGTTGAAATTTTCAATGGCTCTTCTCTCGTGCAACAATAAAGCTCCAGGGTTGGATAGAATCAAATTCAACTTGTTGAAGAATCTACCCGACTCTGCAAAAAGACGCTTGTTGAATTTGTTCAACAAGTTTCTTGAGCTAAACATTGTTCCGCACGACTGGAGGGAGGAAAAAGTCATTGCTATTTGAAAACCCGGAAAACCTGCCTCTGATCACAATTCTTATAGGCCGATTGCTATGCTCTCTTGCCTCCGGAAATTAATGGAGAAAATGATCCTCTTACGGTTAGACAAATGGAACGAAACAAATGGTTTACTTTCAGATACTCAATTTGGCTTCCGCCGGGGCAAAGGGACGAACGATTGCCTAGCGTTGCTTTCTACTGAAATTGAACTCGCATTTGCTCGAAAAGAGCAAATGGCTTCTGCATTCTTGGACATTAAGGGGGCTTTTGACTGTGTCTCTGTAGAAGTTTTAACCGAGAAACTTCATTTGCAGGGACTTTCACCAAATTTGAATAATTTTTTTGCTCAATTTGTTGTCAGAAAAGCATATATATTTCTCACATGGTGATTCGACAACTTCCCGAATTAGTTACATGGGTCTTCCCCAGGGCTCATGTTTAAGCCCTCTCTTATATAATTTTTACGTCAATGACATCGATGAATGTCTTGCAAATTCATGCACGCTACGGCAACTTGCACACGATAGCGTTGTATCCATTACTGGAAGCGAGGCTAACGATTAGAGATGGTCGGGTTTTCAAGCCCGAAACCCGAGCCCGACGGGTTCGGGTCGGGTTCGGGTTTAAAAATTTTCGAAAATGTCGGGTATGGGTCGGGTTCGGGTTTTGTGAAAAAAATGTTTTCGGGTTCGGGTCGGGTTCGGGTTTGAAAATGTCGGGTTCAGGTCGGGTTCGGGTTTGAACGAAAAAAAAGTTTCGGGTTCGGGTCGGGCTCGGGTTTGGACCGAAAAAAAAATTCGGGTTCGGGTCGGGTACGGGTTTAAAAATCATCAAACCCGACCATCTCTACTAACGATCTGCAAGGACCATTGCAAGATACCATAGACAATTTGTCTGAATGGGCGCTTAAGCTGGGTATCGAATTCTCTCCGGAGAAAACTGAGCTGGTCGTTTTTTCTAGGAAGCATAACCCAGCTCAGCTGCAGCTCCTACTAACGGGTAAAACGATCACTCAGGTTTTAGTCGCTAAATATCTCGGGGTCTGGTTCGACTCTTAATGCACTTGGGCTTGTCATATTAGGTATCTGACACAAAAATGCCAACAGAGTATTAATTTTCTTCGTACGATTACCGGAACCTGGTGGGGTGCCCACCCAGGAGACCTTCTAAGGTTATACCAAACAACGATATTGTCAGTTCTTGAGTACGGCTGTTTCTGCTTTCGCTCCGCCGCGAACACGCACATTATAAAACTAGAGAGAATACAATATCGTTGTTTGCGTATTGCTTTGAGCTGCATGCAGTCGACCCATACGATGAGTTTTGAAGTGCTAGCGGGCATTCTTCCGTTGAAACATCGCTTTTGGAATCTCTCTTACCGGTTGCTGATTCGATGCACAGTTATGAACCCATTAGTAATTGAAAATTTCGAGAGGTTGGTCGACCTTCAATCTCAATCCAGATTTATGACATTATATTTTGACTATATGGCTCAAGATATTAATCCTTCTTCATACGATTCCTCCAATGTCGCACTTTTAGATACTTCTAATAATGCTATATTCTTCGACACCACCATGAAAGAAGATATTATTGGTATCCCGGATCAATTGCGACCGCAAGAGATCCCTAAGATTTTTTCCAATAAGTTCAAACATGTTAGTTGTGATGAAATGTTTTACACTGACGGAGCTAATCTAGATGAGTCCACTGGCTTCGGTGTTTTTCACGAAAATTTTACCGCCTCCTACAAACTCGATGCTCCTGCTTCCGTGTACGTCGCAGAACTAGCTGCTATTCAGTACTCCCTTGGGATCATCGAAACCCTACCCATAGACCACTACTTCATCTTCATAGACAGTCTCAGTGCCATTGAGGCTCTGCGATCGATGAAGCCTGTGAAGCACACCCCGTATTTCCTGGGGAAAATACGGCGGTTTTTAAGTGCTTTAACAGATAAAAAATACCGAGTTACCTTAGCGTGGGTCCCTTCTCATTGTTCCATTCCGGGCAATGAAAAGGCTGACGCTTTAGATAAGGTGGGTGCTATCGATGGCGATATTTATAATAGACCAATTGCTTATGATGAATTTTATAGCATTTTGCGTCAGAAAACACTCAATAGTTGACAATCATCATGGAATTCAGATGAACTGGGACGGTGGCTACATTCCATTTTTCCTAAGGTATCGCCGAAAGCATGGTTCAAGGGGTTGGATGTATGTCGGGACTTCATTCGCGTGATGTCCAGACTTATGTCCAATCACTACATGTTAAACACGCATCTCGTATCGCATCTCGTATAGGGCTTGTAGACAGTAATCACTGCGTTTGTGGCGATGGCTACCATGATATCGAGCATGTTGTTTGGTCGGGTGCCGAAGCGGTGATCTCGAGTACATGACACAGCTATACGGGTTTATGAGAAATGCTAACATTAAAATTTGAATTTTTTATCTATTAGTTAGATCACAATTCCCATCACAAACTGAAAGAAAATGACACACCATGCTGGAGACAATAAGACGAAGACTCGGCATCTTTATGTTCACGCAGACACCTCAGACAAAACTGCTCAAATAGAACATCACTGCTAGCCATCTACAAATAAATAAATTCTGTAACTTAATATAATTAAAATGAAAATTGTAACTCCCCTCCTCTCACCCTTAATCCCCACTAGCTCTTAGTCGGCCGCGAGATATAAAAAATGTGCCTTTCTCTTTTCTCTGCTAATTTAGAATTTAAAAAAAATGTACTTGACTCAGTTAAACATAAATTGTATCGTGCCGTGTCAAATAAACTATTTTAAAACTAAAAAAACATGTTTGCTTCATGTTGAAACCAAACATTTCCGGTATTTGAATACTTTTTAACCTTTTTTGTATCTCAAATCAATAAAAATGATGTAATTGCTTTTTTTTCTTCAGAGTAAAATTCAAATCTTTCATCAGAACAAAAAAAACGCACCCGACTAATGAGTGTTTCTATTTGCCCCATTGTAAGGCGAATAGAAACATGCAACATTTATTCTAATAAATGAATGGAATAATTATTTAGCAAAATGGTAATTAAACCCTTGATAGAGGTAGCCTAGACCCATGTTTTAAAACTTTGACATTAGTTCTAGCCATTACGGTACGTTTTGTACAATGCAAAGTATATCGGAGACTGTTTCCATTCACCCCGTTTTACGGTAACACAAGTTGAAACCGCTACACCACTCCGACAGTGAAAATAAATTTTGTAAAATGTAGAATTATTAATAAATAGCTCCTTTGAACAGTTTCCCCTGATGAAGACACCAACAAGTGCTGAAACGTTGGGACAATTGACAATAACTTCGTTTAAAATACTGAGATGAATGACTGCTAAGCCGAAACCTAATTGTTTATAAGGATGTATGTAGATTACGAATGAAAAACTTTTAAGGTCATCACCAGCAGTTTCGGACATTGCAAAATCGTGAAAACATATCCAAAACTTTCCGATTGAACCCATAGAATGATTTAAAGTTTCCAATGTAATAAGACGTTTCAAACCCTAATTTTCATAATTTCTAACGAGTTAATTGTTTTTTTTTTTTATAGACCAAAAACATCTCAAAAATCTCCTTTCAAACTTATAAACTGCACAACCAATTGTCCAAGCCAAATCGCACAAAATATTTTTTCGTGTATTTTATGTAACATGCTATCATTTTTACTCTCTGATTAAATTCCTAACATTTCAAGAACTATTGAACCGATCATCGTAAAAAATGTAAACACGGACAGCGAAACGCGTTTCCTTTTCACAACAGGTTGCATACTTTAATGTAAATGAAATTTAATAAACAATGATACCGATTGATATATAAGACATATATTTGAATACCCTGTACGGTATTTTCGATTAAAATTAAATTCGTCTTCGTATTCAATAATAAGGATGTAGATAACAAATGATTAACTTTTTAGATCATCATCAGCACTTCAAACAAATAGCACTATCAGTTATATTTTTGGTTTATCCATTCACGCGCTTTCGGAAATGTTTACAAACGGTGGAATTTTAGAAAAGTGGGCCCATCGCAACACACAATATATAATAATGATTCAACTAACTGCGGAACACAATAATTAATTCTTTTTCACTTCAGGGAGTTGAATCAATCAACCTTTACATTAAGAGATGACACTGTCGTTGTTTTATTTGCCTCAAAACAATATAGGCGTACTGGGGGTAAGCCCGGCCCCTTAAGGAAAATGATTCCTTAGTATGACTTGATGGCAAATATTGTTATATATCTTTCACAGAATCAGTGCCCAGATTGTTTTTAAAAAGATATGAAGACTATCAGTACTTTCGAACTGTTATTTTACAAGGAATAGTGAAGTTTTGAATCTAAGATAAAAACGACGTTCAGCAACCAGTGCGGGTGAAACCGGGACCCCTTGGGGGTAACACCGGCACCTAAGTTTGTTCATGAATTTACTCGAATTAAATGAACCAATTTGAATTCGGAAACCGTCAAATGAGAGATCTTAGATTTCTGCACGTTATTGTTGAATTTGGTTGTTGTCGGTTAGCTGGTTCTGGAAGGATTGCCAGAACAAGTTTCGGTGAACATTATGTATAAACAATAAAAACAAAACTCGGCAAACCTATCATATAGCGCCTTATATCATATTTATAACTAGTTTCATCGAAGCCAGGATCACATTGACCACATCGGAGCTTATATCAAATACCACCGGGGAAGCGGTCAGTTTTGTGACTTTTTTTTTTTTTTTTTTTTTTAAAGGTGGCGGGGAAATCTGCAAACAGACACCTGAGAAGAGAACTCAGGGTGTGGGGATGAGACTAGGGGAGAGATGCTGGGGTAGTTACACTCCCCCAGACACCTACTTATCCCTGTCCCGACCCACTAAAACCCCTCCAGTCTCCAGCCCTGGTCTTCCCGGAACGACTGTTAAGTATTACGTCGGGAAGTGGCTTTTGTGCGTGATGCACCCTCTTTACTCTTATAACCTCCTAGCTAACTACCTGGAGACTGGTAATTAGCTACCACTGGCGTGTTGGTGGTTGACCCGCCACACACGTTGCAGCTCCAGAACAATCTGAGAGGCGGCCGCACAGACCGCGTTCCAGATGTCCGGGTCGTCGCACATCCTCCGGACTAGATTGTCCGGAGTAGTGCCAGGCCCGCTCACAGCCATCATGTTGCTCCGCGCTCTTACGAAACGGGGGCATACGAAGAAGACGTGCTCAGCAGTCTCCTCCTCCTCCACGCACTCGGGACACATGGGGGACACCGCGTGTCCGAACCTGTGCAGATATTGCCTGAAACAACCATGGCCTGACAGGATTTGTGTCAGGTGGAAGTTCACTTCGCCATGTCGTCTCCCGACCCAGCCGGATATCTCCGGTATGAGTCGGTGCGTCCATCTGCCCTTTGTGGAATTAGACCATTCCCTCTGCCAACGGAGCATCGAGAATGACCTTCTGGTACCTCGTATGCCCCTTGTGTCACGTTGGTCGAAACACTCTCTGTCCTCCTTGATGGCGATGCTGATAGGCATCATGCCGGACAAGACACATATTGCATCGTATGACACCGTACGATACGCACTCGCAACTCTCAGGCACATGAGCCTGTAGGTACTTTCCAGTTTGCCACGGTAACTGTTAGTACCTAGCGCTCTGGACCACACTGGCCCACCATACCTAAGTATGGACGAAACCACGCTGGCAAGAAGTCTTCGCTTGCTGCCATAAACCGCTGAGCTATTGGACATCATACGAGATAGTGCTGCAATAGCCGATGAGGCCCTCTTACAGGCATAGTCGACGTGACTCCCGAACGTGAGCTTGTCGTCCACCATAACCCCCAAGAGCTTCAGGGATCGCTTCGAGGTGATGGTGCAGTCTCCGACTCTGACCACCGCCTGTTGCTCCGATTTACGGTTGTTCACAACCATGACCTCCGTCTTATGATGCGCGAGCTCCAGTTTCCTGGAGCGCATCCAGTCCTCGACCTTGCGTATACAGTGCGCGGCCGTCAACTCGACCTCCTCGATAGACTCGCCGTAAACCTCCAGCGTTATGTCGTCTGCAAAGCCGACGATCACAACCCCTACAGGGAACTTGAGTTTTAACACTCCGTCATACATGACATTCCACAACACCGGGCCCAGGATAGAACCTTGCGGAACTCCTGCGGTAATTGGGACGCACTTCTGACCCTCCTCTGTGTCGTAAACAAGTACTCGATTCTGGAAATAATTTTCCAGAATCTTGTACAGCGACACCGGTACATGGATGCTCCTGAGCGCGAGCGCTATGGAGTCCCAACTGGCACTATTGAACGCATTCTTCACGTCGAGCGTGACGATTGCGCAGTAGCGTATTCCCCTTCTCTTGCGCTGGATTGCTACCTCCGCCGTCTTGATGACGGAAGAGATTGCGTCCAGCGTGGACCTGCCCTTCCGGAAGCCGAACTGGTTACTTGCCAGACCGTGTACACCCTCCGTGTACCTCACCAGTCTGTTGAGGATGATCCTCTCAAGCACCTTGCCCGCGGTGTCCAGCAGGCAGATAGGCCTATATGCCGATGGGTCCCCTGGCGGTTTCCCAGCCTTCGGCAATAAGACCAGTCTCTGCCGCTTCCACCTGTCCGGAAAGAGACAGTCATCCAGGCACCTCTGCATGACTGCTCTGAACAGCCCGGGGGCCGTTTTTATCGCCAGCCTGATCGCCAGGTTCGGGATACCATCCGGTCCCGGTGCCTTGCTCACCTTTAGGGATTTGGCGATCACGATGAGTTCCTCATTCGTAACCCTTGCCTCCTCCCCTGCCTCGACACGGCTGTCGTCGCTCACGGATTGGATGCTCAGCAGGTTGGCCGACCATCTCTGGTCTATGTCTGAGATACTGGAACGTCGGACGTGAGACTCGACCGCCGGAGGCCAAGGACTTGGCTCGTGGCGTGGAAAGAGTCCCTCGATGATACGCTCCAGCATCGCTGGTGATCGCTCTGCAGGCGCCAGCGCGCCTTTAGTCTTGGCCATTACGATCCTGTAGGCGTCACCCCACGGATTTGTATTGGCACTCGCACATAGCCTATCGAAGCAGGCCCTCTTGCTGGCCTTTATCGCACTCTTTAGCATCGATCTTGCCGAACTGAATGCTGCGCGGCGCTCTGTCCTCTCTTCTTCGTTTCGCGCACGCTGCATCCTCCGTCTTGCACGGAGGCACGCACTGCGAAGGTTGGCTATCGCGTCCGTCCACCAGTAAACCGGTGGCTTTCCATTCCTAGGTTGGCGAGTCCTAGGCATGGTGGCGTCGCACGCCCGCGATAGCATAGCAACTAGTTGGTCAGCAGTCGGGCGAAGCCAACTGCCCCCCTCGCGCTCCCTTCTCATTGCCTCTTCGAATACCTCGGCATCAAAGTGCGATGTCTTCCACCCGCGAACGGTCGGAGTGTTGGCTCTACCCGTCGCTTGCCCCCTCTCGTTGTTGTCTACACTAAAACAGACCGCCTGGTGGTCGCTATTAGTGTAGCCATCGTCTACCCTCCAGTTCTTGATCAGTCCTGGGCTGGAGAACGTCACGTCGATGATCGACTCCGCACCATTTCTGCTAAATGTACTTTTGTTCCCAACGTTGGCCAGTTTTGTGACTTGATTCAGTACATTCGACACCTCTAATAACCCTTGGATTCACTTATAAATCACAGAAGAGCTTGAGTGCATGGTTCAAAATCGATTTATTGATTCATTTAGCAGCGAGGCATCGGCAAAAGATGAAAAATATGTGTCAGTAACATCCAACTAACCTGAAACCATGTCGGGGGTGACGGTCTTACCCCGTCAGCACACATTTTTAAAAAAGAGTATTTCTGCCAATTTATTGCTTCAATTTACCTCAGATCGAATTCTTCTGATTGCTAATAATACGAAAAATCATTTTTGTTTTTTTCAGATGAATAAAAGCTTAAGTTTCACTTCCAAAAATTTACATCCTTTTACGCATCGGCTGCTGTAGCTTGTGTTTTGTCTATTATTTTGACGTTTGACATTTCACGGTGGCTTTGATGTATCTTAAAATGTCTAAAATATCAAATACCAACACTCTACATATTCCGAAACACAGTTAATTAGTGTTTTCCAGTAAAACCCTAGGGGTGACGGTCTTACCATCAGTGCCGGGCTTACCCCCAGTACCCCTATTTGTTTCGAAACACTTTCGGGTTTTCATTGACCACACTTTCACATCACATCATGTGGTTTAAAGACGATTTACGTGAAAGGTACAAAGGAACAACCCTAGCCTTTAAAATATCAGGTTGTGATACTAAATGACATTTTTGAACAATGATTTTGCGATTGTGTTAATATACTTCCTTACACCCTTTACAAGCCCAAGTAACAATATAGGTTATATATAAGTTTTTCAATGCTAGATTACAACCAAAACATAAAACCTTCAATGCTATAACAATGACATAGACAATGACAATAGACAATGAATATTCAATCAAAATTTAATTCCTCTGAACGAAGGTGATGATCGAATAAATGCCATTATTTGTCCTATAAAGTAAAATGTATAGTTCAATCTATCATTTGATTTTCAAAGCTACCCTGTGGTATCGGTAATATTGTTTAAGAAAATGCTGATTTAGGACTGAATTTTATAATTTTGCATTATCCTCATTCAAGGCGACATGTTGTTTTCGGATAAACCTTCGAACGCACCCAAAATCCTTCATCATAACTGATTCTCTTAATTTGATCAGAACGTTGCATACATTGAACCAAACAGGCCTATTATGGTATTCATCTGCCTAAGTTACGATCCTCAAGTTTTATTTTAGCCACAATTATAGTCTGCAGATTTTGAGTTTCAATTGGCCATCAGAGCGACCATCATACAACATCATGCATTATGACGGTTGGCATAGGATACACATAAGAATACTTGCGGATCATATTTTATGGCTGATTTGATAGCCAATCTGTATCCAAAATATGAAAAAAGATTTTAGTGTAAGTTAACATAAAACGAAAATAAAACAATCCTAAGTCTTTGAAGCATTTTGCTGGGTGGCCACTCGAAATCGATTTTCGATTTCCCGGTTTTCCCGATGAAATTAATTAATATTTCCCGGTGTTTTAATTGAAAAACTATGAGAAAAACATCAATTTTCACATGTTTATTTATGTTTTTGCAAAAATAGTGACATGAAACATTGAAGAATATTTTTATTCCCAAGTCGTTGACAATCTTCGCCTTCTCGTGCTTTCTTGATTCCTTCTGCTTTTACTTTCTGCCAACCTGCTCTTGAGCTCACAATGCTTCTGAATAAGGGTGTCAATAAATTCAACCATCAAACTCGTCTTGCGTTAGGGCTTAGAAGTTTTGTTTTCTCGAAAAAAGTTTTCATGCAAAATTTGATCTCAGACTTTGGGAAGAAGAGCACATGAAATTGTCATAACTATTTTTTTTATGGCAAATGTCTTAGAAATGCACGAAACGTCGAGGTCTGTTATCTCGAACCAATATTTTTCCGATAAACTTCGACCCTGGGACTTTCGAGCTGGGCCCAATGGCATGCATGAGAGATTTCACAGACTCGTAAAATAAATTCAACCGACACTTTGAATAAACAATTTGAAAAAAAAATATTTAAATCAATCAGAGTAAAGCCCGACTTTTTCTGGTAATTTGCATGACAAACCATGGAAATTCCGAAATCCACGAAAAAAAAACGAGTGAAAAATCACAGCAAAAACTGTATAAAACGCAATTTGTATGTATTTCTGAACAAAATCATGACAGTTTTTAAGGAATTTGATTAATATGAGCTCCTTTTTCAAAACAGTGTACAACACATACTAACAAAATCGTCTTGAAAATTTCTTTCAAATCAAAAAATGCTCATGTTTTGTCATTTATTTCGCATTGAAATGCAGCCAACTTGATATATTCCATTGTTAAATATAAATGGAAATCGCTACGTTCCAAATTTTTAGGACAAAATACCACATTTACGATTTTGAAAAAAAAAAACATTTTTTTCTAGATATCTGACATGTCATTTTAATTTAAATGCTCTAGAATAATCTTCCTCCTTTTTGCGTAGCTAATGTTTGGTTTTGATACAGAAAAAAATTGAGAAATCTTTTACTAATAGCTCTTCAAGGTCAATTTTGGTTAATTTTGCAAAAAAAAACCAAAAGACGTATAGAGTTTGTGGAATTATTTGATATATATTCTCTTTTAAAAATGTCACTTGAAGGGCAATAATAATGCTTTTTCACAAAAATGTAAATCAAAACACCTACAATATAAATGTCCTGCTTGTGATTAAAATCATACTAAAAAATCAAGGTTCATTTTTTCTGCCGAACTTTTTCCGACCTCAGAAGAAGAACCTGGGTAGGTCTGTCTCGCGGTCGGACTCCAATGTCGAACACCATTCACAAGAACTTTCAATGCGCCTTCCGCGACGCTGATAGTGTCGTATACGATGTTTTGGGCAATCAAAGTTTCTTCCATCTGGTTCAAAACTGAGTAGTCCTTGTTCACATAAGAAGGGGGTAGGATATGCAAGATGAGAACGTACTACCATTTTTCTGACAAAATATGTTACGGAACAGCAAAATATATTTATTCGTCTGATCAAGCTTGTTTTTATTTAACGCTACGAGAACTACGAAGCCGCTCCTGTTTCTGGCTGAAGTCAACAACCAGCTTTTCCATAACTGGCAGAATCATGCTAATTAGGTCATCATGCAAAAAAAATACAGGTTTTCACGTTGACATTTCCTCAGAAATTGTGGAACAAATGAAACCTCAGACATGCAGGATCTTGATTTTCCCGGCGTAAAGCCTAATTTCCCGGCTTTCCCGTCTTTTTTCCCGGTGATTTGAAATTCCCGGCTTTTTCCCGCTTTTCCCGGTAGAGTGGCCACCCTGATTTTGATTGTTATTCGGGAAGATATTTTAAATCAAAACTGTTTTTTACAAGAGGTCAGGTAAGGTTCGTATATCACGTAACGCATAATTTGGCATTTTGGGGGCATATGGGGCCCCAACATAACTCAATTTTGCATGGTAGCCTCGCGCAGTGTAACGCTTCGCTGAATACCCAAGTCATAGTTCATAAGTTTTGCCTTTCTCCTTGAAAGGTATAGCAATCACTAGCAAAACCGAAAGTATAAAAGTGCTCCAAAGGGCCGAATGGCATATATCACTCGACTCAGCTCGACGAGCTGAGCATTTTCTGTATGTGTGTGTGTACGTGCAGATTTTTATTCTCACTTACTTTTCTCAGAGATGGCTGGTCCGATTTTCATTAAATTAATTGCAAATGAAAGGTCTTGTTGTCCCATAAGACCCTATTCAATTTTATTGTAATCGGATTTTTAGTTTAGAGGTTAAGTATCAAAATGTAAAAGTCATGAAACATCATTATCTCGAAAACTACACAATCGATTTGAACAATTGGTTTTGATTTCAAATAAACGGGCTACCTGGAATACCCTTAACTTTTGAATTTTATGAAGATTGAACTTGTGGTTCAAAAGTTATGAAAAGAAACGTGTTCTGAAGACTGTTTTATCTCACTCATGTTTCTCAGAGATGGCTGAACCGATTTTCATAAAATCAGTGTCAAATGGAAGGTCTAGTTGCCCCATAAGACCCTATTGATTTGTTTTGCAATCGGACTATTACTTTGCCTGTTATGTTTAAAAATGTGAAATCCAGCTATGAAAAGGAATATATTCCGAAGACAACCTGAACTCACTCACTTTTCTCAGAGATGGCTGATTTCCACAAAATTAGTGTCAATTAAGAAGTCTAGCTGCCTCATAACACCCTATTGAATTTTACTGTAATCGGACTGAAACTTCGTCTGTAATGAACCGAAATGTGAAAATCACGAAACTTAATTATCTCAGAAACTACACAACTGATTTTTTTTTTCTTCATCTATAAACACAACTGATTTGATCAATATTATTATCAGATGAGCGGGCTAGTTATAGGGTTAACTGATGAATTATGATTGAATACTTGGTTACAAAGTTTGGCTGCCCGATACGTTCCCATTTCATTTGATTATAATCGAACTTAAGCAAACGTTATGTATTGAATTGTTGATAAAATATCGAAAGTCTATTATCTCAAAGATTGCATGACTTATTTGAACATAACTAGTGTCATACGAACGAATCATCTCACAAACATACAAAAAACAAACTTCATAACAATTTGATATATGGCTCAAAATTTATGGAAAGAAAAGAAATTCAAAGACTATATAAAACTATACCTGCTTTGATCGATATATGTGGCCTCAACATAATTTAAATGTGGTATCGTACTATTTGAACGTTCCCAATTCATTGATTCCTTGCGATGTGTTTAATGTCTGCAAATGCGATGTGTTTAAAGTCTGCAAAGGCCATAGGATATGGTCAAAGTCAAATAACAAATCGTTTGAAATTATTGGTTTTATCGAAATGACAACATCCTTAACTTTTGGCTTCTGTACGTCACCTTAATTCTGAATATATTCATATTGGGTGGTATTCGGTCATTTTCAGCAGATTTTCTGGCATCAATCTGACACCGGAAATACCCATATTGGGAGGTATTTATTTATTAACCAAAATATGTTTTCCAGAAACTAAAAGTGGTCGTCTTGAAATTCAAAATGGTGTCCAGGGTCAATGTTTGGTTTCTATGCATCATCTCGATTAAGGAATTTACGCCTGTTTTCTATAAGTTGCCATTTAGCAATTCAAAATGATGCCCGAGGTCAATTGTTAGCTCATTGCATCATTCTGGTTCCAGAGATACTCATATTGGATGATATTTGTTTATTTTAAGCTGTTTTTCACCAACCGGAAGTTGCCATCTTGGATTTAAAAATGGTATTTAGGACAATTTCTGGCCTCTGAGTGTCATTCTGGTTGAAGAAACACTCATATTGGGTGTTATTCGATCATTTTCGGCTGTTTCCCAGGAACCGGAAGTCGCCAACCTAGAATCTAAAATGGGATCTGTGGTCGATTTCAGCTGATGTGTATCATTCTAGATCCGGAGATACTCATGTTAGACGGAAATCGGCCATTTTTGGCTTTTTTTCTAGAAACCAGAAGTTGCCATCCTACAACTTATGATAGTGTCTGAGGTCAATTTTTAGCTTCTTGCAACATTCTGGCTCCGGAGATACTCATATTGGGTGGTATTTGGTCACTTTCTGTCATCAGGGCGTGATTCTGGTTCCGACAACATTTATATTGAATGGTATTTGGTCATTTCCGGTTGTTTGCCAGACACTGGAAGTCACCATCTTAAAATTCAAGATTGTGTCTGTGATCAATTTCTAGCTTCTGTGCAGCTTTCTGGTTCCGGAGATACTCATATTTAATGAGGATCGGCCATTTCAGGCTGTTTACAGAAACCGAAACCGTTGCCATCTTACAATTCAAATTGTTGTCTGAAGTCGATTTGTGGCTCCAGTGCATCATTACGATTCCGGAAATACCCATATTGGGTGGTATTTGGTCGTTTATCGCTTTTTTCCGAAACCGGAAGTCGCCTAACAATTTCTGGATTTTGAACGTCATACTGGTTAAAGAAACACTCATGTTAGGTGGTATTTGGTCATATTTGTTACCACTAAAAATATTCACCTGCCAAATATGGTTCCATTTAGTTAATTAGTTCGCGAGATGTGCAGAAGTTTGTGCAGAAACAAGTGCTTCCAGAAGAGGGAAGGGCGTCGAACCATTATGGACATATTTGTTACCTCTAGAAACATTCACATACAAAATTTGGGTTTATTTTCTTGATTAGTTCTTGAGCTGTGCGAAATATGTTTTATTTGTATGGGACCCCTCACTTATAGAAAAGAAAGGGGTGTCAAACCATTATGCACAAATTTGTTACCTCTAAAAACATTCACCTGCCAAATTTGGTTCCATTTAGTTGGTTAGCTTTCGAGATGTGCAGAAATTTGTGTTTCATTTGTATGAAACCCCTCCCTTCCAGAGAAGGGAGGGATGTCGAACCATTATGGACATATTTGTTACCCTTAAAAATATTCACATGCTAAGTTTGGTTCCATTTACTCGGTTAGTTCTCGAGATGTGCAGAAATTTGTGTTTTATTTGTATGTAGTAGAGAAAGTAGTAAAATTTGGAAGTGACCACAAAATGGTGTGGTGCTGTTTTCTGATGCTGGTGTGGAACCCATTCATTTTATAACATAGACTATGAATACTAACGACTATGTAGATATTTTACGCAGCATGATGCTTCCGTATGCCAAAGAAAACATACCTTTTCGTTGGAGGGTAACGATCCTGAGCACACAGCGTTGAAAACTTGAAGATGATTTTCAGAGAAAAATATAAAATTGTTGGATTGGCCAGCACAGTCTCCTAACTTAAACCGTATCAAAAATCTATGGAAGATTGTTAAGTCCTACGTTGCAAAGCATCATCTAAAGAATGAAACAGATTTATGGAACGTCCTAAATGCGGCGTGAAATGCTAGCCCAGCTTCTACTCGTGAAAACTTGGTGGTAAACATACCACGAAGAACAAATATGGTTTAACAAAACAAAGGACAGGTCACGAAATATTGAAAGTGAGTTTTGTAACGTAAGAGGTCACTTTGCTAACGATATGTAGAGAAATAAAGCTTATTCGGAATGTTTTGAATATATATTTCAATAGTGTATTTATTTTTTCCTCTTTGAAAGTGGGTGTCTGCAGATCGTACTGACGGAACATAGCATCATATAACAACTAAAATCAGTGCGCAAATATGGAAAATTAACCGAAACTGCAGGTGTATTTATTACTTTCTCCATGACTGTATATGCGAAATTTGATGTGATAACTACTTTAAAAAACAACACCAGAAACTTATGTCAAATATCTATGGGGTTGCTACCTGACATGGATCTCCTACCCGTTGATTTTCGGAGTAGAAAGCAAGACGGAGGTGCGATATTTCATCGGCTTGCTTTCAAATTTCAGACGTTAAAAAATAATGTATTAAAACTTTGATCAAACGTATTTACCACCGGAATATAGATATAAACCGATTCAATCAAGTATATTTCTTTGACCTCCAGAATACCTACAGAACTATTGTAATGTTTTTTACAATAAGAGTAACTATATATTTCGACTTATCAGTTCGGTGGTTACAATGATTATGAAAAGAATTTTAATGTTTTTCACAATAAGAGTAACTATATATTTCGACTTACCAGTTCGGTGGTTACAATGACAATGAAAATAATTTTTCAAGTTGTCTCCGTACCATAGCTACAAATCATGGCCAACCTGGCAACATGCCTATGATGTTATGCCTATGGTACATTTCCCTTTTTTAGAAAAGATCGTAAGGTGCAAGCCAGGCCGGGAGTCTGCGCTGTCTTCCCTCTTGTCTCACATGCTCTGGAGAATTTCTGATCTTCTGGTAGTTTTCCTGCAACCAGGGTTTGCGGCACTTGAAGTTGGAATTCGTAAATGAGCAGCTCCAAAGGAAGTTGATTGTTATGTCCCAAGACAGCATCACTTTCACTTGGGAACCGTTGTCGTAGTTGGTTTGTATGTGTTCGAATGAGGCGCCCATTCTCAAGCAGCGCAGCGTAGTTAACAGAACCCTAGCGCTCGATTATTTGCCCAGGAACCCATTTGGTAGAATTGTTGTGATGAACCTGAGCGAAAATCAATGCTTCGGGATCGAAAGCTCTAGGCACCGCACCGTGTCGTTTGTTGAATTGAGCATTCTGTTTCTTGTTAACCATGGTTGGACTTGGAAGACACGGTTTTAACAGGTCCAAAGTTATCCGCAAAGGTCGACCTAAGAATAGATGTGCAGGAGTCTTGTTATCAGGAACGTTTCTGTTTGGCATCGACCGATAAACAGAAAGAAACGTTTGTAGATGCTGAAATGTTACTGCCTTTTCCCCTTCGACAAGTTTTTTTAGTCCTCTTTTTAGAGTATCGACGAAGCGTTCAGCTTGTCCATTTGATTGTGGATGGTACGGAACTATCGTCAGGTGCTGCATACCGTTTTCTTGACAGAAACGTTCAAATCGATCGCTAACGAATTGCGTACCATTGTCAGATACAAGAGTGCGGGTTTCCATATCTCGCGAATGTTTCTTGTAAAATCTCCAACGTCACAGTAGTGGTTGTGCTCCGGGTTTTGAATTATTCCGGCCATTTGAAATAAGCGTCGACCATGACAAGGTAGTAATAACCATCAACAGGACCAGCATAGGCAATATGGATCCTGTCCCATGGTTTGGTTGGTATTGGCCATGATTCGAGTGTAGTCTTGCGAGGCGATTTTGCTGCAACTGCACAGAAACGACCTGACGCACAAATGATTCAACTTCATCATCGATGTTGGGCCAATAAACGTAGCTTCTTGCTAGTGATTTCATTCGATCGATTCCAGGGTGTCCACGATGAAGTAATCGAATAATACGCTTGCGAAATCGTACAGGAACTACAACACGATCGCAAAACATAACACATCCTTGGGTAACTTGAAGACCATCTCGTCGGGAGAAGAACTGTTGAGCAGCAAGAGTACGGAGTTCGTTCGCAGTTTTTGGCCAGCCGTTATAGATGCAATTTATTACTTTTTGTAGGACAGGGTCCTCTTGGGTTTCCTTGGGGATCATATTCGATGTAACTGGCAAACACCAACGCGAGCGCTTCCTTATCAATTTGACTATAATTCGTTTCCACGGGCGTAAGCGACCTTGAAGCGTGTGCAATAGCTTTTATAGATCCATCAGGAAAGCGATGCAGAATTACGGCGCCTAAACCGTTCTTGGAGGCGTCTCCGGCCACAACGATTTCCTTGCTAGGATCGAAGTGCGTCAACAAAAGGTTGGAAACCAGTATAGACTTAAATCGATAAAACGACTTTTGGCAATCAGTGGTCCATTCCCAAACAGCATCTTTTTTAGTAGACGGTCAAGTGGTGCTCGGAGTTCCTTCATCTGGCGAACAAAACGTCCATAATAGTTTATCGCACTTAGATACGAACGTAGCTGCGACAAATTCGTTGGTGGTGACATTTCGGAAACAGCAATAGTTTTGGCTGGGTCTGGGCGGAGACCATGTTGGTCGACAATATGACCCAGAAACTTAATCTGCGAAAGAGAAAAACGACATTTTTCGATGCGCAGATGAAATCCAAATTCTTGAATTCGCTGAAGTACACTGTTTAAACTGCAATCATGTTCTTTCTGAGTCCTTCCAGCGATCAATATGTCGTCCAGGTATGGCTTCACATGGCGTTCCAGCAACCATACTATCAACTATTCTCTGAAACGCTCAAGGCGCAGATTTAACACCAGGTGGTAATCTATTATACTGGAACAAACCCTTGTGCGTGTTTATAGTGAGCAGCTTTCGAGATTCTTCAACTTCGACTTGGAGATAGGCATCCGAAAAATCGATACAGGAGAAGAAACGGCAGCCGGCTAGTTCAGCGAAAATATTATTTTTTATTTTAATTCATCTGACAAGTTATAGTCTTAATCAGTCTTGTCCACTTACTCATCTTTGTGCATTTATCAGCACATAAATCAATTTTTAGTAGGCATTGTGATGAGCAAGAAAAAAAGCACAACCTTATTGAGCGATGCTTTTGCGCATAGGGAGTGTAGAATATAACTACACACATGAGTAGGCGAGCCAAAGCTGCGTGCTGTTGAGTGAATTCACTGTGTCTGGGCTAAATTTATCATAGACCTGCACCGTGATAGTAAAAAAACTCAGTGAGCATAGCACAGTGAGTATAACGCAGAGCCCTACGTAAACGCTACAGAACAGGTTATTAAGAAAACAGTCAGAAACGTTTCCCCAGCTAGAATTTTCATTATAGTGCACTTATCAATGAGCAATACATGTGCGCTATCTACATTTTATCAGTTGCAATCGGGAAAGTCTCTCTGCGGGAGCTTTATGCGCTTCCTCTTTACAATACAAGCTTTCTGATGTTGCGTATTTTGCTTCCTTCACACAGTGTGCATTTGCTTTCAGCGCGTGAAAAAAATAATCAACTCATCCGTTTTTTTTCAACATGCTTCAGTGTTTTGTGCAAATTATATGAGCCTCTTTGTTACACACGATGAGTATGCCAAGACTGGTCTTAATTAATAAAAAAAATTAAATTACTTAAATTTAACAGGTATTAAAGAAGTTTAGCTGATAGCAGTTTCCGTTTGAAAATATTCGAAGAACATCCAAAATCAAACAATTGACTAGTTTTGTTGAAGGTACGGATTATTCTGGAGATTGGTTCAAAGTATCCAAAGACAGAGCGATGAAACGGCGTTATAAACATTTCATCCAGTGATCTGCGTTGATTTCGACCAGAAGCATTCAGGGAAAACTTGCTTAGAAGAGCCGGGCAGTCGATTTCACCAAGAATAACTTTAGCAGCAACCATTGCCTGCTGAATTTTTCTTCTATGTTCCAGAGAAGCAATCCTTAACAGATGACAACGGTGTTCATAAGGAGGTTCAGCCTGTCTGTTCAAGGAAGTCTACGAAGTGCGAAACGGACAAAACGCTTCTGCAGTCTCTCAATCCTATCAATCCAAGTTGTCTGGTATGGTGCCCACACTACAGCTGACGACTCCACAATCGATCTTACTAACGCCGAATATAACGATATCAGGCAATGGATATTAGTGAAATCTTTAGACACCTTCAAATATCGTCCGGATGCGGCAGTGGATGTCGATCTGACTCGAGTGCGCCATTGAGGCCGGTTGAGTAGTCACCACAAATGCGTACGGAGACATCGGATTTGCGAACCACGACTATAGGTGCAGCCCAATCGGAGAATTGGACTGGTGAGATGATACCGTTGTCTTGAAGTCTCTGAAGCTCTGCATCAACTTTCGGAAGGGCAGCGTAGGCAACAGGTCTCTTTGGGCAGTACACTGGTCGTGCATCTGGCTTCAAGTAGAGTGTCACTTTAGCTTGTTTGCAGCATCCAACTTCTGCATTGTTACCTTAGAGTTTTGCTGAATGGTGTGACTAACGAATTGAAGGAAACCGACCAGAGATCGAACAGCTCAATTGTTTTGATCCCGAGAACGTTGAGGTCCGGATTGTTTGCAACGAAGACTCGTCCTTCCTTCATCACGCCTTGGATGGTGATTTCGGTGATGCGCTCACGGCTGCGATTTCCGTTGAATCGATGACAGGCTTACCTATCGATTTCCAAGTGCACTCGGAGATGATGGTAATGTCGGAAGCACAATCGAGCTGCAGCGTTGCGTCGAAAATTAATTTTTTGATTTTCAAGAAAACAAGTTTAAAATTACCAATCCTTATTTAACACCTTTAGGTCTATTATGCACATATTATGAGCACGTTGTCCATGTTAAAACCTTATTTTTACTAACTTTATGGAGAAATTTCGATTTGTGCAGCAAGGGACTTCTACTCATAACTCTGGAATTTTTGTGATTTTCGAAATGGGATGTCGTGTGATGAAACTTAACAGTATTTGGCATCGTTTGCCATCAAAAACTCAAAAATGCAAAATTTTGAGTTGTGCCAGTGTTGCACGAGACCGACGATATGACGAAATAGAGTTTTACGAGGAACACTCCTCAAAATTAGTTTTCCGTCCATAACTTTTTCTGTAATCGTCGAAACAATTCAAGATGTTCTAAGATTTTGTTCATTCTGCTAAACCTCGCATTTTCGTAGAATATATTGGTTTGATATTTTTATTTGTTGTGAAGACATTTCTAGTTTTTTGTTGAAAATAGTCATATTTTGAGTACATATTTCACCAAAGGTTGCACATAGAAGCAAACCAGACTATATGCATTTGAAAGTTTGTCAAAATAACTGCATTACTCAAAAGAGTTCAACTGTTCCAGTTGTACCCAAAATGAGTTTTTTGTCCATAACTTTTTCTGTAATCTTCGAAACAATTCAAGATGTTCTAAGATTTGTACATAAAATCAATATTTCAC
Source organism: Wyeomyia smithii (assembly GCF_029784165.1). Taxonomy (NCBI): domain Eukaryota; kingdom Metazoa; phylum Arthropoda; class Insecta; order Diptera; family Culicidae; genus Wyeomyia; species Wyeomyia smithii. The sequence continues at coordinate 166,549,574 of NC_073696.1, read as the reverse complement.
AGTCAAATCTCAATTTTCACAGTCAAATCACGATTTTTCGAGTTTAGACCACTGTGCATATCTACAAATCATAGCCAACCTGGCAACATGCCTATGATGCTATGCCTATGGTACAACCACAGACTAACAGACGTAACACTGGAACCTAGCTCCATCGCCACAAAAAACGTTAATTTCAAATTTTCAGTCGAATAACACTCATCGCGCGAAAACGTCGCCTGGGGCGCTGTCATGCAATCTCATACATATTTTGTAGTTCCCCATTTGACACATGCAGTAACGCTGGCGCTGATGTTGAAATACATGACGCAGCGCGAACACGACAGCAGATGGTGCTAGTGTTACTAACGTAAAGTACTGGAATCATCCAAACGATGATTTTATTGAAAATTTCTTCGACGTGTTATGTCTGTTAGTCTGTGGTACAACTATCGATGGAATTCGGTGATTTCTGTAATTCGATAAAATTGTGTAAATTGTGCAGATTTGCCGCAAACCCAAAATTCTCAAAATTACTGCGATATTTTTTGAAAATACTTTACCAAATTTTTGAGATGTTAGTCTCGACAATTAGGTGCGTAGGATTCCATAACGAATCATTCAAATTGGTTGCTGTATTTCGATTACGTTTTGGACTTACGGCGTTTCCAGTGCGGGCTGGAAATAATTTTGCTAGTTCAGAAAATTAATTCATGGCCCGCAGACTACGCTTTAGACCCGAAGAAAATTCGCGTTTGCCTGGAGACCCTCCCTCCCAGGCCAGGTGACTTTGAGCGAGGTAGTAATTCTAAATATTCGGAAGATTTTATGAATTATCTGTTTATCTATTGCGATATCAAAAACATCAGCATATATATAGTTTCCGAGGCTGTCACGAGGCTGAAGACGAAGGAATATGATTTTAAAGGCTGGAATACACTCTTTGACCAAGCGTCAAATATTTGTCACTTTTTGACAGATAAAAATTTGGTCAAAGATAATTGTTTGTCACTCTTCAATTTTTACATGTGGCAAACACGGGCAAACAACAATCATGATGTCAAATAAGTTTGCCCATTATGTCAGAAGGTCAAATATTTGACCATTGGTCAAAGAGTGTACTACAGGCTTAAGATGTGAAAGAGAAATCCTATCAAAGATGTTTTGGATGTCAATAAGATCATTACAGCGCCATCGAAATTTGTTTGTCAAGTGATGGAATATGGCACAACCAACTGTATCGTAAAGGGGATAGACAATGAAAGAGTCGAGAACATGATGATTTATTATTTAGTACAAGACCAAATATACTGTATACAGTATACAGTGCTCCAACTTATTCCTTTATATATAGCTCGCATCGGAAAAAGCGATAATTCTCTTGCCGGTATGTGAGAATAGAAGCAGTCATTAAAAATCAGAAAATACTATATATTATAACTACAGTATAAGATTACGCTATTTGTCATTATATTAGAACGCTTCGTAAAATCTGATCTGATGTGAGTGAAGTCACACTTTTAAACGTGAATGTTTCCCTGCGTAGTCCGGCATTGTCTCATGGGCAATTCGTTTTAAAAATTACTACTTTGCCACATTCACATTTATTCTGTAATCATTACTTGAAATACAATTTCATACAATCAAAAAATCGTAGTTTTCAAAGTTGAGAAATGCAAAAAAAAAACATCAAATCAGTAGAAAACATTTTTTATACTAATAGGGTAAAAGTTTTGTCCTGTGCAATGATCCCGTATAAGAAGCGATTTGTCGATTTATTTACAAACAATAAATTTCATGCAAGTAAATTTCATGATCCAGAATGCTACTAGCACAGACTAACAGACATAACACTTCGAACAAATTTTCAATAAAATCATCGTTTGGATGATTGCAGTACTTCACGTTAGTAACACTAGCACCATCTGCTGTCGTGTTCGCGCTGCGTCTCGTATTTTGACATCAGCGCCAGCGTTACTGTATGTGTCAAATGGGTGACTACAAAATTTGTATGACAGCGCCCCACACGACGTTTTCGCGCGACGACTGCTATTCGATTGAAAATTTGAAATGAACGTTTTTTGTGGCGATGGAGCTGGGTTTCAGTGTTACGTCTGTTAGTCTGTGCTACTAGTATACAATAAATTTAGTCGGTGAGTAACACAAAATTTTGAGTAATCAAAAGTGTCTTCATTGACCGTCCATAGTTTTTTGATTACTGAATACTTACTCAACCTTCTCATTTGATCATTTCTTTTGCTTACACTTGAATTTCACCTGTACCATTCAATATTAGCGTTTACTGGAAAAATCAGTTTTTTATGGTGATTGTTATTTACATGTTGTAAGACATAAAAATGATGACCTGACGTGCATTCCAATTCAATAAATTTTTTAGTGTGCCCTGAACTAATTACTATTTTTGGTCATGTTCTTATCTGTCACATACAAATAAATATTCCATTCAAATCATTTTCGTGAAGCCTGTCTTCCTGCGGTTCAGAGACATTGAATCATTTTACTACACATGACAGCACGCAACAAGTGCTTCAACAGCGTTAAGAAGTCAAGTATAATACTCTTCAGCTGTTTCGCATTGGTATGTTGGTACGTATCTATATTAAATTACTCCATCACACTTTTTTGTTCAAGAAATAACAAAATAAATAGAACACAGATTTTCACTCTTCGTGAACAAACTTGGCAAAAAACGGATGAAAAGAACTAGCATTTAACGATCACCATTTTGATGGATCTGTCCAATTTTAGTAATACCATAAAAAGATAATTACGTCAACGTGCTTTGCCGTATTTGTAAATTTTTCTACAAGTTATTACACATGAAAAGGGTAGGTACAACACATTACTTTTGATATACATGTGTTATGTTACTACATGTCTATTCTGCAATATGAAGTGTTCTTTTGACACAGTTTCATAAACCTAACAGTTTTCTTTTATTGATTAACATACCATGAAATGCAAGCGCAACAAACCAACGCACACAATTCACTACATCACTCGGTGGTCCACGAAAAACTAAAATGCCAAGTCAAATGGAAAAGAATGTGAACAGAGAGAAAAACAAAAACAGGATTAGTGACGATAAGCAGGGTTGCGATCTTTTATTTTGCTGTTCCAATGGTAATTAAAAGCTCAGTTTAACAGATAGGTAGCGCTGATGAAAATTAATAAGGCAATCATCAAGACAGTTGGTGGTTGTAATTTTAAATATGCAAAACTAAAAACGACCGTGCGATTTCTGGATTTGAACATTCGAACTACACACTTTAAAAAAATTCGCCAAGTCTCGGCGTTATTTGTGCCGAGATTTAGACAGCCGAGTGATCGGCAACCATCTCGGCTGAATATATTTTGCTGAGAATCTCGGGAAACCAGTATTTGACAGATGTCATTTCACGCCGAGTACCTCGGTACGAATTTGACTGCGCTCTCGGCAAATCTAACCGATGGACGGCATACTAGTCTACACACTCGTTCAATTTTAAATTGGTTAGAAAGTACTCACTTTCGTATTTTGATTCAAAATATCAAAATTGAGTAATATTGATTAACGAAACTGAGTAACTTTCACCCAGTTTTCGTATTATTTTATTTTTGTAACCGTTCACTTTATATCAGTTTGCTGTAAACAAAAGCTAAGCATTTAACAGTTCCCTGTTTGTTTCGCTTATTCGTACATGGATTCAGTTTTGAAAGTACTGCAACGAAAACGTCAAATTTAACTCTAAACTGAGTGAGATGTCACTCACTTTCGTTAAAAGTGAACCTACTCTGAACAGAGTTTTTATGATATTACTCATTTATGGGTAGAGTCACCATGTGTCAGAAATTGAGTAGGAATTACCCTCTTCTTAGAAAACCGCTTTGAAATGAACTGAGTAAAAGCTACTCAGTTTGCTCCTTTTGACTTTTGATCCCTTTGATGAATGAAACCGCCAGAGGATTTTTTTTTATTCTCGCTTATTTTCCGTCGGTCTATTTCCGCCACTGTTGTGGCCAATTACCGACGCCCAGGGAGGCGGACTCCACACCCAGGTCCCTAACTCACGACAATCATCAGTGTATCTTCTGCCTAAGCAGCTTCGTTAAAAACCGCAGCAATACGGTTCACTGTTACCCGGGAATTGTGACTTTAGGTTTTAAATAGTACACATGCCAAAAAATCCATAACCATTCACATATCTGGAGGAACTCTAAAAGCAAAGCAAAGCCTTGGTGCTACATTCCGATTCGGAACTCGACCTTCTGTTTATTTTACACAAACTTCGCAGCTAACTGTTAAGTGTACAGGACAATTGCGGGGCTAGCGCTACGATCCTACTGACACAAACAGACTCTCCCGAGCCGAGACTCGAACCTACGACGACTGGCTTCTTAGGCCAGCATCGTACCTCGAGACCAGCTGGGAGGGCTTGGAGGAACTCTAATACACAAATAAAATTATTTTTTTTAATTTGTGTACTGGAGGAACTCTAATACACAAATAAAAAACACTTTTTTCAAACAACAATACAACACGTTTTTCCAAACAACAACTTATTTTTAGCGAAACGTTTTTGAATGTTTTCAATACCACTCAAAAAAAAGATTAAAGCAGAAACTAGGACAATCTGAGCAACTGTGACTCAGTTCGGTAAACGAAACTTATTCAATTTTCGGCGTTTTAATAGACAATGTAAAACTGAGTCAAAGTTGCTCAATTTAGAGTAAAATTAAAAGAGCGTGTAAGCTGAATGTTTCGGCATAGTCAAGATTTTTCAGCGGAATCCAATCGAAGAGAATAATTTCAGTTGAAATTCAGTAGTTATCTTTGAAAAGATAAATTATAAGTTCGATGAGTTTTAGTAAGTATTACTGGGGGTTACCCTACACACTAATATCACCAACTGCAGAAGGCAGTTGGCTACTTTTCGGGTTGCTTTGTTTTGCCCGGCAGACCCTATGTTACAGGGCGGCGTGTACCCTTATCGGATTTTCGGATCTTTGCTAGAACACTAAAAGGGAAAAATAAACAAAATGAATAAACAAAAACTCATCGCGTTTATTCCTGATTTTCCCTCAGCTGTCGTTGGTGGCGATTTCCGGAATGGTCGTCTAGGGCGGCTTTCCAGCTGCTTCTGCAGCTCCCGGACTACCAGCTGCTGCGACAATCCTCGGCGGGTGGTGTTCTTCTGCTCCTTGGCACTTAGCCGGGGGTAGCCAATAGCGCAGCTTACCCTATCCGGCGAGCAAAACACCTGTACACAGCACTCAATTCACGGGCCAACGGAACAACTGAAATCAATCGATATAGATTCAAAACTAATCGATAGCGATCGTTCTCGTTTCATGAAGAAACTTAAAGAGTGGTTGGTCGGGACGCGACAATATCGTTCACAAACAAAAAAACGAACGATTTTGAACGAAAATAAACAAACTTATGTGAACGATATTCAGCACAAGTGGTGAGAGTTGTCATGTTGAGTACACGCTGCTGCGGGGGTGTCCAAATGCGGGTAATTTTTACTAATACACTCCCTCGCAAAAGTACCCAAAATAAGGGTTATTTTTACGTGAACACGCTCCTGCAGCGTTACCCAAAATATAAATAAATTTTCCACTCGATGCTGAAATTGCAACCGCACAGCACAGACTAACAGACGTAACACTGGAACCTAGCTCCATCGCCACAAAAAAACGATCATTTCAAATTTCCAATCGAATAACAGTCATCACGCGATAACGCCATCTGGGGCGCTGTCATGCAGTCTCTTACATATTTTGTGGTTCCCCATTTGACACATGCAGTAACGCTAGCGCTGATGTCCAAATACATGACGCAGCGCGAACATGACAGCAGATGGTGCTAGTGGTACTAACGTAAAGTACTGGTATCATCCGAACGATGATTTTATTGAAAATTTGTTCGAAATGTTATGTCTGTTAGTCTGTGCGCACAGGTTACATAAGTAAAGACATTTATTCGTTTTGAATATTAAATGTTCATAGAATATTCAAAAGTCGCTCGTCCTCCACTTGCAGTTTCTGTTGAACCGCATCCATTTTATTCTGAGGGTCTTTTTCCGCTTAGATCTTGTTTGCACCCAAGACGTTTGCACGGTTTCAAATTTACTTTAGGGTTCCTGCCACTTCGCACGAATTTGTACTACACTTTTAAAACATCTTAGGGAGCACCAATTTTAGCAAAACTTTTATATACTTCCTGTGTGCTTACCCGTAACACGTTTGCACTATTTGGCACAATGAAAAATGGCGGCCAACTCGTTCATGAGAATGACAGCTGTGTTGCCAAAGCTCGGCAAAGAGCAAAATTCGTGCCGAGATATCAGTAATGTTTTTGCTGACCTCAGCATCAACAGAGTTTAACCGCACATACACAAAACATACGTAACACTCAGGAAGAAATCTTACAAAAAAGTTCATACAAAATGAACTATGTACTCGCATGGTACCACCCTCTGAATAAAATCCCTGTTTGAGTAGTTTATGAAGGCAGTGTACCCGCGCAGCCCTGCATTTGTCTCCTTCCCACTCGAAAAATGCTGCATTGGTTTTGTAAAGCACTTTTTGACAGTTACTTATGGAATTTTTTTTGGGGTTCGATAAAGCCGCAAAAAAGAAAATTCGTTATGTTCATTATTTGTCGAGCAGTTGGAGAACGAGGTACGGAGTACTATGGAGCAACGTATACCAGAAAAAAAACGCCAGCGTTACGTATGTCTTATGTATGTGGTTTAACCAATATGGCTTTCTTTTCACAATTTTTAAACCACGTGTTTAATCATAATAGTTCATCAGTAAACCCTAGCCCTTTCATCTGATATTGTTCAAATTGGTTGTGTAGTTTTTGAGATAATGAAGTTTCATGATTTTCACATTTTGATACATTACAGACGAAGTTACAGTCCGATTACAATTAAATTCAATAGGGTGTTATGACTAAACCTTTCATTTAACATAAATTTTGTGGGAATCGGTTCAGTCATCTTTGAGCATAGTGAGTAGTGCAAGTAGTTCAAGTCGTGGGCAAAATGTATGCAAAAACTGGAAGTCAGAATATAGCTCTAGTCATCTTTGACATTAACCTATACACAGAAAAAAACATGGTAATTTTTACCATTTTAGGGGTCAGCATGACCAGATTTGATCGGTGGTTTTCAACCGACTTTTTTATATGATCTAGATAACAATTCTGTGGTTATTACAACATTACCAAGACTAAAAATCAAATGGTGAAATCGAGCATGTATGGTTAAGATGACAATGTTTTTTTTTATACTTTGAAACTGTCATAATGACCATGTTTAGTTTTAATGAACCATCCACCTAATTGTTCGTATAATAAGAGTATAGTCTATTTCAGATGCTGTTGATGTTTTGACCATGTATTTGTTGTCTGAACCAAATTTAATAGTGGGTTGAAAACCACTGATCCAATCTGGTCAAGCTGACTCCTGAAATAGTAGAAATTACATTTTCTTCTATTTCAGAGGTTAGCTCACTTTTTTTCTTTTTTTTCCACTTGCTACATTTTGCAAATGATGTTGGGCAGAGTTGTTGTCATCATGCATATTAAACATTCCGGTTAGCATTATTCAAATCAATATTAATATTTCAAGTTTGGGTCAAACTGTACTCTTGAACGAAATGTACAATATATGTAAGTTCCTTTTGTTGCTACGAAAATGCAAGACTTGTTATGTTGATCGTACAGTTTTGAATGAATCTAATCATATCTATCTACATTATACATACATTATAAAATACAATTTTTTTAAGTCTTTTTCTTATAAATTGTGCATGCATCCTTACTTAACAATTATTTACCTCAAACATTTTATTTTTTTATCATTATCATCTATCATAATTTTACTGCTATCAACTACACACAGAAAAAAAACATGGTGATTTTTACTATTTTAGGGGTCAGCATGAGCAGATTTGGTCGGTGGTTTTCAACCGACTATTTTATATGGTATAGATAACAATTCTGTGGTTATTACAACAATACCAAGACCAAAAATCGAATGGTTAAATCGACCATGTATGATTAAGATGGCAATGTTTTTTGCCTTTCTCCTAGAAAGGTATAGCAATCACTGGAAAAACCGAAGGTATAAAATTGGTCCCAATGGCCGAATGTCATATACCACTCGACTTATTTCGACGAACTGAGCATTTTCTGTATGTATGTATGTATGTGTGTGTGTGTATGTGCAACTTTTTTTTCTCACTCACTTTTCTCAGAGATGGCTGGACCGATTTTCATAAAATTATTTGCAAATGAAAGGTCTAGTTGCGCCATAGGTTGCTATTAAATTTCATTGTAATCGGATTTTTAGTTTAGAGGTTATGTATCAAAATGTGAAAATTACGAAACATCAATATCTCAGAAACCACACAACCGATTTTAATAAAACTGGTTTCAAATGATTGGGCTGTCCTCAGAACCCTTAACTTTTAAATTTCGTTATGATTGAACATATGGTTCAAAAGTTATGTAAAGAAAAGATATCCTGAGGTTGTTTAAACTCACTCATTTTTCTCAGTGATGGATGAACCGATTTTCACAAAATTAGTGTCAAATGAAAGGTCTAGTTGCCCCATAGATTGCTATTGAATTTCATTGCAATCGGATTGTAACTTTGTCCGTTGTTCATAAAAATGTGAAATCACATAATGAAAGTAAACATATTGACTTTCTCCTAACGATCACTGGCTAATTAAAAGGTAGAAAAATGATTGAAATGGCCGAATGTCATATACTACTCAACTCAGTTTGACGAATCGAGCATTTTCTGCATATATGCATGTATAGGTGTATATGTTTGTGTGTAGGTGTGTACGTGTGTATGTGCACCTTTCTTTCGCACTCACTTTTCTCAGAGATGGTCTGACCGATTCTTTTAATCTTGGTGTCAAATGAGGGGTCTATTTGCCGCTTAGGTTGCTATTGAATTTCATTGTAATCAAACTTTTAATTTTGGCGCTGCGTCAGAATGTGAAAAACGCTATTATATCTCAGAAGCTATGAACGAAATTGAATTCAAATAAATGGGCTTTCAAACCCTTAAACAATGAATTTCATAATGTTTAAACATGTGGTATGAAAGTTATAGAAAGAAACGAAAAACGCAGACTGTTTAAAACTATAGCTACGATCAAAATATGTGGCCTCAACATCATTTAAATTTAATATTGTACTATTTTAATGTTTGCGGCCTTGCTCGGGATTGAAGTTGAAATTAAAAGTCATTTCTATCATTTCACTTTTTGCCCTTCTCCTAGGAAGGTATAGCAATCACTGCAAAAACTAAAGGTATAAAAGTGCTCAAAAGGGCCGAATGTCGTATACCACTCGACTCAGTTCGACGAGCTGAGCATTTTCTGCATGTGTGTGTGTGTAACGCTCTCCCAATCTCACTCGACTTTCTCAGAGATGGCTGAACCGATTTCAATAAAAATAAAAATCACGAAACATTAATATCTCAGAGACTACACAACCGATTTGAACAAATTTGGTTTCAAATGAACGTTCTACCTAAAAACCCTCAACTTTTGAATTTTATGAAGATTGAACATATGGTTCAGAAGTTACAGAAAGAGACGTGTTCTGGAGACTGTTTAACCTCACTCGTGTTTCTCAGAGATGGCTGGACCGATTTTCATGAAATCAGTGTCATATGGAAAGTCTTGTTGCCCCATAAGACCCTAATATTTTTTTTTTGCGAATGGATTATTACTTTTCCTGTTATGTTTAAAAATGTGAAATCCAGCTATGAAAAGAAACATATTCTGATGACTACTTGGGCTCACTCACTTTTCTCAGTGATGATTGACCCGATTTCCACAGAATTAGTATCAAATGAAAGGTCTAGCTGCCTCATAACACCCTATTGAATTTTGCTATAATCGGACTGTAACTTCGTCTGTAATGTATCGAAATGTGAAAATCACTAAACTTCATTATCTTAGAAACTACACAACAGATTTGAACAATATTGATATCGAATGAACGGGATAGTTAAGGGTTAACTGATGAATTATCATTGAACACGTGGTTTCAAAGTTTGGCTCCCCCATACGTTCCCTTTCATTTGATTGTAATCAAACTTAAGCAACCGTTATGTTTTGATTTGTAAAACAACGAAAGTCTATTATTTCAAGTATTACACGACATATTTGAACATAACTAGTTTCATACAAACGAGTTATCTCTCAAACTTACAAATAACAAACTTCATAACAATTTGATATGCTGTTCAAAAGTTTTGTAAAGAAAAGAAATTCAAAGACTATTCAACACTATAGCTGCTTTGATCAATAAAAATGGCCTCAACATGATTTAAATGTGGTATCGTACTATTTGAACGTTCCCGGTATCGCTCGTGATTAAATTGTTCGAAATTAAGAGTCATTTCTTATATTTCGCTATTTCTGAAGCACTGACATTACGTCAAATTTCATATTTTATACTTTAATTACAACATCAATATTTTAGAACCAAAAGAGTGAATATACCTTTTTTTTTATTAAATTGTTTATTTGACACGGCACAATGCAACTCGGCCTCACGGTGCCAGATACAAAATTACGAGGACGACTTTTGTTTATTTAAACGAGTTATAATTTTTTCCGGGGTGGCGAGGCAGCCTCTGCCCTTACTACCTCAGAAAATAGGTTATCCGAGTTCATGCCCTCATCTTCACTGCTCTCCGATACGATCTGTGGTGGTTTCTGCTCTTGCTCTTGTGTCTTCTTTCGTCTGTTATGTTTTTTGTCCACAGTAGTGAACTTATCGGCCAGCTCATTGAGCTGTAACGGGTTCGCTCCAACTGCTGCTTCTACTACGTTCGTCTCTGTTGGTGTCTCAGCTAGTGGTGGTGTCTTTGCTGATGATTTCGGGGTTGGAGTCTCGGCTCCGCTGTTGGTACAGGCTAGTTGAGTGGGAGCGGTTGAAGTGATGTTCGGTTGCATCTCGGATGGTAGTGACGAATTGCCTTTCGCTGCTTCAGTGCAAGATCTTCCGAAATGCACCTCCTTAGTGCAATATTGGCAAGTTGCAATCTGGTTTTCATAGGAAACGCGACTCACGATTGGCTCCGAATAATCACTCATTACAAAGCCAACATAGCTCGGGATTGGTCGGTGTAAGCGCATTCATAAAATACGTACACCGCTGTAAACACCACCAAAAAAGTTCTTCCACTTGTCGTATCTGGTAGATACGACCTCTCCATATGCTGCCATTTGCCCACAAATCGCGTTTGATTCGACATGAATCGGCAAATCGTGCACTCGAACTTCGATGGCATCGTCTTCAATGTGCACTGGGATGGTGTATCGAGTTTGTTGATGGGAGATAGCGTGTTTAAAACTGTTCTGTTTCACAAATTGTTCAGCAATTTCACGTCCACCGTGAAATGTTATCAGGATACAATGCCGTACATGGTGCATCTGTATAGCCTTTCACAGACTGAAATCCAATTTCATTCTGTCTCTGAGGAGTTTTTCTACCTCTTTAATCGGTGGTCGTATCGGGCATACTCGAAAATCGACACAGACAGTATCTCCACGCATTTTTGGAATGTTGTTCACTTCCATCAGTAACACGCGGCAGGCAAACCACTGCGAAATAATAGCAAATATAGCAACGTACGGCAATCTTAATCAAACAAAAGTTCTGTTCTGGCTGGAAGACGAGCACGAACTGAATATACCTTTTTGGATTTAAGCATTCATGTAAATCTATGTTTACAAATAATAAGTTTGGATGAGAAAGGCTGAGTCTGACCGCTAGGTGGATTAATTTAGGTTTTTTATACTTCAAAACTGTCATAATGACCATGTTTAGTTATAATGAACCATCTACCTAATTGTTCGTACGATAAGAGAATAGTCATTTTCAGATACCAACATGAGAATTTGTTGCTTCAACCATGTATTTGTTGTCTGAACCAAATCAAGCAGTCGGTTGAAAACCACCGATCCAATCGAGTCAAGCTGACCCCCAGAATGGTAGAAATGACTATTTCTACCATTTTGGAGATAACTCAACAATTTATTTTGTTTTTCCTCCTCGTTGAGGACATGTTAAGTTCTTGTCATCACACTGATTTGAATAACGCTGATCGAAGTGTATAATATATAAAATATTGTATTCTGAACTTAGAATTAAACTGAATTGTTTTTGTTATGTTTATATAGTTCCCTTATAGTTTCCTATGACAGACGTGATATATTTCTGTTATTTTTTTTTTGAAATTTTGAACAACTAAGACCTTAAAAAAGTGAAAGCTCTAAAATGTAGTAAAGCGGGCAATGTATGTAGTTTTTCGAGAATGCGAAAATGAACGAGAATAGAAGGTGTGACTTTTAGGCTTAGAAAATTTTACTGCAGTTCATCGTGGCATGCTGGGATACGGGAACACAATAGTAGAGGGTGATTCGACTTTGGCTCAGAATGAGTTATACCTTTCCCAGTAGTTTAATTGGCCAAAACACCTTGCCGGAGACAACGGAGATTGCGGGTTCACACCTTCTATTCCCGTTCATTTTCGCATTTTCGAAAAACTACATACATTGTCCGCTTTACTAAACTTAAAAAAATGTAAGTCATATGACAAAAATGAGATTAGTTCGTAAAGTCCAAAATGTAGACTATCAAAAAACTATAACATGGTGGCTAGGCACTATTTCGTCCTGACCGCTCTATGTTATAGATTATTTGGCAGTCTACTGTTTAGCGCTCTCGCTAATAGTTTACGCTTTTTACGTTATAGTTCATACTTTTTAAAAGAATTGTTTCTTATATTCCATAAAAACTATGACATAGAAATCTATCACGTCTGCCAGAGGAAACTATGCCACTGTGCATCGTGTGGCAGCACTTTTAGTCGAAATGTACAATGTCCCTAGTTTTTATGTTTAGTTTAATTATAACTATAACTAACTTTATAACTAATCTGTAGTTCGAAGCTAGAGATGTCAAGGTTGGAAGCGATTCAAGCATTGGTGTCGGATTTCGGTACCATATCAGCATATGTACCTTCAGTTATTCCTACCTCAACAAAACGCAAAATGCTGTCAGCTTAGTCTGGGATGGTTTATTACGAGCCACGCCAAACACGTTTGGATCCCCAACACCCGGTTTCCTAAAAGTAGAAATTCAATGAGTGGCAATTACTACTTGTCACTCTTACACATTACCTTTAGGTGTACTAAAAGTATGTTTATACCACTACGCTTCATTAGAGTTTCCGATGGTCTTTTGCTCTCAGTATCTGAAACTGTGAACATATTAATAAAAGTTACTTGCATTCATATTATTAAAAAATACCTGATTCATTTTCACAACCGTGAATACCGTGAATAATATCCGAACGTTCTGTACGATTCGCGAGAACGAGTCGGTAGGCCGTATGTCTCCAGGACACTTATTAGATTATCGAATACATGCTCGGTGGAAGATGTCTGCGTGGTTTACGTGGAGGTCTGCAAGGTTAATGGACAATATATATAGTAAAAAAAACTATTTCAGTGCAATTAAAAATAAATAAACCTGAATAAGATCACAGCAAATTTTTTTAAAGTATCGATATAAATAAGAGAGATTTTAAATTTAACAGAAAAGATTGAGAAATATATAACTCCGAAAAGATAATCATAAATATTTTGATATAAAATAAGATTATGACACAGAAATGGTTGATAAAAATAAACGGATTGTATTGAGGGAATCCATGCAAACTTGTCTATGCAGTTAATTTTAACAATTTTAAACTTACCATTACTCCGTAAAGCTTGAGGCATACTGAAACTGATTCCAACGTTCTGCAGACAGAGATCGTGGTTGTTCATAATTTTTGTCGTAATTTTGTAAAACTTATTTGTCAACATTGGTTGGTTGTTTAGTTTGGTCTGTGATCCAAGATGAAGCCTGGAGAAAAAAATTGGCTTATTCTTCCGTTTGGTACAAGCATAGTAGTTTAATAATCCCACTTACGTTGGAATGATATAGCACGAACTGATGACCGATATTTTCTCCTAACAGTCACGATGCGGATTGAAGTGTTCGAATACTCGCTGAATGTTCAGTTTTTCGCGCAGCGAAAGAATGGCCTTGGTTCGGTCCGATCCCATTTGCACTTCCAAGCGGAAAATATGTACGTTAATATTCTCAATAAACTGATAGCGTTCTCCACTTAATAGTATACGGTAGCATTTATTGGGCTCTAGTATGAATTCTTCTATTGGCTTCGGCTGTACCTGTCCAGCTTCGCTTTCATCTAACACATATTCACCATACTGAGTTGCTGGCACTCGACTCGAACTTGACTTCAGATCTGTTAACCAAACGGAAAAGTTTTCCAACTTCAAAGAAACTTCTACGACGGAACGAACGTACAGTTGGAGATGCAGTTTTTCGTCGTTCCTCAACTGTCGTTTATCGAAACTTATTTTGCATTCTATAAGGTCGTGCAACCGATCAAGGTCAAGTTTTATGGGATTATTGAAAGAGGACAATGCGGTTTGACTACTCGACACCGAGACACGTTGTGGAATGCTTTGCAGAGGTTTTCCATTACCAGAATGCGATCAGTTTTTTCCATTTCAATTTGCGGCGATAACGCCTCAATGCTGCATGCCACAAAATCGGGCATCGGGATGCGGAAAGATATGCAGACCGCAATGTTTTCAACAGAACTTCGGCGAATATCGTGTACCATTCGTTCACCCGTCAGACAGCATTAGCGAGTAGAGCGTAGCGAGTAGAGCGTAAGCGCTTTCGAGTGATCTCCACTTGTCAGATATTCCTCAGCCATATCGATTGCCTGCGTCTTGTAAAAGCGTAGACATTTGTAAACTTTATACTGAGCCATAGCCTGTCCTAGTAGGGTGATGATAGATGCCGAATGTTTGTGGGTTTTCTCTATCTCGTGTACCAGGTAGATAACTTGTTGCTTAGTGACAGGTTCACCTGTTTTCGTGACTCGTTACCAAAAAAGTGACTGTACAGCATCACGTTAGAATTTGTGGAAGAAGCCTGCAGGTGTGAATCAACAAATTATTAAATAAATAATTTCAGTACTCAACCATCTGCTAACTTACCTGCCCAGCGCCACCGGTTTGAGTCTCGCTCGGGGGTCAGTGCGGAACATTGAAAAACGCCTCCTTGTGCTTGCCTACATATTCGACCGCCTCGTGGAAGTAAATACCAGGATGTTGGGTTTGTAGTGACGCCAGCCCGTTCTTGACTGCGTCGCAAAACAACCCACCGGAGGCACTGTACTGCACAGTCAGCCAGACGTAGTGCTCGAAGAGCAGCTTCTTGGAACTGGTTCGGTTGCGATATTTGACGACGTGGTTCTTGAAGCTATTGAATCTCCTTTGAGTTTGGAAAATAGGCGACAAATTTTGAAGCTCACGAAACCAGCTATGGTTTTGACTTCGAGGCAGTTGGTGTCTACTAGAGATGCACCGAATATCAGCAAAAAATGGATTTTGCCGAATATTCGGCTCACCGAATAGTATGTTACATTAGAAATAATATAAAAGTGCAGTGCATAAAGTTTTATGAACGGGGGTAAACGAGAACTGAGGATATGACTCAGGTTCATAGAGGAATTTACCACATTCAGACGGAACACGAACCGCAAACTCCACTCATGGTTCATGTCCCGTCTGGATGAGGTATATTTTTTTTTTGAGCCAAATTCACATTTTCAGTTCTCGTTCTTTCTACGCATTGCATAAAATTGCATGCACTGCATACTTTGCAAAAGCACTTAAAATGTAATCGTAACACAAAATTTGCAATTATGCTCACGAACCATAATCTCAAGAACATTTATTTTTTATTGACAAGTCGAAAAAGAACAAAATTAGGTGCGCCACGGATCAGGGTACTCCATTCAATAAGCGCAAAATTAATTATTTCGATTAATTTTCAATTATTTTCTTACATGAACAGTCAAAAAGCGAAAATAACAACTTAAACATCAAACATAACCATTTGGTTATTTAGTTATTATACGATCAACAATGTGTTCAACCGAATATTCGTCTCACCGTCTGCTTCATTATTTGATTACAGTAAGACTGAGAATGTTCCAGGAAGGCGGACTGCAGTCTTAGTATGCGATTCATTATATGATCGTTGTGAGGAAGCACGAAGAGCATTTTTGCGGTAATCTCACCGGTGCTGGTCAAGTGGGATGCCCTCTCGGAAGCAACAAAATCATCTCCCTGAGGTATGCTAGCACCTTTTTGAATTAAAACTACCGCTAGCCGTATATAGTTTCTCTACGCCTGAATAATCGAAGCACACTGCAACTGCTTCTCACATCCCTGTAGATCGTTCCATTCTTGATCCCGAACCAGGACTACGACTGCCGGCAAAACATGCAAATGTTTCAGCATCCAGTTTTGTTTTAAGATTCCTTTTTTGTAATACCATTCGTAGGATTGGTGTTTTGGTTTTGATACAGCAAATTCATAACTGGGTGGAAGAAGCTTATATTCTATAGATTCGCTAGAATAAAAAAAAAAACAAAAACAACTAATTTTATAGTATCCGCTCTTAAGAATCTAGGTACCTTTCTGGCTTTCTAGATCCCAGATCGCTTGTGAATAGTGTTCCGCTGCACATCCAAGCCGGATAGCCCAACTGGTGGCTGAGCGGTGGTTACCAGCTCTGATGGTTGAACGCTGGCAGCCGTCATTCTCCTGCACTACTCGGGCCTTGTTCGAACAATTTCGTTAAATCCCGGCACGGTTCCTTATCAGTAGGTTTCGTTACCAGCCTTGCCCGAAAGCAAAAGATTTCACTTCTGTTTTTCCATTTTTTTTTTCACTCTCAAACATCGGCGCTTTCGCTGTGGGCCTGGTAAACCGAAGTTGCCTAATCTTATGCCCACAGCAGGGACTATATTTTGTCTAATGACAGACACTAAGAAATGACTGATAAGGAAAAAATTGTTCTCGATTTCGAGCAACTACGAGATGATGCAAAATTTTTGCAGACAACGTTTTGACAGTTTCAGATTACGGTGTCAGAATATATTGCAGCTCGAAAAATATTACACGTTTGTTCGCATGACTACATGATTAGGTAAATTTAACCGGTAAACTAGTTCTATTGCAAATATCGATAGTTTTGATCACCATATAAAACATGGTCGCTATGGCCACTGCGATTGGGTTTTTTTGACAATGTAAATGGTTACTGCTTTTTAACTGTCATGGTATTTTTAACCATGAACTATTTCAAGGTGACAATTATTATGGTAATAACTACAAAATTCTGTGATGGTTGCGATAACCATGGGTGTAAGGTCAATACTAACATTTAATTTTTCTCTGTGTAGGCATTTATAATTTAGATATTTAGGATAACAAAAGACACACGAATTTCAATTTGTGGGAGCCCGGGTACCCTCGTCGGATACATAAATGTGCTTTTTCATCATGAACAGGCTAATTCCACTTTGAACAAAGAAACATCCACAACCTGCATGCGAACCCGTTGCAATAGGCAAAGATGGTGTGTAAATTCGATATCCTGGAAATTAGAAAAAAAAACGCTATTAATAATTCTTTTAACCATCTAAGATAACTTGTGTTGTTAGGAGGTGCAGCTAGCACATAAATAAGGGGCCGTTAAATAATTACGTAAGCAAATAGGGGAGAGGGGGGTATGCAATTTTCTTACGCTATCTTACAGGGCCTCCCTGTATGTGGGGGTGAATTGAATAGCTTACGTAAAAAAAACATTGTTAATGGAGCTGTTCAAAAAATTATGTTCATGAAAGTGTGGACGATAAAATTCATAAAAAAAATTACGGAAGGACGATTAACTCGAATTAAGGACAGAAGAGGAAACGAAGTATTGTGCTTGCTTCAGGATGATAAAACTATAATAAAAATCTATATATAGTATATAGTAAGATCTTACTAGGGGGGAGGGGGGTATCAAAAAATCTTACGATGTCTTACAAGGGGGGAGGGGGGATTGAAAAGTTTGAAAAATAAGCTTACGTAATTATTGAACGGCCCCTAATGCATGTATGAAACATGTGCGATAGCATGATTGAAAATCAAGAGTTTGATTTTGAGCACAAGATATAGCGACTTTTACCCTAATAAAAAGTTATGTATACAAAATATGTTAAGCGGAAACACGAATCTAACAATCGTGAATCATTTACTGGTTATTTCGTAAAATTACACCGATACTCAGAGGAAATACTTCCGGAAACGCCTTTATGTACAGTGGGGTCTGTTTTTACGCGGATGATTGTACCACGTTTAAAATATTAGATTTGATTTTTTATTTATTAAATCGCGTAAAAACAATCGCGTTTATGAAAACGCATTAAATAAATCATGTTACGCAGTTGCGAGAAAAGTTTCTCAGTAGAGACTTCAAATTTTACGCGAAGAGAATTTATATTAAATAAAACCGCTTAAATTAAAAAAAATGCATAAAAAACTTTAATTTTGAATAGCATCTATCGATATAAAGTGAATCATTACTCATCTGGCGAAGAAAAATATACAGACAGTTCTAGGAAAATTCAACGTTGTCTAAAAAAATAAACTCAATTAATATCGAAATTATTGCGCACTAATCTCGTAAAAAAAAAACTTATATTTCACTACAAATTAAGCGCCTTTCGAAGACCAGGTTTTTGTCAAAGCTTTGAGACAATTCAGAAACAAATGAAAATGGCTCAGATAACCGCACAACGTAAGTAGTTTTAACAATTCAACGGTACAGAGAGGGTTCATTATCTTGTTCAAATGCTTACGTAATTACAGTTTCCGAATGCGCGCTGAAGATCCCAATCATGATTCATTTTGAAGTCGATAGTTGTTAGTCGATTCATCGTTCCTAAAAATATTGAATAACTTTAAATAGAGCAACAACCAGGAAAATTTAAGATAGAGGTTAATATGAAAATACAGCCAGGCTTTTTACGCGGGGGATACGTACCTAGTAAAAAATCGCGTTGATTCGGAAATTCGCGTAAAAGCCGCGTTTATTAAAAAAAAACCGCGTAAAAAGCTTCGTAAAAACCGCACAAAAAGCCTGACTGTATTTATGTTTACTAATTGACGCAAAAAACGATGCGAGGAACATTACGTTATGCATATCTGCATCTATTTTATAAAAAGACATCCAGGTCTGTAGTGCAAAAATTCCTCTGCATCTATTTTATAAAAAGACATCCAGGTCTGTAGTGCAAAATTCCTAACAAGCGGCTTCATCAGGTGTCTTATCGTAATTAAAAATCTCACAACTAGAAATTACCATCTTGTTAAAATGAGAGCTTGATTTAAACCATACTTTAAATGTCACTAACAAAAATTGAGTATTGTCAAAGTTTTTCGTATGCAGAAAAAAACATGGAATTATATTATTCAGTTTTTTACGCGGTTTTAGTTAACGCGTTTTTTACGCGAATTTTTAAATTACGTGGATTTTCGAACTAACGCGTTTACGCAAGTTTTTGAACATACGCGTTTTTTGCTAACGTTATTTATTGGCATGGCCGGATTTAGACGCTGGGGGGCCCGGGGCAAATTTGTTTGTGAGGCCCCCTTTTCTTAAACCATTTAGAGGTAACGATCTGGAAGGTGACGAGCAAAAAAAAAAAAAGGTCACCCTAGGACTAGGGGGCCCCTTCCATCGGAAGGCCCGGGGCATTTGCCCCCTTTCCCCCCCCTCAAATCCGGGCCTGTTTATTGGTTTTGTTTTACGCTGGTTTTCGTGCTTTTTTACTTGGATTTTTTAATAAACGCGGTTTTCTTTACTATACTTTTTTATATCAACACATTTTTTACGCGAATTTTCAAACGCGGTTTTTTTACGCGAATTTTCGAATTACCGCGTTTCTTACTGACTGTAAAGGTTCAATGTTTCTGCTAGGAATACTCACTTGAACATCCTTCGAATTCGTGGTGACAGAGGTTGCTGTGCTTTGTTTGACTCTCGCCGCAGTGCTGTCCTCACATCTAAAAATTCCTCCTCAAAACAGTTGATAGAGCACACGTTGCTCTAGGCTTGAAGAATGGTCGCTAATTCATTCGCAGAGCGTCTCACTGACTCGCTCTAGCATTGAATAACATGCAAGTTATGTAATGACGATAATCTGTAAGTTAAAAAAAATACTCAAGTGAGACTGGTGAATGCATGTTTTTTTCCACAAGGGGGGGTTTCATATTTTCCTCACATTCTCAGAATTTACACATCCAAGAAATAATTTCTACAAATCTACATTCTACGAACCTTAAACGCCACATTTTTTGTGTAAAAGGCGTAGTATTATTGAATAAACATTTTTACTCATACTAACCTGTTCGTAAAGCAACATTTTTACTCATACTAACCTGTTCGTAAAGCAGGTATTAGACGAAGCAAATATTTGCTATTTTTGGTACGATTTTTATTTGCAAAAAATTAAATCTGTGTTGAAAAATAGCAAATATTTGTACGGAACCTGCTTAAGTCTTGCGATTCTAGACGACTCAATAAATTTAGGCTATTTCTGTCTTTGAGAGTTGCCTGTTCAGTGTATAATAAAAACTTAGTAGCAAAATCTTCCCAGGTATCAAAAAAGCACGATGATCTATCCACGTCATCAACAATATTGACAAAAAATGCACCAATCTGAAGAAATGCAAATGAACACATAAATGTGGAAACAGAATTGTAATTATCAAAAATTGTAAAAAATAGTAGAACTCTTAAAAAACACGGTTCAAAAATAACAGTAGCTATCCTGGAAAAAAAATTGCATGAGCATGAGCATGAGCATGATTGACCGCCCGCGGTTGCTACTCCGTTATTGCCAGATCAGCTGTAATTTCACAAAGAACCAACAGATCATGTTTGGGACCAACATGCATCCTCAATGTGTAAAAACAGGTGACCTAAATCTCTATATTAGGCAATACCAGCGCCGGCCGCATCCGAATGCTGGTCAAAGAAGGAGTTTGTATAGGAATATGTTGACGTGATACTCGCTTTATGGAAGCCGAGAACACCTCTGCACTTCCACGAGAAATCACTGGGATGTTGGATAAAGGGGAAGGTATACAGCAGGGTTCGTTTTGGTAAACGATGCGCTAATGTCGGGTTCTTCAGAACATGTGCCGCGTCTACAAGTTTATTACATCCGCCACTATATTTATAATTGATTCGAACTTATTAAGTTTGACAATGTAACACCGCAACAATAAAACGTACGCGAGGATACAGGATTTTTGACTAAACCGAGACAACCTCAAATTACCGTATATCTCCTCGTAAGGTTATGCTCTTTATACCTAAAACTATTGCGCGTTGTTGATCCATCTGTAGATAATACGACCTCATGGAAGGTACCGACGCGGGGGTTGAAATGATATTTATCGACTGAACGAAATCTACTTCGATTTCCGATGTAATAATTTAGATGCAACGCGCGAGCAGTCTCCGACTTAACGTTGATGGAGATGAGAAAGATATGATGAAATATCTGGGTTCACTTCGCGAAATCACCACACGCCGGAAGTCCATATATCAGCAAAACTCGTCCGGGCTGAATACGCGTTTACACCGAAGCGTTACGAACAACCGCTTTAATCCCCCCGGCCGACACATACGCGCAGGAACTCGGCGTTTACGTCGATTATCTCTTAACAATGTACGCCTAATACGCCTAATAAATATGAAAATTGGCAATGTTCCATGCATCCAAAGCCTCAACAATTAAATAAAAGAAAATATACATATAAGCCTGAATATAATTTTAAATTTGTTGACAAAGTGCCGAACTAGTCATAAATATAACAAATTATGTAAAACAACTGGTCAAAAGCTAGAACAATCAAAAAATCTAAGCATATGATTCCTGAGAAACACATACTCCAAACTCCACAAACCACACTAACACTTTGTGGACAAAATTAAAACTTGTTACTGAAACTCTGCGGAAAAAAATACCGCACACACAATTTCAACGATGAAATCAAAATCTCTCTGTATCTGTTTTCTCACATAAAGTAAAACTAGAAACAAGCATCAACATATCACTTTACAATACAGACAAGACAAAACGTATACTTAGCTTTCATCTCTGCATTTTCCAGTTGTTTTCATCGTTTTTGGACTTTTCTTTAAATAGAAGTATAGTGGCAACATGCATGTATGCCTTCACACACTCGTTTAATCCATACAACATTTCATTCGTTGAAAAGAGATAGCACATTAACACTGTAAACGGCGATGCATGGTTTTGATCTTACTGGCAAATTTTCACTTCAAGTTTAACTAGATACAAGCCAAATATAATTTGCACTATGCCAATGAATAAATCCCTAATGAGCATCCAATCACTATAAAACTATGTGGAGCAGCTGCTCGAAAAACACTCTCCTTATTGTATGTAATAACACCACACCGTCGCCAAGACAGCGATAAAAAAAAAAGAACAAGAAAAAATAAACACTTTGGTGAATCTAAAAAGCAACGCAATAATATTCAATTTTCACAATTAAATTCACTTTTTTTTTGTGGAACTTCACACTTTTCGCACTCAGCACATTTCAATAGAACACCTGTATATGTGTTTAACAATTCTTTAGGTGTAAAATAACCGAAAATCACCAAACAATGTGATGATTTCAAAGCAGGAACCAGCTGGCCAATCTTGATCACGGCCTCGCACAACCATCCGCGAACTTTTCAAGAAAAAACAATTTTAAATTTAGAAAATAAACTCACTCCGCGATTACATCTATAACGAACATGCACAACTAAATTCCTATCCTGGAAAAAAAATTGCGTGTAAAAACCGACTTGAAACTTTGAGCACATAAACACACGAAGTACTTTTCTCAACAATTTGGTATTATGGAATGTATCAGAAAACAATTTGTTGTTGAAAAGCAACAAGAATTACACACACATTATATTCTTGGCTATTGCTTAATCACCTCAGTTCGACTGGGACACTTGTCTGTGAGAACACCTTGTATACCTTACAAAGAATGTTTCATTCCAGCGGCGCAAAACTTCCTCACGGGGCGCTGTGTTATTTCGAAGCCAGTTTTTATCCGAATCGTAACAGGCAGTGTCTGCGAAAAATGGGATTTTTTTCAAAAAAAATAATATTAATATCGTTTCGTACAGTCAATAATCAACCCAATTGTGGACATCATAATCATTTTATAGCAATTTAGATGAACTCTGTTAGGATCAACTAAAGCCGACCGACAAACGCAAACATAATCACAAAATTCTCTTTTCATTTGATACCAAGAACTTACCCGATACTTCGTTTAAATAATTTAAATCAAAAACTCTGCACTAAATGGCACAGAACGAAAAACAACAATTCCACGCAATTACCAAGTTGCCTTCTTGTTTTGTTTTCGTGTCAGGATGAGAAAAAAAAATGGGCTGCTCGATAAATATTACACTGTCGTTCGGATGAACCTATAAATGGGTAAATTTAACTCGTAAACTAGTTGTAATGAAAATATCGATAGTTCTGATCACCAGTTAAAACATGGTCGCTCTGATTGGTACAAGTGAGTCGTTTTGACTATGCAAATTGTTACTGCTCACTGTCATAGTATTTTTAACTATAAATTAATTCAAGGCGACAATTATTATGGTAATAGGTACAATATTTGTTCATTGTTAAATTGACCATAGGTGTAAGGTTAATAATAACATTTTCTTTTTCTCTGTGTACATCTATGAACCGCACTTTATTTACGTAGGATTCCAACTTCCCTTTCAAGTGAATTGTGTTGTTTAGCTACTCACGGATTTCTGATTTTTATATATTAGGTAAAAGAGTGTAATTTTCTGAGGAAAACGTGATTTTTTACAATATTGTATCATTGTCCTTCGATTTTAAAATGAAAAATAAAAATCGCTCCAAATCGCTATAATGACAGTTGGTATATGGGCGAACCACATACATGAAACATACGTAACACTCAGGTAGAAATCTCCCAAAAAAGTTGGTACAAAATGAACTACTCGAATGGTAACAGCCTCTAAAAAAAACTCCGATTTGAGTAGTTTTTGAAGGCAGTGCGCATCTGTCATCCAAACGACAAATCTAACGATCCTACGGAAAAACATCCAACAACCGAATGAGTTTGCCATTTTGTTTTTAAGTTTCATGAAAGCGCATAGTGTTTATGTTTTGTCAAGAGTAGGGGTGGGCGAAACGACTCTTTTGCGAGAGTGGCTCTGAACCGCTCACTCATCGTTCCGAACCGACTCATATGAACGGTTTTTAAGTTTCATGAAAGCGCATAGTGTTTGTTATGTTTTGTCAAGAGTAGGGGTGGGCGAAACGACTCTTTTGCGAGAGTGGCTCTGAACCGCTCACTCATCGTTCCGAACCGACCCATATGAACGGCTCATGATTCACAATGATTCACGAGCGTTGACAGTTCGTGTTTTCTCGGTAAACTTCGGGTTCGCGCGAACCCATAACTCTGGTGCGCTCAAAGAACCGTGGCTCTTTTTCGTGAGCCGTTCGTTCTTTCGCTCTTACCTAAGAACCGGTTCATATAAATGGCTCGTGAGCCGTTCGCCCATCCCTAGTCAAGAGTATACGGGTTTTGTTGCATGAAAAATTGTATTTGAGGTTTTTAAAAGTGTCTGTTAGCATGAGGTCCAAAATATCTATCAGCGAACTTACAGAAGCGGGATGAAATAAAAAGCGTGCGTGGTTACTTCTAACAAAATTTAATACTAGATATATTTCGATGTACAATAAGGGGTTTATATATGGAGTTAAACAAAGAAAGTTAAATCGCCTGAAGAGAGAGATAAAAAATGTGGATCCTGACGTCATCGATGCAGGGCGAAAGCACTCTCGCTCGCAATTGCAGCAAATAGGGCTCTGCTTCTCATTATGGCTCTAACATAAACAGCCCATCAAATTACGAGTAATTTCAGTCCCATTTATTCCTGGCACATATTCGTCGTTATCGAGAGGAATTCGTCGCAACATCCTGACGTCTCTGCGGAAAACACCTTTGCCAATTTTAACCGAGACAACTCGGACACGGCCATCGGTCCTAGGGAAAAGCTCCAGAACACGGTCCAATGGCCATTACTGCGATTTTTCGTTATCTTCAACAAGAAGCACAAAATCTCCTTCTGCGATGTTAGGGGACGATGTTTGACACTTCTCCAGGCGTTGAAGAGAGAGCACGTACTCGGACTGCCACCGAGCTCGAAAGTTCTGGGCGACACGTTGAACGTAGTTCCATCTGGATACTGAACTTATCTGCTGTTCAAGATGATTCACTTCGGGTAAAGCATCTAGCGGGCGCCCGATTAGAAAATGCGCTGGCGTAAGCGGTTGAGGATCCGTGGGATCATCGGAAATCGCACAGATCGGACGAGAGCTCATGCAGGCCGCTATCTGAGACAGAAGAGTACTCAATTCCTCAAAGTTGTAAGTATAATTACCTTCAATTTTGTTGAGAAATCCTTTTGCCACCTTGATTCCAGCCTCCCAAAGGCCACCATTGCCATTGCCAAGCCATTGCACTCGCTTGTTGACCAAAAAATCGTTCTCTTCATCACTGTGTTCGGTTGCATCTATTCGATGGTACAGCTCTCTAAGAAGTCTCGCTCCTGCTCTAAGGTTCGTGGCATTGTCCGAGTACATCTTACTGGGCACTCCGTACCGACTAGTAAAACGTGTGAATGCAGCAATAAGTGATGACACACTCAGATCCGAAACGGCCTCCAGATGCACTGCGCGCGTCCCCAGACAAACGAATAAAGCGATGTAACCTTTCGACGACACTGCACCCCGTGTTCTTCTTCCGATGATTCCTACAGGACCAGCGTAGTCGACTCCCGTAATGGAAAATGGGGGAAGTGGCTTTAACCGATCAGCGGGTAATTGACCAAATTGCTGAGCTATGCGTGCTGGTCGAGATCGATTGCACGTTAAAAAATCACGATACACCTTGCGAGCGGCACTAATGCCGCGTAAGATTCAGAACCGTAAACGTATAGCTGCTAACAGCGACTGAGGGCCACAATGCCGTTTCTCCTTGTGCACGTGAAGCAAAATGAGTGACGTCAATATCGAGTGCCGGGGTAGCAAGATCGGATGCTTATCGTCATAGCTCAAATCCGATTACTGCAACCTGCCGCCCACCCTGACGAAACCGTTTTTACCTAAGAATGGATCAAGCTAATATAATGAGCTACAACACTCAACGTTGAGGCCACTTCGCAGTCGGTTTTTTTTCCTGTGTGGACTTCCTCACTGCGACCAGAATCGTAGATCTATTGTGAGATATGCCCAGGTGTCTGTTGTATCTCGCACTTCTGTTAATAGCAATACCGCTATTGAGCAGTGGCATGCTTATTATTATTGTTCATCAGTGCTTGTGTGTAATGTGATACTCTTCCTTACACGCTTACTGTTCTACTATACCGATACTCGTTCCTCTTGCCAAATATCACCAATTATAATTCCCTGGAGAAGTTTCGTCGTGTGTCCTTCTGGCCAGTTTTATTGATAAGAGGGACTTATTTTTTGTTAAGAGGACGTTACGCAAAGGTATTGTAGAATTCAGCGTAAAGGAAGGGTAACTGGTGGGGAGCCTGAGAATAAACCCATGCTTAAGTTCTTTTTTTGACATCGGATGGTCAGGTTCTACTAAGATTCGAACCCACGACCATCCGCTTGACAAAGCGGACTCTGTAACCTTGCGGATACGCAGCTCGCAGTCGGTTGAGTTCTCCTGAAAAATGTTGCTGCTGTACGTGTTGAAGGTACTTTTTCAAAGCGAAATCTATCTCATCTGAAGCGAAACGAAGCAAACCATGGAACTCAGGGTGTCCAAAACGGAGCATCCGGGCGGTTACATGAAGTAAAAGCTAAAGATTCGGATAGTACCGGGCCATCATATCATCCAGGAAACGATTGTCGTTTACAGTCAAACACACCACGGCTGTAGTTCTCTGCTCTCTATCTATCTGCCGTCGCTCATCTGTATTGAGATTGTCGATTTAAGATTATTCGCAATTTATCGTCGTTGCCTCCCAGCTTGGTCCATGCCACCAAAGAGAGTTTGCTTGAAGTTGATCGAGAAATACACCCCGCGATACCAGCTGGGTTGTCGAGAGTACCTACGTGAGCCCAGATGTGACGAGATCTCTGCTTAGGGACTTATTGTTTGTTAAGAGGACGTTACGCAAAGGTATTGTAGATTTCAGCGTAAAGGAAGGGTAACTGGTGGGGAGCCTGAGAATAAACCCATGCTTAAGTCCTTTTTTTGACATCGGATGGCCTGGTTCTACTAAGATTCGAACCCACGACCATCCGCTTGACAAAGCGGACTCTGTAACCTTGCGGATACGCAGCTCGCAGTCGGTTAAGTTCTCCTGAAAAATGTTGCTGCTGTACGTGCTGAAGGTACTTTTCCAAAGCGAAATCTATCTCATCTGAAGCGAGACGAAGCAAACCACGGTACTCAGGGTGTCCAAAACGGAGCATCCGGGCGGTTACATGAAGTAAAAGCTGAAGATTCGGATAGTAGTTCTCTGCTCTCTATCTATCTGCCGTCGCTCATCTGTATTGAGATTGTCGATTTAAGATTATTCGCAATTTATCGTCGTTGCCTCCCAGCTTGGTCCATGCCACCAAAGAGAGTTTGCTTGAAGTTGATCGGGAAATACACCCCGCGATACCAGCTGGGTTGTCGAGAGTACCTACGTGAGCCCAGATGTGACGAGATCTCTGCCACGTGATTCGCCACGAAGGTCTTCCATCTTGCAGCACCCCCAGCCTGCAATGCTAAAACAATTTTGGAATCGGAGAAGGCCCGAATTTTGTGGAAAGTAGTAGAGAGCTTCTCTCACATTTGATATCAGTCGTGCGAGAATGGCTGCTGCACGTAATTCCAATCGGGCTAAGGCCATTTTGTTGTTGCCTATCGGTGCCAGTTTCGATTTAGCACAGAGAAGATGGGACGAAGTTCTTGTCATCGCTTACGGCTCGGATGTGTATGCAAGCATCCATTGCTACGTCGGAGGCATTGCAGTAGCCGTGCAGGTAGAGACGAGATCAATTTCGCATGTCGATTACCCTTCGCGGAATCTGAAAAGGATTGAGAAGCGACAACTTTTGCACCAAAACTAACCAACCTTTGGTTAACTCACCGGGGGAAGTCGCATCCCAAGCCACTTTCAGCTCCCACATTCGCTGCATTACCAGCTTTGCCTTGACTATAATTGATGATAGAAGGCCAAGCGGGCCGAAAAGGCTGGCAATTTGCGATAAAATGATTCGCTTTGTGGGCTGAAGGATCTCGGTTGGCTGGTATGAAAAATGGAACTCGTCGCTGCACGGCTGCGCATGCATTACATTTGAATTCTAATAAATGGGGATTTACACTTCTGAATCGGCGTCAGGAACCCTTTCTAAAACTTCTGCGCTGTTGAAAGCCCACTTCCGGAGATGAAATCCACCAGCAGCGAAGATTTCAGTCAGCTGCAGCCGTAAGTTTTTTGCTTCTGCCTCTGATGAAGCACCATTCAGAATGTCATCGACATAGATGCCCTTTTCCGCTTTCCCTACAGCTACAGGATATTGATGCCGAAACGACTCTAGAAGCTGCTGCACACATGTTGTAGCCAAATATGATGCACTTTTTGTTCCGAAGGTGACGGTATTTAGACGATATTTCTTAATACATTCCTCATTGGTTCATCTCCACAAGACTTTAAGCAAGTCACGATCAAGCTCGTTCAGCCATATCATGCGATACATTTGCTTTGCATCGCTTGCGAGAACGATCGTCGGAAAGCGTAATCGAATTAAAATATTGATCAGTGAATCTTGCAAAACAGGACCGCACATGTGCACATCGTTTAATGAGAGACCACTCGTCGTCTTTACCGAGGCATCAAAAACGACTCGACATTTGGTGGTCGAACAGGTTGTTTTGAGCACGCAATGATTTGGGAGATAAACCGATTTGCTATCTGTGTTGGTGTCACTAACGAGTGTCATATGCCCAAGATCGATATATTCGCGGATGAACGCATGGTACTCATCTTTTAATT
This sequence comes from Wyeomyia smithii, assembly GCF_029784165.1. Classification (NCBI taxonomy): domain Eukaryota; kingdom Metazoa; phylum Arthropoda; class Insecta; order Diptera; family Culicidae; genus Wyeomyia; species Wyeomyia smithii. The sequence goes on along the minus strand of NC_073696.1, from coordinate 166,520,458 downwards.
GTTGATTACGATCGAGTTTTTTCTCTAAGTAGCGAAGCCTTTTCTCAGCAATCTGCTTCGACTCACCTAGTTGGGTGGTAAAAACGGGAGACGAACGACAAACTTTCCTGACTTATCTCGTATAGTATGATCAGAGAAATGTTTTTCACGAAGTTACTCATCTTCGGTAAGATGATTGGATGCTGGGAGATACTCTTCAAACTCTTAAAACTTACGTAACTGCTGAGAGAGAGTATCCGCGGTCGAGGCAAGGAGACAGGTCGGCCTCGTTTAGTGTTTTGAAGTGTAGGTAGAGTGCCGTCCGTACTGAGGGTGATTTTACCAGGCTCGAGCAGTTGAAAAAAGAGTTCTATTCCCAGTAGCACTTCTATTTCGCCAGGATGATGAAATAGTGGATCAGCCAGATGAATTGATCCGGGAATAGGCCAATCAACAATGTTTGCAGGCAAGGAAGCATTTGGTGATTTTTTCTAACACCATACACGATGTGGATGTGTGAAAATCGGTGCATCGGAGATGATTATATCGGCACATCTGTCAACGTGTGCTAGAGTAGATGAGATGCCTTCGAGGTCCAGGTCGGCTGCTTGCGTTTTGAGATGGAGTTGCCTGCACAATTTATCGCTGATGAAATTGACTTGGGAAGCACAATCTAAAATGGCACGGCAGGCGTGCGGACGTCCATGGCTATCTAGCACGTTGATAGCGACGGTGGCAAGGAGAACATTCGATGCATCGGGACCGTTTGGTGAGGCGAGGGCCGAAGTCAAGGACTGGGCTGGAAGTCCTGGATTTGCCAGGGCCATGACCGCCGTAGAGAGGGTGGAGTGTGTGTTTGTGGATGGCGCATTCGAGTGCAGTAAAGTGTGATGAAATGAATCTGTACGTACCGGATTGGCATCTTTCACCGGGATGAACTTACAGGCAATTGTTGCAAAGTTTCATACGGTTAACGTGAGCGATTCGATCCTCGTGAGTCATGTGAAAGAACTTACCGCATTGATATAATTGGCGGTTTAGTTTGTTGCGTACGTTGCAAGACCCGTACTATTCGTGGCAACAAAAGCGCTAGCGTTTTACATGGAGGTTGAAATTTGAAGGTTGTTTGAAGGGCACATTAGCCTTTGTTCTCGGAGGCTGAGATGACTGAAGAGCGAAACTCCGAGATTCTATAAACTTCAGAAAGCATTGCAGATGGATGTTTTCTTCATCCATTTCGGCTATCTTCTGGCACCACAACTACTTTGTGTCCGGATCTATCTTTTCGCTGAGAATGTAAAAGAGCCATGTATCTCGATCTTCCCTATTCATGGCCTGCAAAGCTCTTATAACCTGATTAGATACATCGTGCAATGATCGTAGACCGTATGAAGACGATGACGTTAGCGTAGGCCGAGTCAAGAATCACTTTATATGTTGATTAGCGATTTCTCGTGGTTCTTCGTATCTGGTTTTTAGCTTTTCCAGCGCAATTCGATAGTTAGCATCCTCTATTTTTAAATGCGAAATCAAGGAAGCCGCTTCACCGGTCGAATTCGTTTTCAGGAAACAAAGCTTCTGACTGTCCTTTAGCATCACATTTTTATGCACTTAACTGTCGAACAAATCGTAGAACGATTGCCACTCTAGGTAGTTGCCACTGAAGACAGGCATATTCATACGCGGCAACTTTAAGTCAGACAATGGAGTTGCAGCTTCGTTGGGGTGGGTGACGGCAGCAGCAATGGACGGCGCGGCCATGCTTGTAGACATCATGCGCAGAAATTCTGCCTGCTGATCGGCAAGCTGCTTTATAATGTCAGGCTGGGTAGCATGCTCAGTTGCAGCGTTATCGCGATCTTTCACTGCCTTCAGAATTTTCAACAAACGATTTTTTAATGTAATGTAGTACGATTCAAATCTCGCCTGCTGCTGCACCGCATCTTAATAGACTTTATCGCCCTCACCGACATTTAGTATTCTTTTATGCACAGCACAAAAAGCGGCCCAAACCTCATTTAGGGCGTCTAGTTCTGTTTGCACATCAACTTCTTCGGCATCTGTGCTTCTTAATTTCTCCAATGCTTCCGAAATACGTTTTAATCGCGGTTCGAGCGATTTTTGTTCGCGGACGAGTTTATCCATCTTTGTGGATTTCGCGCACTTATTGTTCAGAAACTATTTTCTACAGATTTTCTCACACTATTGTTCTACACCACTGAGAAACCTCATTTAGGGCGTCTAGTTCTGTTTGCACATCAACTTCTTCGGCATCTGTGCCTCTTAATTTCTCCAATGCTTCCGAAATACGTTTTAATCGCGGTTCGAGCGATTTTCGTTCGCGGACGAGTTTATCCATCTTTGTGGATTTCGCGCACTTATTGTTCAAAAACTATTTTCTACAGATTTTCTCACACTATTGTTCTACACCACTGAGATGCCAATTGGCAGAAGCACTCGGGGCCTGTAGGGCGGCGACGGGGCCAATTTATGGGCACTACTGATCACAATACACACGGTTCACGGCGAAACGTTTGCGATCCGGCTCGAAGGACCATATGTTAGCATGAGGTCCGAAATATCGCGCGGAAATTACAAACGAGGCGGACACACTATCAGCGAACTTCTAGAAGCGGGATGAAATGAAAAATGATAGGGCGAAACCACTCTCGCTCGCAATTGCAGCAAATAGTAGGGATGGGCGCGGTATCGAGTATTTTGGCATCAATACTCACCGCGAGAGACGAGTACCGGTATCGATACTTTCTAAATGATGACTTTTGAAAAAAAAAAATGCAGGTCTGATACCGATACTATCGAAACATCGATAATCGATACTCCTTCAGCCGATGCTTCGATACCCGGTATCGAAGTTTATTAATGTATCGCGACACCAAAGTATCGATACTTTCGTCAGTATCGCCCATTCCTAGCAAATAGGGCTCTGCTAAAGGCCTAGAGTTGAAGTTTGGCCGACTCGATTTCCGTTGATCTGGCAGAATGGTTCCAGAATTTTAAGGAACTAGCAACATTGCAAAAAATAAAAGTCAATACATGACTGCTCGTATTTTTGGTTTCCACATAAACGCTATTTGTTTCAATTTGTTTTGCTGTATATAATTGTGAAAAAATGAAGTGCTGTTTGCTGTTCTGTTAAAATCGAACAACACGAAATTTCAAAAACATAAGCTTTTTTTGATTCCCCACCGATAAAAATCATCGCCGAAAATGACTTGAGTTTTGTGAGTTACCTGAGGATTTTTTAATAACAGGAACGACACGTCTTTGTAGCGTAAGTTTGGCATTTTGAAATTATCAATTCAAATGAAATATATGTTTTGCAGTTCCACTTTAATCACGACGATTTATACCTCGCGTCGGAGAATGGAAAAGTACTAAAAGTTAACGGGGCCGTTCCAGTTTTTAAGTTTGTGGCTCAAGTGGCAAGTAAGACACCGGAAAATATGTCGATTGATTACGGTCACTCCGATCAAGCTACCCGTTCGTTCGAAATTCCCTGTATCACCAACAGCCGCAGTAACTCAGAGCCTCATCCAGTTGTCAAGAATGAGGAAAAACATAGGTAAATACTTGTCATGTAATCTAACTAGAATGATATAATTTCATTTTTTTACAGGAATCTTCAATCTACTTCTATTATGACCAAAAGACTACAAAACGAAAACAACATTTTGAAAAAACATGTTGAATGTGTACTCAAACATGAGAACAAGCGTTTATAAGTAGATACGCTCGAAAGTATGTTTAACGAAGATCAGATTAAAATAGCCACCGGAAAGATTATTCGACCTAAAAAGTGGTCTACCGAAACAATAGTGACAGCCATAAAAACTAAACTTGCTTGTGGATCTCGCGGATATGAACATCAGCGTGAAGCATATCCCCTTCCATCACAGAGAACGATTCGATTCGCTATCTATATTTTATCAGTTGTAATCGAGAAAGTCTCTCTGCGAGAGCTTTGTGCGCTTGCTCTTCACAATACAAGCTTTCTGATGTTGCGTGTTTGGTTTTCTTTACACAGTGTGCATTTGCTTCCAGCTTCTGTGTGTTCCATGCTTTTGTGTTCTGTGCAAATTATATGAGCCTCTTTGTTACACACGATGAGTATGCCAAGACTGCAGGTGAGTGACTGATGATTTTATGTTATAATTACATACAAACAACATACTTTACCAGGTGACAGCATCGAATCAGGCTTACTAAAATCTGTTAGCACGGATATAGTACGCAAAATAGAATCAATTGGTCTTAATGCCATTGTAACAGATTGTGACGGTGGTAATAAAAGGCTGTGGAATGATATGCAGCTCCTTCATCAGAAGTGGAACGTTTTGAAAAATGTAGCCCTCGCTCATCCATGTAATGTCAGAAGAAACTTAGAGGTTATTCCAGATGCCGTACATGTTTTCAAAAGTGCAGTTCAAGGGTGGATCACCAATAAATATATATTGATTCCCGAAGATGTTGTGAGGCGGGAAAATGTAACGTTTGCATTTGCGGATATCAACCACATTCGTGAGCTGGTTTTTTATGAGGATGGACGTGAATTACGGCTGGCCTCCGGATTAACTAAAAATGATGTCGACTTTAGCAAAATGAATGTTTTTAATTCATTCAAATATGTAAATCTACAAGTTGTTGCCGCACTCCGGCTATTCGCCCTGGAGACTAACAGGCGTGATGTGTTAACTACAGCTTTTTTTGTGGAGCAGTTAGCTTTTTGGTTTGAATACATGACCTCAAGAGTTGGAAATATGGGTCTCAGTAAAAGTACAGATAACAGATATCCAAGCTAACTTTGCTTCATGTGTAAAAAGACGCAACGGTTTTTTAGCATGTCGCAATACGCAGTATGGTGGCGCTAAGAACACTTAGTGGTCAATGATTCGATAAAAACGATAGTTTTCCAGCTTTTATCGATATTATCGGAATGAGAATGGTTGCCGTTTTTAAATGTAGAAATTTTGAGCAGTCGCAATGTGTGCATTATCGACTTCTTTATTCAATCCCTCTGTATATTTGCGATAAATTTGTTTGTTTTAGTGTTGGTTTGAAAAAATAAATACATAAACCTCACAAAATCTATGTTATAGCGTTGCATAAACAGCGACTGTATAATCTGTAAGAATTTTCATGCGTCTGGCAGCTTTGACCGTAAACCAGCGCTGCCATCACTAAAGTGGTAAAAGTCGCAAGTTGCAGGAAGATGTCGTTAGCATTCCAAACGAGTAAGAATTTGTAATCTTACACACGATTTCTGGAGTTTTTTGTTCTAGCTTGGATGTCTGTTATCTGTGGTAAAAGTATCATTTTTCCTTTTGTTTTTATTTCCACTGTAAACATACTTTTACTCATTTCCAGGTGATTCTGTAGTTTACTCTCGGATAATCGAATTTTTTAAAACGTTCCGACAATTAGCATACGATTTAAAAGTAGGAGAAAAAGGCAGTTGGAAGCCGTGGCAAGCGGCCATTATTCTGTGCACTGATGCTATTTTGAGATTGCAGGAGCTATTTTTGGACGAATTGAATTATTCTTTTCTATTAACTAGTCGGTTTACACAAGATTGTCTTGAAAACTTTTTCGCGCAAATAAGGGTTAGATCCAAGAGACCAACTGCTCTACAGTTCAAGGATGCTCTTAAAATGATAGCAATAGCTCAATACATGGATGTCGCAGAAACGTCGTCTTACAACAACGCCGATAGTGATTGGTTACTTGATTTTGGTGATAAACTGCAGCGCGTTAAAAAACATACCCGAAAACCGCTTGAAGACCTATCTAATATTCAACATGACAATGATTTCGAAATTGTGGAAGAATACACTCAATTGTATGTTAGTAGCACAAAGCACAGCGCACTTTATTATGTAGCAGAAATTGTTTTGAATTTCTTGGAGAAAAAATGCAGCTGTTTGTGTGCATTGCATAGTTAGCTGCAAAGCCGACGGAAATTTTTCAGAATATTATATAAAATATACCCAAATGCGGAGTTACCGCAAAAATGCATTGACTTTCGTTAAGGGGTTATATACCTTTTTGGTCGAGAAAAATGAGGGAAGTTTGAATCTATTTTTAAGTGCATAGCACCATTTTCATTGCATCAAAGGGGTATTTTTCTGAAAGTAGAGTTTATCAACAACAACAAAATACGTTTGATTTTGAGATATACCAATTATTACTGGAGTAATGGCTGTTTCCCCGAAACGCTATTTATTTGCAGAGGCTTGCGGTGATCCTGATAGAGACTCAGCGGGTCAACCGAAATCGAAAAACTCATATTATTTCATTAGTTTAGGAGTGTGCCGGGTCCTTGAACGATCGCTTTTGTGAGTATTTTGTTTTCAGTGCAAACGGGAACGTTTTTCCCAAAAGATGCACGTTTTGAGCGCTTAAAATTGCATTAAAAAATTTTTGCGGCAAAATGTAACTGTATGTTTCAAAAAGCGATCGTTCAAGGACCGGCGAATTTAATAACGAAAATTTAAAAAAAAAAGATGAAGGAAATCGGTTCAGTAGCTTTTCCGCAATCAGGATCACGGCAAAGACATTTTTCGGAAAACACTATTCCGTGATAATCGCGTGTAAAGTTTCAAGTTTAGCTTATGCGGCCGTGGCGAGGCGCGCTGCAAATCGCTCTAACTTTCTTCCTATTGCTCAGATCTTTATGAAAATTTGTGAAAATGTTCTCAAGATGTTGTATTTGAAGATAATACAATAAAAAAGTTTTCGGTTTTTTGAAAACTTAAAAGGTATATAACCCCTTAATGAGGCAACATTCAATTTTTTTTAGAGTTAGAGGAAATTTTTAGAAAAAATATAGAAAAACTAGTCAGCATTAATCTTAACATATTTGAAAACTTATATGCCTTAATGAAACATATTCGTACTGAACACATATTGCATTGCCATAATTTGAGAGATAAAATTATAAGAAGATACATACAACTAAGATTTAAAATTAATCAGAAGTAAAAAATCAGAGAGAATAGAATGAATAGCAAGTCTATGGCGTTGTAATTTTTGTACCCATTAAAAAAATAAAAAATCACAGAAATTTTTGGAATTTAATGTTTTTTTTTGTTACAATCGAGGTTATAATCAATTTCCATCTCTCAATTTTTCGCATTTTGTTATGACTAAATCACAATACTTTCCACCTACTGAGACAAATTTGACATGCCAAAAATTCTTATGTTCGATTTAAACGACGTTTGACAGTTCGATTGGAACTTTTCAGTGACAGTCGGCCAAACTTTAACTCTAGGGCTTTAGGCTCTGCTCCTCATTATGGCTCTAACAGTGTCCAATTTAGTTTTGAAAGTGTTGTGTTGTTAATTCTTTAAAATAGTTTTGAATTCGGATATTCACTGGTTGAGATTAGATATTACACGTTCTTCAGGTGCTGGGCCAGAAAAATATTACCGGTGAGTACAAGGTTGAAGCAGATTGTGTAGATGGTTTTGAATTCATAACTTTTATATATGTGGCATCCAACACTTCTCGTTCAGTGTATCATAATGTCAAAATGCGTAACGGTGGTAACAGGCATACTACTATAAAAGGTTGGAATAAACCTAAGACAAGACGTGAAAGCTGGTCACCGTTACATTCAACCAATTTGAACCGGCTGCTGATTGGCTGAATTCGATAACGCAATCGTCACGTAGAAAATACAACGAGGTTACTTTTCACTGTAAAGCAGTGATGCTGGAGAGTCATAATTTAGCTATTATAATTGTTCATAAATAATGATGCAAAAGTATGCAAGGTACATAATATTACCGAGTAATGTATTTCACTGTTATAACTTTAAAAATGCATTGATTAATCGTTAATTACTATTTCGGTTGAAGTCCAAGAAACTTAGAAAGAAAAAAATTGGGTACCAAGTAACTTAGGAAGAAAAAATTTGATAATAGAAGTATGCTTTATTGAACATGAAATAATAAATAAGAGTTGAGTATTATTCGCCTATATATTGCAATTTTAATTTGTTTTATTTTCATTGACCTGCAGAAGTTGTTAAAAATAATCATTCTGGCATCAACGGTATGGAACGTTCAAAAAAATTCCGACGGGGATGACGGCCGTTACGAAAAGAAAAATAAGAAGCCAGCTGTCGCGTCTTGTCTTAGGAATAAAGCAAGAGCAGGTCTTTGCGGAGGTATTTTGCGGAGGGAACAGTAAACGGACAATGTTTTTTATTGTAACCATAAAAAACACGGTATTTTTACTATAAGCTTGCAAACGATTGTTGTCATTACCATGCATTAAAAACGTTTTTTGTTGTTAAATCTACCACCGACAATAATTTTACCATGAAAAACATTGTCAGTGACTTCTAAATGTATGGGAAAAATGCTGTTAAGATACATAACGACCCCCCTTTTCCATGGTAAAAATGGCAAAAACGATATTTTTTATTGTTCTGGACAATGATATTTAATGTAAAGATGATGTATTTACAATGAAAAACATAATCAAATTATGGTAAAACTATGTACAATTACAGCAACGTTCAAGGTTTTTTTAATGTTATTTTTTTTCGGGAGGTTTTTTTATCCTATCTGAATAAATTAACTGTAAAGTATTGTAGAAAGCTGGGCAAAGTGTTCAGTAATACGTAATTTGTCGTAAGCAGTGCAGAGTGCGCTGTAAAAGCATTAAGTCACTCATTTCTGGCGGCATTTGTTTCAACTGGACTACTTGAAAAAAATACAAAATGGTGAATTTACACATGGCGGCTAGTGATGGGAAATATCGCCCAAAACGGATATCGATAACAATCGATAATTCAGGGACTTTTATCGATAAGTATCGATAATTTGACGGATGTTTGCAAAATGAAATTTTGCTATGTAAATTTGTGAAAATCAGAGACAGTGAATGACAAATACGATACTGCGAATGAAAATTCAAACAACCGACCGAGTTGAATAGTTTGTTTTGGAAAGTCCTCGGGTTTCACGCCGGGAGTGCTTTCAACAAAGCAGTTTCAAACCGAAGTTCATTTTGAAGGTTGTAAAATTAGGGATCTGGGGGGTAGACAAAATAATTGAAGCAGGTAAAATTTTGTCAATTTTTTAATAGCAAAAACTTCACGAAAAATGAATCAATTTTGACAAAACAGTATTCATTTTACTGGAAAACTATCCTAGTTTACTAGTATAACTTGGGAATTAGATGTTACCAATAGACACTGGAAATGTTTCGGATTTCCGGAGTGTGTGTCAAAGTGTACATTTTTGCAACGCATAGAACGTTTTGGGACTGTTAGTGTCAGTAGGATCGTAGCGCTAGCCCCGCAATTGTCCTGTACACTTAACAGTTGGCTGCGAAGTCTGTGTATAATAAACAGAAGGTCGAGTTCCGAATCGGAATGTAGCACAAAGGCTTTACTTTGCATTTAGAACGTTTTGGGCAACTAAATTGTCTATCTTGAATATTTTCTAAAATCACCTTTTGTTTTTAAAGTTATATTTTTTTTCAGAGTAGGATCTCAAACTTACACACTCTTGAAATCCGAAACATTTCCGGTGTAGGTCGGTCACGCCAAGTTCCCAAGTAATACTAGGAAACTAGGATTGTTTTCCAGTAAAACGAAACCGGTTATCAAAATCGATTTATTTTTTGTAATGTTTTGGCCATTTAAGAGCCAGTTCGCGAGAACCGCAACCACCTTTACAAGGGAGGTTATATCGAGGTTCTCCGATCGGACTGAAACTTTCAGGGTTTGTTTATGCATATAATAGAACAATGTTTTGCATAATGTCAGATTTTTAAAAAAGGGGTAAGTGGGGTAAAAAAGCACGTCAAAAATTGATGTCCAAAAATTGCTAAAAACTTAAAATTGATGTAGCTTTGTGAAAACTGAATCGATATTAATGAAAGTTGGCATGTTTATTCTACTTTATAAAGGGAACAAAATGAAAGTCATTGGAAGTTGCTATCGAGAATACATGATGAGATATTCGCATTTTTCTAAAAAAATAAGGTGATTTTCACAGCAGTTTTTCTCTTGCCAACAGATCTAGGATTAAAATCCAAATAATACGTGTTGTAGTACAACTCAAGAGCTTTTATTATATATATTCGAAAAATGCGCCGTTATAAAGATGCTTGAGAAAATCCAATTTTTCTATAACATGTCATTGACCATCAATTCTAACCCATTGTGCGAGAAGCGAAATTCCGTTTTGCGTCATTGTTCTTCCATTGAGTTATAGTTTTCAGGTTATGTTTGTTCATGGACTAATGCAATAGTTTGAAGAATTTGAGGTTTTTGGAAAAGGGGTTAGTGGGGTAAACAGGCTCTTCAAAATCTTATATTCAGAAACTGCTCAAATCGTAAAATAATTACTCTCGGCTTACATTCGAAGTTACACGATGGAATGAGAGGTTATTTTGAAGCCAACAAGAGAATGAACGAATGTCAACAAAGCCACGCGATACTTTTTGTTGAGCTTTTTTTTTAATGTGCCCTTTGAAAATTAAATTACCATAAGGAAAAAAGCTTCACCGGAAGATGCTCATGAAGGAATGAGGTCGATAGTACACCCTTCTGCAGGAATAAGGCAATTCAAACCGGAAATGTATTTATCGGTAGAACAAATAACCAGAACTAACCTCTCATTTTATCGTGTAACTTCAGGAATAAGCCGATTTAGCGGATTGAGCAGTGTATTCAGAACAAGATTTTGAAGACCCGATTTACCCCACTAACCCCTTTTCCAAAAACCTCAATTTCCGCAAACTATTGCATTAGTACGTAATTATTTACGATTTGAGCAGTTTCTGAATACATATAAGATTTTGAAGAGCCTGTTTACCCCACTAACCCCTTTTCCAAAAACCTCAAGAAGAACAACGACACAAAAAGGAGTTTCGCTTCTCGCACAATGGGCTCGGAATGATGGTCAATAACATGTTATAGAAAAACTATATTTTCTCAGGCATCTTGATAACGGCGCATTTTTGAAATATATCTAATGAAAGCTCTTGAGTTGCACTACAAAACGTATTATTTGGATTTCAATCCTAGATCTGTTGGCAAGAGAAAAACTGCTGTGAAAATCACCTTATTTTTTTAGAAAAATGCGAATATCTCATCATGTATTCTCGATAGCAACTTTCAATGACTTTTATTTTGTTCCCTTTATAAAGTAGAATAAACATGCCAATTTTCAGTAAAATCGATTCAGTTTTCACAAAGTTATATCAATTTTAAGTTTTTAGCAATTTTTGGACATCAATTTTTGACGTGCTTTTTTACCCCACTTACCCCTTTTCAAAAAATCTGACATTATGCAAAACATTATTCTATTATATGCATAAACAAACCCTGAAAGTTTCAGTCCGATCGAAGAACTTCGAAACAAGACCTAGTTGCGGTCTTCGCGAACTGGCTCTTAAAATGTGACAAAATTTTGCCTATCTCAACCATTTTGTCTACCCCCTGTATAAATCAGGACACTTTTTTTCGGCGCAACAATTTTGTTGATTTGAAACTATCCAGCTTTTTACGCACCATAATGGTGGTCGCTATAATGCGTGTTCGTAATATACGAACCTCACTGCTTACGTCAGATTTGCGATTTCTGAAAAATTGGCAACACAAATGTTGCCAGAAATATTTTTCTTTTGATAAATTGTATGAAGACTTCAAACTGACGTAAGCAGAGTTGTCAAAAGGGTGGGTAATTTATTATGAACTTCGCATTATAGCGTCCGCCATTATGGCGCGTAAAAAGCTGGATAATTGAGCCGATTTTTGTGGAACCACAGACTAACAGACATAACACCTCGAACAAATCTTCAATAAAATCATCGTTCGGATGATTCCAGTACTTTACATTAGTAACACTAGCACCATCTGCTGCCGTGTTCGCGCTGCGTCGTGTATTTCGACATCAGCGCTAGCGTTACTGCATGTGTCAAATAGGGAACTACAAAATATGTATGGGATTGCATGACAGCGCCCCAGACGGTGTTGTCGCGCGATGACTATTAAACGATTGGAAATTTGAAATGATCGTTTTTTGTGGCGATGAAGCTAGGTTCCAGTGTTACGTCTGTTAGTCTGTGGTGGAACTAAAATTTGTTTGTTGGGTAACAGATACTTTAAACGCAAAAAGTTCCAAGTTAAACTAAACAATTACCAGAAAACTACCACTAGACTGCCGCTATGCATGTCCAGTCCGTCCTATTAGGGCATCCTTAACAGTGCGCTACTATTTAAGTTGTTATAGCGACTATGTACAGCGCGGCTATTTTACGCACTCACCCGTTTTCACACCGGTCGTTGCTATCGTCTCTATTTGACGTTTCATCTAGCATAAACCTTCAGCTGCGCTGTTACCGGGCTGCCAAATTTGAGAGCGCGATACTTCCCGGAGGCCCGGCTAATATTTCTCTAGCGCGTTTAGCAGCGACCGGTACGGTATGAGGTGATGATAGAGCGCTACCAAACGGGGTATAGAAGCGCACTGTTAAGGATGCCCTTACAAGAGTTAGCAAGCCAAAGAAAATGCAATTTACAATTTCGTATCATCGCTTTTTATGAGATGGGGCAAAAAGTTTTGATATTTTTTTGAAGTTCTGCAGTACTAAGTTTTTGAATTTATCTGTCTTAGGAAACTAAAAACTATAAATACCTAGTTAACTACCATTTTTGCTCAGAAACTTAGTGAACCCGGGGCGAACCTTCACACCACCCCCAACAATGCTAAATCTTATTGTATAGCAGCACCCAACAAACACCTAGCAGAAAAAGCATCTCCTGGGGGAGGGTAGGTCAGGTCTCCTCCTTTTACGTCTCCTCTAGTAACCAGTCCCACTGACTTGCTCACCCTGGTTACTGCATGTGTCAAATGGGGAACTACAAAATATGTATGAGATTGCATGACAGCGCGCCAGACGACATTTTCGCGCGATGGCTGTTATTCGATTGAAAATTTGAAATGAACGTTTTTTGTGGCGATGGAGCTAGGTTCCAGTGTTACGTCTGTTAGTCTGTGATTCCAGTACTTAACGTTAGTAACACTAGCACCATCTGCTGTCGTGTTCGCACTGCGTCATGTATTGATATATCAGCACCAGCGTTACTGCATGTGTCAAATGGGGAACTACAAAATATGTATGAAATGCATGACAGCGCCCCAGACGACGTTTTCGCGCGATGACTGTTATTCGATTGAAAATTTGTAATGAACGTTTTTTGTGGCGATGAAGCTAGCACAGACTAACAGACGTAACACTGGAACCTAGCTCCATCGCCACAAAAAACGATCATTTCAAATTTCCAATCGAATAACAATCATCACGCGATAACGCCGTCTGGGGCGCTGTCATGCAGTCTCATACATATTTTGTGGTTCCCCATTTGACACATGCAGTAACGCTGGCGCTGATGTCGAAATACATGACGCAGCGCGAACACGACAGCAGATGGTGCTAGTGTTACTAATGTAAAGTACTGGAATCATCCGAACGATGAATGTTTGGTCACTTTATCGTTATATCCGAACGTATGCCAATATCCAATATCCAGCCAATATCAATCAAACTGATAACCGATAAGGGAACATCGCACGAAGCAGGAGTGCGTTCGCCGATGGGCCGTATGTCTGTTCGTGCAGCCGGGACAAATCGATGCTGGATAAGAGCGAGTGCGATCGGACGGAGTCAGTCGCTTGCCATCAACAGTTGAAATCGCACGCTAGATGTGAATCTATTGTTCATCGTTAAATTCCGATTGTTAGAGTTAAGATGTTAGATTAACTGAATATAGAAATTAGCGAATAGAGTTGTAGTGTTTTTTCATATTCACGGTGGTTTTATTTGGTGGTGACAATCTGGAGGCTCTCTTCGGGGATCAGGATCGCCCTATCAGGAGAAATATTGGGCCAGCAAATCCCGGAAACAAGGCGGCTATCGAAGGCCAAACGAAGGACACAGTTATTACCCAATCATTGCTGGTCCTTCGAACCGGATTGGCTACACAAGGATTCGGAACACGGATTTGCACGGAGGGTCGTTGGCCAGATCACGGTTATCGGAAACATCATCGCTACACGATTCACTACAACCCACGCCAAGCTGAAGGGAAGCCATTGCAAAAGGGAGTTGTTCATCGCCATTGTTACACAGGTCTACGCTAAGCGGCCATCGCGGAAACAACCGAGGCGAAGAACGCGTGGAACTACTGGGGATAGCAACGCATCGATAGAGTCCCTGGTGATGCTCTACGGCCGGTCAGGTTAGTAAAGAGCATAGTCTATGTCCAGCTGATGGACAATTTATTTTGTGATTCTAACACCAATTTTCGTATCCCCACGTCATTTCGTCGCTATCGGTCACTGCATTGGTAAAATACATCGCGGAAAATTGCATGCTGCATGGATGCATGCTACCTATTGGTTAAAATCGGAGAGAAAATCAAACGTTTTAATCGGAACCGCAAAATCTCAGAAGTGACATCGCGCAACATTTATTTCTCCCAGGTAAATTTACCTTTGGGTATATGCCCAGCTGGGGCTTGTGTTTTTGATACTGCCATTAAAAATAAAATTCCCGTTCGACAATTTGTGGCATTGTTTCTTGGATCGGAGCCTGAATGCCCTTAAGTTACGCTACTGGTGACTAGTATATTCTGTCGGTTGAAGTTGAATTTGTCCAGGCGAAGTAATTAGTTGTCCAGGTGAGGCATAAGTATATGTTCTGCTGAAGTTAGGTTTAGTTGAATACTACATTGCTGCTTTCCCCTGATTGTACGAACTGACCACTTGTTCGGAGAAAATTATTGAGGCACTTACTGTTCAGCTGTGATAGCGGTGAATACACCCAGGCACGTCGATACTGTTTCTAATTCCTGTGAGGGGCGCAGTTATTAGTCTCCCAGGTAGGCTGGAACAGTATATGTCTAGTAGAAGCTAGACAACTTTCGGAAAACTACATCCATCTATTTTTTCTAGTTATTCATCTGAGCGCAACCATGCCTTCGACCGCTTCGTCAGCAGCTGCGAAAAAGACAACATCGATGAAGTCTTTACAAACAAAACTCCGAGGCTTGCAAACATCACTTTCCAACATTGCTAAATTCATCCAAGCGATGGATGCAAACACTAAGACCAGTCAGGTAACAGTTCGTCTTGGGCGTTTAGATGATCTTTGGGAAAAAAATCGGCAACGTCATCAACGAGATAGAGTCTCACGAGGAATATGAAGCAGAAGAAGATTCACTCACCAAAGAGAGGATACTCTTCGAAGATCGGTATTATGAGATGAAGGCATCTTTGATAGATCGGATCAAGGAGCGTCGAGAACCTGGTACATCGGAACAGACGATTCGGGGAGCTGAAAACACACTGGTGTCATCGGGAGAGCATGTACGGCTACCGCAAATAAAATTGCAGAGCTTTGATGGCGATATTGACGAATGGCTCAGCTTCAGAGACCTTTTCACGTCACTCATACATTGGAAGGCTGATCTATCGGAAGTGTAAAAGCTACACTATCTCAAGGGCTGTCTTGAGGGAGAAGCCAAGGCATTAATTGATTCATTGAAGCTAACTAAGGGGAACTACACTATCGCTTGGGAAACGCTACTCAAGCGATATAACAACAGTAAACTGCTTAAACTAAGGCAAGTGCAAGCTTTCTTTAAGCTGCCGGTTATATCAAAAGAGTCATCATCGGAACTTCATAAGCTGCTGGAAGGGTTTGATAGAATCACTCAAACCTTGGATCAAGTAATTGAACCTGGTGACTACAAGGATCTTTTGCTAATTGAGATTCTCAGCTCGAGGCTGGATACCTACACCCGGAGGGGATGGGAGGAACTGTCCTCTACTAAAGAAAAGGACACTCTCAAGGATTTAACAGAATTTCTTCACCGTAGAATACGGATATTGGAAGCTATACTCACTAGAAACACTGATCCAAAACCAGAAGTAATACCAGCGCCGAAGAAAAGGCCGTTTACCATACGGGCCAGTCACAATGCGATACAATCGTCAACTGCGAAATGCTATGCATGCTCGGATAGTCATTGGTTACATTTGTGTCCGACGTTTCAGCGTATGGCAGCGGCTGGCCGGGAAATATTATTACGCACACACTCGCTTTGCAGAAATTGCTTCAGAAAGGGTCACCAGCCAAAGGATTGTTCGTCTAAATTTTCGTGCAAAAGATGCAACGGTCGGCATCACACAATGGTTTGTTTTAAGACGGAAGCAGATAGCAGTAATAAAACTTCTCAGGTAGGAGAAACGTCGACCACACAGCAGAGCAAGGAGGCGGCGCTGACTGAAATGAAACCGAATACAAGGGTTGGTAATGTCGCTGCTGTGAAGGTAACAGCCAATGTTGCACAACAGCGTGATTCAAGGGTACTTTTAGCTACTGCGGTTATTATCATCGAGGATGATCATGGTGTGAGGCATACAGCGCGCGCCCTATTAGATTCAGGATCCGAATGCAATTTTGTTTCGGAAAGATTGTGCAAACAAATGAACGTTGCCAAGGAAAGGGTAGAAATCTCTGTGGTTGGAATTGGTGCAGCTTCCGTTAGGGTGAAGCATACGATCCGCGTGAACATCAGATCGCGAAGCTCAACATTTTCCGAGGTTATGGATTTCTTAGTATTACCAAAATTGACATCAAAATTGCCTACTGCAACGGTGCAGACTATGGAATGGGTTATACCACAAGAGATCGAGCTAGCGGATCCGTCATTCTTCGTTTCGAATAGTGTGGACATAATACTTGGCATTCAATCGTTCTTCGGCTTCTTTCGGACTGGCAAGGTAATGTCATTAGGAGAAGGCCTACCACGGTTAACAGAATCCGTTTTTGGGTGGATAGTATCCGGAGAGGCTGCAACATTGAGTAATTCGACGCAGATCACCTGCAATATCGCGATATCTGACAAACTGGAGGAGATGATGGAAAGGTTTTGGTCCTGCGAGGAAGTAGGAGATACACATAATTATTCCCCTGGAGAAAGGCGTTGTGAGAAGCATTTTAGTACCACTGTCCACCGAGGGTCGGATGGACGATATACGGTTTCACTCCCAAAAAACGAAGACATTTTGGCACGGTTGGGAGAATCTAAGGACATTGCGCTCAAACGTTTTGTCGGATTAGAACGGCGATTATCTCGGGATGATAACTAACGGAAACAATACCACGATTTTATCTCAGAATATTTGGAACTTGATCACATGCGTAAAATTGTTGATGACGGCACACCCGGAATTAAAAGATGTTTTCTGCCTCACCACCCAGTTGTGAAGGAGGAGAGCACCACTACGAAGCTTCGTGTGGTGTTTGATGCG
This sequence comes from Wyeomyia smithii, assembly GCF_029784165.1. Taxonomy (NCBI): domain Eukaryota; kingdom Metazoa; phylum Arthropoda; class Insecta; order Diptera; family Culicidae; genus Wyeomyia; species Wyeomyia smithii. Next base: position 166,503,116 of record NC_073696.1, on the reverse strand, counting down.
TCCTGCAGGGCTTCTAAAGGGATTTCTGTGAATGAGGCTCTACTAGTGGGTCCTGTTATTCAGCAGGATCTACGATCAATTGTTCTTCGTTGCAGAATGCGTCAAATCATGCTCGTTTCGGACGTCGAAAAAATGTTTCGGCAAATAAGAATAAACCCAGCTGATGCTCCTCTCCAAAGTATTTTATGGCGGTTCAGAGAGGAAGATGAGGTGGAAACGTATGAGTTAAAGACAGTTACATACGGTACGAAACCGGCACCGTTTTTAGCAACGCGAACACTTAAGCAGCTAGCGATAGATGAAGCGGAACGTTATCCTCTGGCAGCAAACGTTATTAAAAACGATATCTACATGGATGATGTGATTACAGGCGCCGATGATGTCGAAACAGCTACAAGGCTGCGATTGCAACTGGATGCAATGCTGGAAAGTGGAGGATTCCGATTGAGGAAATGGGCATCGAACTGTGTAGCAGTATTGAAGGATATTCCGAAAAACAATTTGGCGCTCCCAGAGACAAATGGCATCAGCTGGGAGCAGGATTCTGCAGTTAAGGCTTTAGGTTTAACTTGGTTACCAAAATCAGACACGTTAAGGTTTAGTTTCGTCATTCTCGAGCTGGCGCCAGATCAAACACTAACCAAAAGGAAGGTCCTTTCGATTATTGCATCATTCTTTGACCCTTTGGGTCTCCTAGGAGCCACGATCACGAAGGCTAAAATTTTTATGCAACGTTTATGGAGTGCGAAAAATACAAATGGGCATGCATTGGAGTGGGACTCGCCTCTTACCGAGGCTCTTGAGGCAGATTGGCGGATTTACCATCAGCAGTTGGCCTTGTTAAATGAGTTGCGCATTCCGAGATGCGTAATTGCATCCGCAGCAGCATCAGTTCAAATTCACTGTTTTTCTGATGCGTCTGAACGAGCATACGGTGGATGTGTGTACGCAAGATCTATGGATGCAAACCAGTTGGTCACAGTTAAGCTTCTTACTGCCAAATTTAAGGTAGCTCCATTAAAAACTCAAAGCCTACCGCGACTCGAATTATGTGGCGCTAGACTAGTTGCGGAATTATGGGAAAAGGTGACGGAAGCAATCGGACCAAATTATGAAGTGCATTTTTGGACGGATTCCACTTGTGTTCTACGGTGGATCCAAGCTTCCCCAGGAACCTGGGTTACGTATATAGCAAATCGCGTATCTAAAATCCAACCCATAACAGAGGAGCACACTTGGCATCATGTACCAGGCTTGAGCAACCCGGCTGACTTAATTTCGCGTGGAGTAACGCCAGAAGTATTAATTGATAACAGTTTGTGGTGGGAGGGACCAGATTGGTTAAAACAAGAAAAAGACCAATGGCCCCAAGGGCAGGAAAATCTTTCGGAAGGAGTGCTAGAAGGAAGACGAATTGCGGCTGCTGTGGTGGCAGTCAACGAGAATGGGTTTATGCATGAGTACATTGCTAGATTTTCATCATACACCAGGTTATTGCGAGTAACTGCTTACTGTTTGCGCTTAAAGGCAAGGGCAATGCCAAAGGAAAATAGATGTTTCATAACAACAGCGGAATTAAGAGAAGCAGAGTTTGCCATTATTCGGAGGGTCCAACAGGACACGTTCTTCGAGGATTTAAAACGGCTAAGAAAAGGCGAGGCTGTTTCACGTCATTCTTTACTAAGATGGTTTAATCCAAAAATAGCGGAAAACGGTATACTACGGATAGGTGGGCGGTTAGAACATTCTCAAGAGCCAGCAGATGCTAAACATCCGATGGTTTTACCGGCGAAGCATGTGCTGACAGAACTTATACTATTGCATTATCACCAAAATTTGATGCACGCAGGCCTTCAGTTGTTACTAGCTACTGTGAGGCAACGGTTTTGGCCGTTGGGTGGTCGGAACTTGGCCAGGAAAATCATTCATCGGTGCCAACGCTGCTTCCGAGCAAAACCGAAACTCTTTAGACAACAAAGCGGGCAGGCGACAAACCGCGATAAAGACTTACGTGTCAATTTTTGTGTGCATGAGCACTAAGGCTGTGCATATGGAGCATGTGACGGACCTTTCAACAGAGCGGTTTCTGCAAGCGTTACGCAGATTTTTTGCCAGGAGGGGTAGATCGTCAGACATATATTCGTATAATGGGACTAATTTTGTCGGCGCTAGGAATGAACTGAGAGAGCTATTTGCTTTGTTAAAAGACCCCCAACATAAACAAGCGGTTGCCAGAGAGTGCTCAGCAAACGGCATTCATTGGCATTTTAACCCCCCAGGGGCACCGCACTTCGGAGGCCTCTGGGAGGCGGCTGTTCGTTCAGCGAAGTACCACTTGTTACGTGTTATAGGTGAGAACCCAGTGTCAACGGAGGATTTTATCACGTTATTGACGCAAGTAGAGGCATGTCTGAGCTCCAGGCCCCTAACTCCAATATCGGACGATCCGACGGATTTGGAACCATTGACTCCAGCGCATTTTTTAACGGGCGGATCACTTCAAGCCATTCCTGAACCCGACTATAGTACTGTGCCATTGAATCGTTTGAATCAGTATCAATTGGTCCAGCGTCAGTTGCAAGACTTTTGGAAACGCTGGAAATCGGAATATTTGGTGCAGCTTCAAAGCAGGACAAAAAATTGGGAGCGGCCGGTGAAGGTGGACAACGATACCAGCAGAGAAATTCAACGGCGCATTATGGCAGGAAATCGTGCATACTTTGGTCTCCGGAGGACGCTTCGATCGAGTAGAATTCGCCGCCGCACCAAGTTAACCATCTACAAGACGCTGATCAGACCGGTAGTCCTCTACGGGCATGAGACATGGACTATGCTTGTGGAGGACCAACTTGCGGTGTTCGAGCGGAAGTTACTGCGTACCATTTTCGGTGGACTGCAGATGGAAAACGGAGTGTGGAGAAGGCGAATGAACCACAAACTGCAGGAGCTGCTTGGGGAGCCATCTATCGTCCACACCGCTAAGATAGGCAGGCTGCGGTGGGCTGGGCATGTTGTAAGGATGTCAGACGACAGCCCGGTAAAGATAGTTCTTGAAACCAATCCGTCAGGGACAAGACGGAGAGGTGCACAGCGGGCAAGGTGGATCGATCAGGTGGAAGACGACCTGCGGACCCTACGCAGACTGCAGAGCTGGCGAACTGCAGCCATGGACCGAGTGGAATGGAGACGACTCTTACGTACAGCAAAGGCCACACCACGGCTTGGGACTGTTTGGTAAGTAAGCCGGTGAAGGTGGAAATCGGTCGGCTAGTTGTTGTTATGGACGCTAATCAACCTCCAATGCGATGGAAGTTAAGACGAATCAGTCAGCTGTACCCTGTCACGGATGAAGTGGTTCGAGTGGTCACTATTGAAACGGCTACAGGATCCCTTACTCGACCAGTGGAGAAACTGTGCTTCCTGCCGCAGGTTGAAGATGCGACGGGAACAGATCAAGAGTCATGCCAGTAATCGTTCCAACATGATGATGTCAGCCAGTACGTCGACGTGACTGTTTTCTTTCTCCTTCTCTTTCAGAAGTCTAACTACTTCAGGGCGGGTGAGGATGTTTGGTCACTCTATCGTTATATCCGAACGTATGCAGCCAATATCAATCAAACTGATAACCGATAAGGGAACATCGCACGAAGCAGGAGTGCGTTCGCCGATGGGCCGTATGTCTGTTCGTGCAGCCGGGACAAATCGATGCTGGATAAGAGCGAGTGCGATCGGACGGAGTCAGTCGCTTGCCATCAACGGTTGAAATCGCACGCTAGATGTGAATCTATTGTTCATCGTTAAATTCCGATTGTTATAGTTAAGATGTTAGATTAACTGAATATAGAAATTAGCGAATAGAGTTGTAGTGTTTTTTCATATTCACGGTGGTTTTATTTGGTGGTGACAATCTGGAGGCTCTCTTCGGGGAACAGGATCGCCCTATCAGGAGAAATATTGGGCCAGCAAATCCCGGAAACAAGGCGGCTATCGAAGGCCAAACGAAGGACACAGTTATTACCCAATCAATGAATTTATTGAAAATTTGTTCGAAGTGTTATTCTGTTAGTCTGTGCTGGAATCATCCAAACGATGATTTTATTGAAAATTTATTCGACGTGTTATGTCTGTTAGTCTGTGGTTGAACCATACCGTAGAGGTTCATCTTTCGCGAATTGGGTTGAAAGGCTTGGATATTTTTTCGATATGAATAACGTTGCGTAGAAAGCTCATTTTATTACTTTGAGCGGTTCAATCGTTTTCTTAGAATTAAAACTACTATTTCCTACTACAAGTTTATCTGATGTTCCTTATGAGTCGATGATCGATCAATTAAAATTGCGCTTCGATAAAACTGAATCAGAATTAATACAACGCTATAAATTCAATAAACGTGTACAAAACCCCGGCGAGTCCGCCGAAGATTTTGTTCTGGGGGTAAAATTCCAGGAAAAATTTTGTAATTTCGGTACATTTAAATAAGCGACGATAAGGGAACGCATTGTAGCTGGGTTAAAAGATATCGATCTGCAAACGACATTATTGAAGGAAAAAAACTTGACTTTGGCGTAAGCAGAAAAGATCATTACGACTTGGGAATTGGCGCAAAATAGTGCAAAAGCTATAGGATTTGGTTCTCATACGGAACAGATAGCTTCGTTGAAACAAAATGGCGGTTTCGGTACTTTCTCAACGTTTAATGATTCTCGTCCAAGGAATTTCCAAAATAGAACCCCGGTGAAATATCCTTTAGGGTTCAAGCCTTATAAAAACCATAACCAAGCTAGAGGTAGTAATTCGATAAAAAGGGATGTTCATTTCAAGCAAGCTGGTTGGCAGAAACAGGATTAACAGCGTTTCGAAAATCGTTTCTGTGATTTTTGCGGAAAAAGAGGGCATTTACAACGTGAATGCTTTCGACTGAAAAATTCAAGAAACAATGTAGTCAATTCTTTGGATGAACAGCAACCTGGACCTAGTGGATTAAACTCAATTCATACGGAAGAAGCGGGACCTAGCGGTTTAAATTCAAGTGCTACGGAGCAACCAGGACCGGACCGAATCGAAGGGGAAACAAATACACTAAAGTCGCTTTTTACGCGGGGGATACGTGCCGCGTAAAAAGAAACCGCGTAAATTCCGGAATCCGCGTAAAAAACCGCGTAAATTCCGGAATCGTCGTAAAAAACCGCGTAAATTCCGGAATCCGCGTAAAAAAACCGCGTAAATTCCGGAATCCGCGTAAAAAAAAATTCCAAATTCCAAATATTTTAAAAAAAATATATGTTTATTCTCATTCAAGGTTTTGAAGCTGACTTGGTATTGAAAACTAATACTCTTATTTTCTAAAAGGCTTACGATGTTCCATACAGACTAAGAGAAAAAGTTTTAAATTATCTTGACAAGTTAGAAAATGAAAGAGTTATTACCCCTATTAAGACAAGCAAGTGGGCGTCTCCAGTAATAGTGATTATGAAAAAGAATAACGACATAAGACTGGTTATAGATTGCAAAGTTTTAATCAACAAATGTATCATTCATAATTCTTATCCTTTACCTGTGGCTCAAGATATATTTGCTAGGCTTTCTGCCTGCAAAATATTTTGTGCTTTGGACCTAGAGGGGGCTTATACACAATTTACACTTTTAGAAAGGTCTAGGAAAATTATGGTAATAAATACTATAAAGGGTTTATATACATACAATCGATTACCTCAGGGAGCCTCTTCTAGCACGGCTATATTCCAGCAGGTAATGGATCAAATTTTGGAGTGAATTGAAAATGTCTCATGTTACTTAGATGATGTTCTTATTGCTGGAGTGGATTAAGCAGATTGCATCAAGAAGCTAAATTTAGTTTTAGAAGATTGGAGAGTGCAAACATAAAAATAAACTTTGATAAATGCAATTTTTTCGTAACAGAATTAAACTTCCTTGGACTTATCATTAGCGGGGAGGGCTTTCTCCTTGCTCAAATAAAATTTCCACAATTCAGAGGGCCAAAGCACCAAGCAATGTAACTGAGTTAAAATCGTTTTGGGGTTGATCAATTTTTACAACTAATTCATCCCTAATTTATCATCGAAATTGTATCACTAGTACAATCTTTTGAGAAAAGGCGTCAAATTTGAGTGGAATGAAGATTGTAGGCAGGCTTTTGAAAAAAGTAAAAGTGCTTGAATGGCAACGGATTTTTTGGAATTGTATGACCCTCAAAAGCCTTTGGTTGTTGTATCTGATGCTTCTGGATACGGTCTTGGGGGAGTAATTTCATTTTACATCTTTTTCACCGAATAATGCTCAGAAATCTTACCCAATTTTACATTTAGAGGCTTTAGCTTTGGCACAGACTAACAGACGTAACATTGGAACCTAGCTATGTATGAGACTGCATGACAGCACCCCAGACGGCGTTATCGCGTGATGATTGTTATTCGATTGGAAATTTTAAATGATCGTTTTTTGTGGGGAGCTAGGTTCCAGTGTTACGTCTGTTAGTCTGTGTGATAATTTTAGTTACCATTTTCTTTTTACTCCGTGAAAATTTGGGAGAAGTTTGAAGGTCGAATATCCACATACATTTTTCATACGATTGGTATATTTCCCTAACGCAGACTTCAAAAACATAGACGAAATGATTTCACGCATTCAGCCATTGGCTAGCAATGCCAGCCAATTGGCATCGCATTCATCACCCAACGTAACCGACGAAGAAAGAAAGCAGTGATGCTTCCACGTGATTGGTTCTTCCCCCAATCACCCAAGTTCCCCACACTGAGTGACGCTATAAAAGGACATTCCGTGTTGAGAGAAGACCCTGGTCGACCGTCCGTCAAGGCGAACAGTTCGGCTTCCCTTCGATCTGAGTTGGACCCCACCAGTGGTAATCTAATCCAGATATCGATGTTGAAATACAGCCCGATATTAGTCGTGAACGGCATTGGGGACCATTGGAAGACTTGGAAGCCGTTTGGGTGCTGCCGATAGTGTAGGTATGGTGTGTCGTATATCAAGCTGTATGTGTATGTGTGTATGTGTGAGTGGCGTGTGTGTATGTGTTAGTGGCGTGTGTGTGTATGTGTGAGTGGCGTGTGTGTATGTGTGAGTGGCGTGTGTGTGTGTGTATGTGTAAGTAACGTGTGTGTATGTGCGTGTGTGTGTATGTGTGTGTGCGTGTGTGTGTGTATGTGTGTGTGCGTGTGTGCACACTAAACTTTTTTTGCTGAAATTCAATAAACTTTAACTGAATTTTGCCACGCTGAAACATCAGTAATCCATTCAGCAATGAAAAAATAACTGAACGTTGCAGCAATATGAAATGTCATTCTGTTTGACGGGACTTTACTGAATTTCCAGCAATATGAAATGTCATCCATATTTGACAGACTTTTACTGAGTTTCCAGCAATTTTCAAAGCGTTGCCGAACATTCAGTAATGTCATCCGCCGCATATTTTGACAGTACTTTGCTGATAGAATTCAACAAAGGTCCGTCAGATTACTGAAATATCAGTTAAGTGGGAATTCTTCATATGGGTTTGAAAACACGTTCAAAATCGATTTTTTTTAAAGATTTATTTCATTTTACCCTTATTGTACAAATATGAGCATTTTTATTGTAAAATGTGCCGCCGAAGTCCATCCGATGGCCGAGGAACATATGCCAATGCCCTCTACCGTATAGCGAACTGAAAATACGAGAATAATTAACTATTCTACTCACCAAGCAGATTCTCCACGTCGCAACGTTCGACATTTATGTTCTGAAGCACTTGCTCGATGTCCGGACCCATTTTATAAATAAATTTCTTCCCGATAAACTATTTTTTTTTCTTCATTTGACAGCCGCAATACGAAGCAGTCTATGATAGATACCTGGAAGGGAGAAACGGATACGAAGCTGTGTGAGTGTCAAAATGAACCAGAATGAGCTGTCATTGACTGTCAATTTGAACCAAGGAAAAAAGAGCATTTTTTGCGATGAGTATTGTTATAACTGAAAGGTATCGCGGTGCTCGAAAATAAATATTCATCGCAAACAGTTTTTGTATTTATTGTTGTTTTATAAGATATTTTGGTTTGTTTTTACGTAGAATAATAAATTTCATAAGCTTTAAGTAATAATCATGCTAGCGTACTTCGTTTATTGAACTTGCGCTTCTCTGGATTTAAGGCTTTGGTACAACTTCGAACACACTTCATCACGGTCGAACTCAAAACTCTGGAAAAGCAAACGGCAAATTGAAAAAAAAGCACAGACTCGTAAAATTAGTCTGTAAATTTTCCACATTCAGTATTCCTGATGTTACTAAAAACTTTGTTTGAGTCATGCATGCGTTACACGCTCACTCTGGATAACCCAAAACTGAGTCAAAACCTAATCAGTTTCGCTAAAACCGTATGTACTCAAAATTGAGTAGTAGTTGTTTTACTCATTTTTGAGTACCACCGAATGTTATAAAAATTGAGTGAATATTACCCATTTATACCTGATGCGCGATGCGTAAAAGTTTTTCATTTTCGACTCAAAAATGAGTACTTTAAGCTTCAATGAGGAAATTTCGGAAAAATTATCATTATTGACTCGATATTATTATATTCTGCCTTTTTAATGAATTTTATTTAAAAAAAGGCTTATTTCAAGAAGTTTATTTTTGTTCGCCGGTACACGGGAGATCTTTGAATTTATTCGCCGTATATCCAACCAACGAGTCCTGGTGAAAAAGAAAAATTGGCATTAGTTGCAGTCAATCATTTCAAATTATGAATTACCTACCGAAAAAACTAGTTTCAAACATTTTTGTTTCTTCCTTTTTTCAGACGGTTTGCTTGGTTTGCTGTTTGCTTTTAATTGCAAAAAAATAACAAAAACAACATGCAAGCACCAGTTACCCAATTTTGAGGAAATTTGCCGCCATGATCAATTTAATTCTAATCATTTTTTGACGTCTTCGAACAACTGAAAAAAATGATTAAAATTCAACTCAGTCGCTGAGTAGCCCAGAGTGAGCGTACAGCAAGAAGACAGTTACACGCTATCAGAAAACGACGCATATGCGTGTTCTCTGTTTTGAGTGTAGTATTTGTTTCTCCCTCCCAGATAGATACCGACTATTTAGCAATTGAAGTAAACATTGCTGAATGTCAGTAAAGCAAAAGGAGTTGCTGAATTACACTGTACACAGTTATATTCTGAAATTTCAGTATATGGCTTTTATTGTTGAATTTCAGTAAAGATTACTGAAATTGGCTTTCGGGAATTCGGTGTGTAGAACAAGATTCCTAACTTCCAGTTTTTTTATATATATTGCCCACGACACCTTTACAACGGTTAGTGCTGCCATCTGATGACTTAAATTCGCATATAACTATGGTTATTAGCAAAACAAATTTATCGTGTATAATCCGCCAGATGAAAACGAAAAGTAGATGACAGCACCATATGAGGATGTTGAAAGTTAGATGGCCGCACCGTGCAAGGATATTGGAAATCAGATGACAGTACCATACAAGGATATCGAAAATAAAGTGCTTCACCTTTCACCATTCAAATTACCAGTATACAAATTAGTTAGACTTTTGTTCACGCGCAGCGACAATCGTGTCCGATGTATACTGCAAGAGTCAGAAATCTTGTACTAGTCATCTTTGAATGAATGTTACTTAACTTATTTCGGCAAAAAAGTGAACCAAAATCAGCATTCTTTCATGTAATTGGGTTGTTTAGCTATTTACGGATTTCTGATTTTTATATATGTAGGATCGCAGTGGGTTATGAAACAAAGTAGCTTTGAATTTTAAATAAGCTTTCAATTATTATACTTAATAACGTCAGACAGTAAAAGTTTATTCCACAGACTAACAGACGTAACACTGGAACCTAGCTCCATCGCCACAAAAAACGATCATTTCAAATTCCAATCGAATAACAATCATCACGCGATAACGCCGTCTGGGGCGCTGTCATGCAGTCTCATACATATTTTGTGGTTCCTCATTTGACACATGCAGTAACGCTGGCGCTGATGTCGAAATACATGACGCAGCGCGTACATGACAGCAGATGGTGCTAGTGTTACTAACGTAAAGTACTGGAATCATCCGAACGATGAATTTATTGAAAATTTGTTCGAAGTGTTATGTCTGTTAGTCTGTGTTTATTCTATTACCAACCACCAAAAAAAGCAGCCTTACATTTTGGCGACGAGGATAATCGAATTTGGAAAAAAAATCTCAACAATAATTTAGTAGAAGAAAACCCAACTTAGATAAAAGCATTTCAGAGAAAGCCTTGACAGAATTGAAAACTATGTAGCTTGGCCAATGGTGAGTACGGAAAAGAATTGGAACTAATTTGTAGGTATGACGAACACTACGGTCCCTCGAGGGAAAGGTACCTGGAAACACAGGTAACGAGACCTCTTCATCGAATGTCTCTGAAGTATGAATGTAAAATTTGTGATAAATCTGACGAGCCATAGTCAAAGAAGAGTGGTTGCTTTGTTGAAGTTGAAGAGATCAAGAAAAAAAATTTGATTTTCTTATTTCAACAGTCCTTTCTTGACCAATGGGAGAATCTCGCGCAAGAAACCAAGAATTATGGAATGAGGTCTACCAAGATTTCCACAATGAGGTTGAGCGGAGAATTTAGTAAATCTTATTCACACACAAGATACCATGAGTTATGACATGAGGTTGACCAATACTTCTGTACGCAAGGTTGAGTGGAAATGTGTCGTTATACTCAACTTAAACTTATATGCTCGTAATAACCAGGAACAGGTAAATTCCCATATAAATAAATTTTTCCCGAAACAGGTTAACCAACTCATACCGCCGTTTGTGGAAGATGGTGAAGGACCGACCGCTTCACGGTGGGAGAAGTGGCGAGAACATTTTGATGCTTATCTGGCATGGAAGGGCGTAGAAGATCATGAGGAAAAATTCAAATCTCTCATGCTGTTCGGAGGACAAGATGTCCGTAAAATAATATCGGAGGTTCAACCCAACGACGACCATCTGTTGGGAAATCGCTAGCAAGTTGCAATGCATTTACTTGACGCATATTTCATACCGCAAGTATCAAAAGCGTACGAACGACAAAAGTTCCGATAGTTGATAACTGGATCTAATGAGAAACTTGACGCTTTTGTCATTCGATTAAAAATAAACACACATCCTACTGTGGTTTTGGTGACCAAGCTGATAGCATACTACCACTATCAGGTAATTGTCACAACAAAGAACCTACCATTTCGACGTAAATGCTTGGAGAAGGACTATACACCAGACCAACTGTTGGCAATAGGTCGTACGCATGAGTCCATTGATCATCAACTAGCTACCTGGGATACCAAACCTAATCGGGAACCTAAAATACCTGAAATATGATGAATCAATCTCAAAAGTGGGCGCAGGAGCTGATGAAGATATACTGAGCGAAGAAGACTGGCGTGTTCTTGAACGAATTGGATTCGAAACCTATGGAGTAACGAAAGGTAGCAGCAAAACTTTCAACAGCTACGGATCAAACAAACCATTGGAAGTATTAGGTGAAGTTGAGACCAACGTAAAATTCAACAGCAGATCCTACCAGGAGAAATTTTATGTAATCCGTGGTGGCAAATGTTCACTTCTTTCTGGAACTACAGCGGTTAATCTTTTTTTTTAAAGGTCAACAATAAGGTATTTCCTTGTATAAATGGAATCGAAGTTTGCATAAAAATTGATAAAGCCATTCCACCAGTCTGTCAAAGCTTACGACGAATCCCATTTCCACTTGAAGAGCAAATTGAAAGAACTCGAAAGTCAGGACATAATTGAAAGAGTAAACGAAGCCTCTGAATGGGTTTCATCAATGCTAGTGAAACGTAGAACTGCAAGCGAGAAGTTTCCTGGGATTAATCAATTTCGTGCATCGGTATATTCCCAATGTGGCTACTATCGCCTACCCACTTAAGTTATTAACACGAAAGGGAACTCCGTTCATTTGGAAAGCAGAACATCAAGAAAAATTTGATCAGATTATGGAAATTTTACTGAAAAATGAAATACTCGGATTTTACGATCCAGAAGACGATACATACATTATCGCGGATGGTGGCCCATTAGGCCTCGGGGCAGTATTGGTGCAACGTAGGACTTCCGGTGAAAATCGAATTATCTGTTTTGCATCAAAAACATTAACTGAAACAGAACACAAATATGCACCAACTGTACGTGAAGTTTTGGCACTGATGTGGGCATGTGAAAAATTTCATCATTAGCAATACGGGAAGTCCTCTGGATTAATAACAGATCATAAGCCGTTAGTTGCTATTTTCGGAGACCCTTTTTTGACGTCCTGATTTATTTTTCACTTTCTGGCATTTGTCCTGATTTTCATAAGATTTTCAATTTTGTAGTGTGATAAAAATATGCAGAATTTTTCAAAATCAATTACTTTTTTAGTTCCAGCACACAACGGTCACTACGAACGATTTTGTTTTTGGTTGAATCTTAGTGACGAGAGAAATCTTTTAGGTATTGTAACCGTTTAACATTTGGCTTTACTCTGGAAGGTCGAAAAAAAAATTTTTTTTTTCAATGTTTAGAGTAACGTAAGGTGTTCGGCTATTGATTAAAGTTTGTTTGAAGATTTATATTGCATGTTGTGGTTGCACATAGATTGTTGGCAGCTGGGAACGCGAATGCCCTCACTAAATCGGTGGTAAGTTTTTCTCAGCATGTACTGAACCGATTTGGCTGTTTTTTTTAGCATGTAAGAATGGATTATCTAACTTGTTACATAGCCATTTTTGAAATTTCAAAAAATTGACAAAATGGCGGCCATTTTAGTAAAACATTAGTTTTTTTTCATAAAAAAATCACTTTAAAAAATCATAAATCATAGAAAAAATTTGATATTGAAAAACGGCTATGTGGCAAGTAAGATAATCCATTTTTACATGCTGAAAGAAAATTCAGCCTGATCGGCTCAGTAGATGCTGATAAAAACTTACCACAGGTTAAAAAACCATGGTTTCGCGAAAAACGCTGCCAATAGCGTAATACTCACTATATTTGCACCCATGATACACAAAATACATCTTAAAACATTCCTTAGTCAATAGCCAAAATTCCCGAACACTTCACTTTACCCTAAACATCCAGAAAAAATAATTTTTTTTTAGACTTTCCAGTTAGTCCCCTCTAAACGGTTAGTTTAATTTAAAACAGTTTACATGTGCTGAACATCTGCTTATAAATTCAAAGCTGCGTAATAATATTGGATCGTTTGAGAAGTATGTTGAACAAGTAAAGAAGTATTTTGGTGTTTTTGAGGTGCAAATCACATTTAACGTGTTAAATTATTTAAACTTCGAAAAACAGCTTAGCTCAAATTTGTACCGAAAAAAGGAGTCCTGATTTCTAACTTCGACCAGATGGTATCCCTAACGAAGATGGCCTTAAACGATATAACGATTCAACGATATAAGAAATTAACTGATAATTTAACCAGTGATGGCGATATGGTTATGAAGGATCAACGTATCGTTATTCCGAGGTGTCTACAAAAACCTATTCTGCTGTTGGCACACAACCACATACATAAGACATACGTAACACTGGCGTTTTTTTCTGGTACACGTTGCCCCATAGTACTCTGTACCTCGTCCGGTCAAACTGCTCGATAAATAATGAACAAAATGAATTTTCTTTTTCTCGGCTTCATCGAGCCCCAAAGAAAATCCCACAAGAAACTGTCAAAAAGTAATTTACAAAATCAATGCAGCATTTTTCGAATAGGAACGAGACAAAGGCAGGGCTGCGCACATACACTGCCTTCAAAAACAACTCAAACAGTGATTTAATTCATAGTGTGGTACACACTTACATTTAATCACCGAATTGGTTTTTTCATTTTCACCGACTTTTCAACCGCTGAGCGCTCGGTTAAACGTTCGGCAATATAAACCACTACCGACCGATCAGTAATCAAATTGTTGTTGCTTTCTGTCATTATTACCGACCTAATTTGTGAAAACAGCGAATGCAATTAGTTGCCAAAACCACCGATCAAATCTGTAAGTTGTGTAAGACAGTACCGAAAGATCTGTGATGTTTGTTTTTTGTTCACTTTTAATTATTTAAGAAAACCAGAAATATGAAGTACATTTATATTAATATTTTTATTCAAATGTTATTAAAAATTTTACTATTGAAAACTAAAAAAAATCAAAAATCGTCGTTCGCCGCACCGAATTTGCATGAGTGAAAATCAAACGTGTTTAACTGCTGTAGACTGTGCATGAACTTCATGCCAGTTGTGCTCATAGTTTCAAAGCCGAGGATCATCCTGATGTGTCCATTAACATGGCGGTAAACTATTCACGTAGCATGCAACAGATGCTCGGAAGTAGAAGCAAAAATTGTGATGGTTTGATGCCTAAAATATTCACAAATTTTATCATCATATACTTACGAAAAATTTGTTCTATGCGATATATTTTTTTTCTTATGCAGGAACTTCAATGTTCACACACCAAATTCCCAAGCAATCTTTACTGAAATTCAACAATAAAAACCATGCACTGAGATTTCAGCAATTTAAATGTATACTGAAAATTCGGCAATTCGTTTTGCTTGTAACAGGGGGTTACCCTGTACACACTATAATTTGCCCGGCGAAACCCTAACAGGGCGGCCAGATACCTTTAACGGACTTTCGGATCTTTGCTAGAACACTAAGAAAAAAGAAAACAAACAAATTAAACACTTATCGCGATTTATTCCGGATTTTCCTCAACGCTGTTGTGGTGGCAGCACTTCCCAAAAGCGGTTGATGTCCAAGCTGCTCCGGTAGATCACGGCAGCGGCAGTATCCGAACCCTTCTGCTGCTTCAGTCCTCAGCGGGGCGGTGTCTTCAACTTCTGCTCCTTGCCAATTAGCCGGGGTAGCCAATATCGCAGCTTACCCTATTAGGCGAGCAAACACCACTCGTAGCACTCGATCCACGGGCCAACGGAACAACCTTCGTTGGAGTTACACAACACAAAGTGGCACAACCTTCGCTTTTTTGCGAGACAAAAACTGTAAAAATTTAACAGTTAAAAAAATAACAGGAGGGTTGTGTGCAAAGTCACGACCGCAAGGTTGAAGTAGAATACTTTTACAAGATAACCCGGCTGCTTGCGTATCAGTCATTTTTTCTGGTGAATAAACGTTGACTAATCAGATCAATCGAATTTTGCGCTTCAACAAAGATTGACCATTTTCAATAATATAGTAAGTTGCTTGTCATGGTTGGGGCTTGACAGTTTTTAAATTTTGAGATGAAATTTTTGCGGATGTCGTGCTCATGACTGAAGGAAAAGTTAATTCAGCACGTTCTGAGACACAGAAATGAAGTAAAATTTATAACTTTTACAAATTTAATAATGTAAATTAAAACGGGAGAAAACATTAACGCTTTAACCATCAGGTTTTTATTTCATCCTGGAAAGGACAATTTGTTGTTCAATTAAGTATCAGATAAGATGCCGATTACATCTTTGCGTTATCACTGACAGTGCGAACAAAGTTTTCGTTGTGATAAAGTAAACAGTGAAATGCTGATATAACACTCAAAGCTAGACGGCTCACGTGTTGTCAAAATGAGTCAGCTTTTCATTGAATGCATTTACCAGTGCTCACTATCGCACAGAGACTGCATTTCACTAAAGTGCCTCACTGCATCAGCCGCTATCGATGCTGAGATCCGCTGCAACTAGTGCGCTATACATAGCCATGCCACAGTTGTGGCCGCTATATGCTGCCATTGGTATCCACTGTCCCTGCATCAGCTGGCCCAGCTGCTATCGTTGCTGGAATCCGCTGCAACTAGTGCGCTATCCATTGCTACGCCACAGCTGTGGCCGCTTTCCGCCATCGCTGGTATCCACTGCACTGCTACTGCTGCTGCTAAGGGAGGACGACTGCTGTTGTCGCTGTCTAGAACTATTATAAGCGGCTTCGGCTGGAACAGGCTCTTTTATAGGCCAAATAGCATGTTTAAAATTGCAAGGTATATGATTCTGTCGACCGTGCTTGGGAAGCAATCATATAACGACCAATAAGAGGTCAATTTTTTTGCTTTGACAAGGCTCGACTATTTTCAATAGTACAATAGCGTGAATAATAAAATTACAATTATCTTCTTTTGGGAAGAATCTTAGAAGATTTTCCAATCTATTGCTTCAAGAACGAAGGAAATCCATCGAATACTTACTGATTTATTAGCATTTGAAATTGGACATATTTTTCACTTTTTTCGGTTTTAGATTTTCATTTCACATCCCTATGTAGCCGAACTTCCTGAGAAAAGTATTCTACTTCAAAAACGCGCGCAGAAACGTAAACAAAACGACGCGTGTCTCACCGTGGTCGAGGCTAAACTCCTCATCCCGCGATGGCTGCCGACCACAACATACCCGCCGAGACTGGATTCAGCACCACTTTTTCGCAGCTAGAGGAAAATACCGGCCTATCTATCCCTAACAATTATTCCACAAACATGACAAAAAAAATATCGAACCTAGCTAACGTGACAATATCGTTCACAAACGAAAAAACGAACGAATTTAAACGAAAATAAACAAATTTATGTGACCGATATTCAGCGCAAGTGGTGACAGTTGTCATGTTGGGTACACGCTGCTGCGGGGGTTTTCAAGTGAGGGTAATTTTTACTCATACACTCTCCCGCGGTAATACCAAAACTAGGTAAATTTCCACTCGATGCTGAAATTGCAACCGCACCGGTTACAATCTCGCCCACACCGAGTGGAAAAAAAATTGACAACAATTTTTTTTACTAACCTAACACCGATAACAATAATAAACGGGGAATGAATAAGTTAATGAACAAATAAATAAATAAATTAATAAATAAATAAATAAACATATAAATAAATAAATATGTACAAAATCTGCTATCCCTATCATTCCTTCTGTAATTTACAAGCAAAAAATTCCAAAAACTAATCGACCGGAGTTTCGAATCGTTGAAATTGTGTGGTCTTGGTGTGAAGTGCTAATTCTGAAAGCATTCGCAAAGCGAGAAGCAGTCAGCTATCATCTGACCCAATCAAGGCCTGCACTTGAAATCCAATTCTAATCCATTCTTCAAGACAACTCATCTTTCCAAAATACTGCAAGTCCCAGTACTAATTTTGTACGGTTCTGACTTGCAGGGGAACGGTTGTCGGTTTTTTATCGACTGTCCAACTTTCGTGTTCTTACGGTGCCAACACTCGATACCTGAGCTAGAGTTAATTTCCGATCCACTCCTTCTATTCTCTCTCTCTCTCTCTCTCTCTCTCTCTCTCTCTCTCTCTCTCTCTCATACATACCCTTTCATTCCAATCGCCATTTGCAATTCGATTCACCTTTTGAATTAACTCTAGAACATTGTATCTCACTCAACCACGTCAACTTTTATTCGTTCACTCATGCATATCCAATCACACATTCACGCACTCCTTCTGGCACCCATCCCACGTCATTGTCAACATTCTGGACCATGTCTTTCTGTCCCTGTTCATCTCAAAAGCATCTCCCATACTGAGACGTTTGAGAGGGACCAAAGAATGTCTCTCGCATAATGCGGTAAATAATAAAAATATTCCCTAAGGAATTCAATTTTATCACCCTGGTGGTTAAAATCTGAAACCCCAGTATTATGCAAGACTCCGAATACACAACATTCGATTCCGATGACGCGCATTCATACATATTCACATTCGGCCGCACCGTACATACATTACATTGCCTTACCACAAACGATCAGTTTCTAATCCGAATCCATCTTATCGTTTCTGGCAGCACGGCATCGTTTGGAAACGTCAACCGGCGATGACGTCATTCCTATGCGGAATGATCAATGAATATTTTCTGTAAACAAACCGGAATGGAAACTCGCCGTTCACGTTCCGGTTTTCGCGATTTTTTAGGTTTTCGCGACGGTTTCTCGCGGTGAAAATTCGTTGCGCGTGCGTGTTTATCCCCATAGAAGAGGGAAAAAGTGTTTTGTGCGAAGTAGAAACGCCCAAACAAGGCAAAAATTTGTAAAAAGTACCCGCTGAAGAGGGGTGAAATCTGAGTCAATGGCACCGAACAAGGCGAAGTGATATGTTTTCGGTTATTTGCTTCTGTTTCCAAGTGCCAGTGCGTGGGTGTTTTTCCAAAAGGCGCGGAATTCTCTTCCGGCAATAATTAAACTTTACACCGTCACGACTGATTTTGGAACAGAAAACAAAACTTCAGCGGAACGATTTATTACTCCGCCACTAGTGCAAAGCACGCAAAATTTTAACGAAGGTAATGAAGAACCTTCTAACAGCAGTGTAAGTCTCCCTTTTTACTATTCACTAGAAGAAGGTAGAGCAACGCATAAATGGACCGACAGTCCAAATGTAATCCGGCGGTCGCCTTTTAAATGTTCCCAAATGAACAATCCGTTTAAAGGCAGGCCGCCGGTACAAAATTGTACCAGTTTATGCTGGTTTGAGAAGATTTGCTGGCCAGACACCAAGATTTTTCGCGGTAGGATCAACCAGCTCGTAGGACGAAGACCCCTTTTTGGCGAGAACTTTCGCCGGTAAGTATTGTGGTTCAATTTTAGCGTTATAAGGCTCGAGAGCGTTCGACAACTTCATGTTTCGTCGGTAGACAATTTGACCGACTGCGAATGGGTTCGCAAATTTGCGATGTAGCCCCTTGTATTGCTGTCGAGCACCCTCTGAGGCCTTACTAAGATTTTTAACCACAATACCCCGAATTGTTTCTAATTGGTCCTCTCTTGATTTCAGATCACCCTCCCCGGAAATCTTGGAGTAGTCATCCCCTGATGCCATTTCGCAACCATGGACGACGAAATGAGGACTAAACCCGGTAGAAGAATGAACCGTAGTATTTAGGATGCGCTCCACATCATACATGCGGGCATCCCAGTTGCGCTGGTCCGTGCGGGCGTACGCGCGAATTGCCGTATTTATAGAACGATTCGTTCGTTCTACCGGGTTAGCCTGCGAATGATACCTCGAATTCAGCCAATGTGTAACATTTGTTTCTTTTAGGAATCGGCTGAATTCTCTGGAGATGAACGTCGACCATTATCGCTCAACAGGATTTCCGGACTTCCATGGCGGTTGAACCATTGTTCGCGAAGGGTCGCACAAAGTGAGGCGCTGCAAATTTTACGAACGGGGGTCAACATTACGTACTTGCTGAAGACGTCGAGGACGACTAGCAAGTGTT
The DNA here is from genome assembly GCF_029784165.1 of Wyeomyia smithii. Classification (NCBI taxonomy): domain Eukaryota; kingdom Metazoa; phylum Arthropoda; class Insecta; order Diptera; family Culicidae; genus Wyeomyia; species Wyeomyia smithii. The sequence continues at coordinate 166,483,841 of NC_073696.1, read as the reverse complement.
GATTGCCCAGTTTGATTCGAGGAAGTGGGCCTATGTAGTCCACCGAAATCATCTGCCACGGTGCACCGGTTGTGCGTGACTGACCCATTTCTGGTTGGACTGAGGTAAATGGTGCTTTTATCTGTTTGCAGGTCCCACATTGGCGAACATATTCGCGAACTGCTGGCTCCCATTCGAGGCCAGAAATAGCGTTTTTGAACCTCGTGAATCGTTTTATCGTATCCCACATGAAGCAATTCATCGTGGGTACGTTGCACGATTTCTTCTCGACACTCGGGAGTTGGGACCAATTTCCAACTAAACCGAGAGTCGAATGGTACACTTCTCGAGGCCACGTATTTGAAAAGTTTACCATCTTCGACTTTAAAATCAGGATAATCATCAGGATTAGCTGAAACTTTAGACTTCATCGAGCAATACCAGTCTGAAGTGGACAATGCCGAAATGGCTGCTACAGCCCGGGATAAGGCATCCGGAACGACATTGTCCTTACCTTCCCGGTGCTCAATGGACATGTCGTAGAGCTATAGTTCCAAACTCCACCGACTCAGGCGCGAACTGGTTTTCCATTTGGTCTTCAGTATCCAGGTAATGGCTGATGAATCAGTGACAAGTCGAAAATGATAACCTTCCAAGTAACCTCTAAAGTGTTCAACCGCCATAATCACCGCCAGACCTTCCTTTTCGGTAGCGTGGTAATTCCGTTGGGGAGTCGTTAGCTTATGTGAAAAATAAGCTACCACTTTTTCCCCCTCTGGATGTTCTTGCACCAAAACAGCCGCGACAGCAGTGTCGCTGGCATCTGTCTGCAAAAAGAATTCCTTTGAAAAATCTGGCGGGACAAGCACTGGAGGAGTGACTAAAAGTTCCTTTACCTTTAGGAACGCGAGTTCTGCTTCGGAGTTCCAGCCAATATTCTTGGCCTTTGTTTTCAAGAGGTCGGTCAAAGGTGCGGTTACCTCACCAAAGCGATCAATGAAACGCCGGTAGTAACGGCACATTCCAAGGAATCGGCGCAGTTTAGTCACCGTCACCGGCCGCTCGTAATCGAGTATTGGCTGAATTTTGTCAGGGTTGACCTTTAGACCTTCCTGATTCAACAAATAGCCAAGAAATTCTAACTCTGGAACCCCAAAACGGGATTTAGCCAGGTTTATCGTCAGATTGGCTTTGGCTAGACATTTGGCTACCTCTTTGAGTAACTGTAGGTGATGCTCGAACGTTTCGCTTACCACGATGATATCATCGAGGTAAACAAAGACGTACGGTTCCAGCTTTCCTCGTCCTAACACCTGGTCCATAAGACGTGCCAACGTGGCAGGGCTGTTAACGAGACCGAAGGGTAGACGAGTAAATTGGAACATACCTCTGCCGGGCACACTGAAAGCAGTAAACTTACGACTGCTTTTAGCCAAAGGAACCTGGAGAAAAGCCTCCTTTAAGTCTATTGTAGACAGGTACTTGGCTTTAGGCAGGCTTCCTAAAATGCGCCCGGGATGAGGCAGAGAGTATGCATCACGTACTGTACGCTCATTAAGAGGCCGGGCATCTAGACAAAGCCGAATAGAGTCGTCTGGTTTGGTCAAAGCGACAGTATTCAAAGACCAATCGGAATCTGACTCTTCAATAATACCCATAGAACGCCAACGGTCGACTTCTTCCCAGACTTTAGACAGTTTTCTTGGGCTCATTTTATAAGGATATCGGCAAACAGGCGCGGCACTTTGGAATTCTTCCTTAATTACGATCCTGTGCTCTGTTAGCGAGGTCGTAGTCAATTTTCCGGGCACTACAGCCTGAAAACAGGTCTTAACCTGTTCGATACAGGCCATCTGTTCCGGAGTAAGTATAGACTCACTCGGAGCATCAATCTCTACTTCTTCGTCCCGTTCCGAACCTGAGTTCAACAGAGCACAAGTTTGCAACTCGGGTGTTATTCCAAAGGCGCGCCAAAAGTCCATACCGAGTATTGAAGAAACTGTTAATTGCTCCACTACAAGGGTGCAAATAACCTTTGTCTTGGTTTGGAAAGTATACGGAAGATATATTTGTCCAAGGATCGGCAAGGTCTGTCCATTTGCCGAACGAAGTTCAACTGGCCTTTCCAAACCTTTTAATGGACTTTTGGAAAACTTTCGGTACAACTTTTTGGTGATAATGGTGGCATTACTACCACTGTCGAGCAAAGCCTTGAAGGAATGGCCATATACTGCGACCAAAGCGAAAGGACGATTATCGGACGGATCATCGAGGATGATGGTTTAAACAAACAACGGATCACGATAATCCTCATCATGAGATGGTCGAAAACTGTTGTAAATTTGAGGGTCTAATTTTAGGCTTTCTATGGGGCGCACATCCTTACACAACTGGGACTTTAGTTGGTACGAATCCCGTTTTTTAAGCAGTAGGGACAGCGAGAGACATCGAAACCCTTGAATCCACACAAAATACAGAAGAGTCGTCTTGGATTTCTGCACGCCTCATGCTCGTGTCCAGTACCACCGCAGTTGTAACAGACTCCGAGACTAGGAGGTCGATGCTGTTCCACCAGATAGTCGAGACAAATCACCGGCTTTTGTTAGGATTCCGGTATCGAATTTCTCTCGACAAGATTCTTTTCCGTCTGAACACCTGGCTTTTTCTTCGTGTTTTCAGACGGCGTTTTGGGAGCAAAATTATCCTGTTGGGAATTTTTGCTCCAAAATGTTTTGGTTTCAACGTGGCTGTTATTCGAACCACCTCCCTTTCTGTTTGGTTGGTCCTTTTTCGAGGTGTTAATTGGTGAATTTACCGAATAAGCAGCGACTTCCTTTTGAGAACCGAACACTTTTCGGTAAATCGGTGTTTTGTACGCATCAATCGATTTACCTAAAGTCATCAATTCTGCAAGCGTACTCACTGGCTTTGAACTTAAAACTTGCTTATAGTCTGGCCTGAGGTTCCGTTTGAGCACGTCGAGTTTTTCGCTCGGTGTCATGGGAACCGTCATAGCACGAAATATTTTTTCCATTTCCTGGAAATAGTCCAGGAAACACTCGTTTTGCATCTGCAGGCGCTGGGAAACCTTTGATTTGAGAGCGGCGTCAAGTTCCGGATGAACGAAATTTGCCTTAAGCTCACAAACCAAATGGTTCCAGTTGTAAAGCCTGTTCTGCGATCTCATAGCCCGATACCAAGTAAGAGCATTGTCAGTGAGTAGGAGCATTGCAGAATTGAACAGCTCCTCCTCTGAAATTTGCTCGCACTGAGCATAATTTTCAACGGAGTCCAGAAATTCATTCAGTCCTAGCCCATCATCTGTCCCAGCGTATTTCTCAGCAGGATGGTATTTCATTACCCGTATGATTGGGCAAAGAAACACGTCCACCTGTCGGGCTTGACCTTCCATTCACATGGTGTTTTGGGGCCTGGGACTGAATGACTGGTAAAGCTGGTTCCGTGTTCTTAATCGGAAGTGACGGACATCGCTCTTTCAGGAAGTCCAGGAGTAACTTTTCCACCACGGTTTGGTTTAATGTGGGCGCCAGTGGTGGATCAGGTACTTCCGGTTCTTCTGGCTCGTCGATTTCGTCCGTCTCACGTCTTTCGTCCAGATCGGTCTGCAGATCAATCTCGAGAACGCCAGCTGGTTGAGAATGTACCAGCGCCCGAAGTTTACTAACGGATTCACGAAGTGAGACAACTTCTTGAACCGTCTTTTGCAAAACTGAAGCAATAGTGTTCAGTGAAGCAATCCCGCCCATTAGCGTCTGAGTAGCTTCCAAAAGGCTATCAGACCTCTCAGCCGCTAGAGCTTTATCTCGTTGGGATTGCTGACGTAAAAGTCGAATCTCGTCCCTTAACTCGCTCAAGACCGACCCAACATCTTCTCCTACGAGCGGACCAGATCCTACACTTTGCGGGAAAATAGGTGCCGTTTGTGTTGGTTGCACGTTCGTGTCCAGCAAATCACCCAAACCGGCTCCACCTTCCCCAGTATTTTTAATTGGAGGAAGCACTGCTGGCATATCAAAATATTCTTGATATGTAGCAGCAACTCCCGCCAACAGATCCAAAATTTCTTGATTGACCTCCCCTGCTGTGTTTTTGTGAATTATCTGGAGTCTAGACCCCAGGTGGAGTAACCTTGTTCGGTAGGCCTCCTTGTTTGGGCATCTATAACGGAGATCTTCCTTAATGGAACTCAACTTCCCAAGGCAGATCTCCATTTCTTCAGCAGCATCCCCATGAAACACACGCAGCGTTCCACCGGAGAAGACCGTTCTTCGGCCAACAATCCCCGTAAACGACGCTGCCGCTGAACCCCAGATGGATCCGAATCAGCCGAGATGACAACATTCCGCGAGCTTAACTCAAAATCTAGCTCGTCGAAATGCAAATGGTCGACCCGCATCAACCAATAAGCTCTGTTGAGCTCTTCCACAATCATCGCCATTCTCTCGATTTTTCCGGAAAAGAACTCGAAAGCACAAAGCATTCAGTATCGACACGGTAAGAAACTTTGTATTATTATTTCGCCCACTAACGATTCCCTTTTATTTCAGGAATTTGAGCGGAATTGAAAAAATGTTTCGAATCGGATCGGAATATTTTATGGTTGGCAACCACCTTGACTGGAAAAGACTCAAGCTTTCAACAACTCGTCTGGCAGTTCCACCAAAACCAATGCAAAATCACTGATTCAGAAAACAGAAATAAATAAATATATACAATAAATATTTAATAAATAATATAAATACCACTGAAAAATAAATAAACAATACGACCGCAAACAATATTGCGGAAGAAACCTCACCACTTGCGTAACAAAAATTCTAGCAAAAATCCGAATTTTTGATAGGTACCCCACACTCAAAAAGAAGAAAAAATTTTTCTTTAGAAAAATATTTTTTTCAGTGCGGTTTTTGAGCTGTGCGCCAATTGTAACAGGGGGTTACCCTGTACACACTATAATTTGCCCGGCGAAACCCTTACAGGGCGGCCAGATACCTCTAACGGACTTTCGGATCTTTGCTAGAACACTAAGAAAAAAGAAAACAAACAAATTAAACACTTATCGCGATTTATTCCGGATTTTCCTCTACGCTGTTGTGGTGGCAGCACTTCCCAAAAGCGGTTGATGTCCAAGCTGCTCCGGTAGATCACGGCAGCGGCAGTATCCGAACCCTTCTGCTGCTTCAGTCCTCAACGGGGCGGTGTCTTCAACTTCTGCTCCTTGCCAATTAGCCGGGGTAGCCAATATCGCAGCTTACCCTATTAGGCGAGCAAACACCACTCGTAGCACTCGATCCACGGGCCAACGGAACAACCTTCGTTGGAGTTACACAACACAAAGCGGCACAACCTTCGCTTTTTTGCGAGACAAAAACTGTAAAAATTTAACAGTTAAAAAACGCGCACAGAAACGTAAACAAAACGACGCGTGTCTCACCGTGGTCGAGGCTAAACTCCTCATCCCGCGATGGCTGCCGACCACAACATACCCGCCGAGACTAGATTCAGCACCACTTTTTCGCAGCTAGAGGAAAATACCGGCCTATCTATCCCTAACAATTATTCCACAAACATGACAAAAAAAATATCGAACCTAGCTAACGCGACAATATCGTTCCCAAACGAAAAAACGAACGAATTTAAACGAAAATAAACAAATTTATGTGACCGATATTCAGCGCAAGTAGTGACAGTTGTCATGTTGGGTACACGCTGCTGCGGGGGTGTTCAAGTGAGGGTAATTTTTACTCATACACTCTCCCGCGGCAATACCAAAATTAGGTAAATTTCCACTCGATGCTGAAATTGCAACCGCACCGGTTACATGCTTTACCGACATTCAGCAATCTTTCCTTCGATTACTGAATGTACAGTAATGTACTGTCAAAATGAAAAAAAAAGTGGTGCTTGTTGTCAATATTTTTAGTCCGCGCGCGTAAAAAAGGTTTGTTCGCCCGTAATAAAGGCGTAAAAAGGCTTGAACGCCAACCGTTGAGACGTGCAGGAAGTGTTTGGTGAGTGGAAAAATGAATTAATCTTGTTTTTCATAGTTCAGTGGAGGAAGTTGGCAAAAGGACATCGGATGAACGGATCGGACTTAGGCGACACATTACTCGAGGATCAATTTTATCTTAGTGACATGGTGAAAGGTTAATAAATCATAAGCAAAACATCGACTTTCAACGTGTTTTAAAATCTACACGAAGAATTCCCATTGAACTGATGTTTCAGTAATTTAACGGACGTTCGCTGGAAATTCAGTAATAGTGCGTCAACCATGAATGACATTTCACATTGCTGAAAATTCAGCAAAGTACCGTCAAACAGAATGACATTTCACATTGCTGCAACAGCGTGGCAAAATTCAGTGAAAGTTTACTGAATTTCAGTAAAAAAAATTTGGTGTGCAAACGATGTTCCCGAGAATGTGACTTGACAACCAGAAGGAGAACAACGAATAAAGAAAATTTGACAGCGCTATAGTTGGTCCGGTAGTTTTTTACCAATATTCGGAAGAAGTTTAATTACCGAACAGTTCAGTAGAAAGTATAGCAGTATTCAGTAAAATTATTTGTTGAATACAGAATATATGTAAAGTTAAATCAATTTTACAAACTACTCTGTATTTTCTTAAACTTACCGATCGAAATTGTAATAATAATTACCGAACTTTTATTATCTGATTGGGTGTGTACCATTCGAGTAGTTCATTTTGTACCAACTTTTTTGGAAGATTTCTTCCTTAGTGTTACCACATACATAAGACATACGTAACACTCAGGAAGAAATCTTCCAAAAAAGTTGGTACAAAATGAACTACTCGAAATGTGGGCGAACCACATACATAATACATACGTAACACTCAGGAAGAAATCTTCCAAAAAAGTTGGTACAAAATGAACTACTCGAAAGTACCAACCCCTGTAAAAAAAAACCTCTGTTTGAGTTGTTTTTGAAGGCAGTGTACCTGCGCAGCCCTGCATTTGTCTCGTTCCTACTCGAAAAATGCTGCTTTGATTTTGTAAATAACTTTTTGACAGTTCCTTATGGGATTTTCTTTGGGGCTCGATAAGGCCGAGAAAAAGATTAATTCATTTGGTTCATTATATATCGAGCAGTTTGACAGGGCGAGGTACGGAGTACTATGGGGCAGCGTGTACCAGAAAAAACGCCAGTGTTACGTATGTCTTATGTATGTGGGCGAACTGTCATTGTAGCGATTTCGAGTAGATTTCGAGCAATTTAAAAACCGAAAAACAACGCATTAAAATTTTTGAAAATCACGTTTTGCTTAGAAAACGCAGAAATTCGTAAATGGCAACAACCCAATTAAAACAAAAATAAGTGTGTATGTTAAGAGCATTTGGGATAAGCGTGCGCTTTATTTTCAGTGTGTATCATGATTTATTGACGGCAGGGTTGTCCTAAAATCACTCAGTTGTTGAATTTTGAAACCGATATTTTCAGTATTTCTGATGTTTAAATTTGAAAAGTCAGTGGAATCTAGTGGAGTATGCCATTTGACATTTTCTATTGAATAAAAAAAATAATTATTTAGAATACGTCCACTCTTATGGAATATAGTGGTATTTCACTCAATTTGAAGTTGAGATAATGAGCGTGTAAAATAAACTGTCGTCTACGTCTTCAGTCTTCACACAAAGAAAATATTACCAAGTGAACACGTAAACACAACGTAAATTTACGTAAACCTAAATGTTTTCACTGGTTTAGGTAAATAATTAAAAATTGGTGAAAACAACGCAACAGCTTAAAGGCTGGATTCTCTTTGACCAAGCGTCAAATATTTGTCACTTTTTGACAGATAATAATTTGGTCAAAGATAATTGTTTGTCACTCTTCAATTTTTTTATGTGACAAACACGGACAAACAACAATCATGATGTCAAATAAATTTGACCATTATGTCAGAAGGTCAAATATTTGACCATTGGTCAAAGAGTGTACTACAGACTTAATAAAATGCGAATAATTAATCTTGGGTAAAAATTTGTATGGAGTTTTTGATATTGATATTGTTGATTCAAGGTATCCGATTTTAGGTAAATGATGACTTCTGTGCAGGTACTCAAAAGCCGGTAAATCACTTTTACCACAAACTTTTACCTAAAAGTACCTTCCCGCACAGAAGGGCTGATTTGCGTCAACAATACGCATATTTTTGTTTTCTGTGTTCGCTTCGTCTTTTGCAGGGATACCAGATGTGCAGATTTGTCTGCAAAACGCAGATTTTTAGAGTCCGTGGGCAGATTTTTATTGATTTGCAGATATTCACAGATTTTCCATAGTTTCTGCAGATTTTTGTCAGAATCTCCTTATATTTGCGCAGTTTTTCTCAAAATGTGTGCAGATTTTTACAGACTTTTACCAGCGCGAGCGAAATTTTTTCGAATCACGAATAGATTTTTGTCAGATTTCAAGCAGATTTTTCCGGTTTTTCGAGCAGTTGCAGACATTTTTCGAAAACATCTGGCATCTCTGGTCTTTTGTGAATAACGAATAATAAGCAACATAAACATAAACAACCTGCTGTAAAGAAAGAAACGATAAGAAACGATTTATGTATCCTTAAAATACGTAAATTTTCCAAAATATAAACAGAATGCCAGGTAAAGTTAAAGTAAAAATTCTCGCGGGCCGCAATTTGCCGGTTATGGACAGAGGAAGTGATACTACTGACGCTTTTGTTGAAATAAAATTAGGATCTACGACTCATAAAACAGATGTATGCAGAAAAAGCTTGAATCCTGTTTGGAATTCCGATTGGTATAGATTTGAGGTATGTTTAATATAGTTATATTTACATCGTACTTGTGCATTTATGAATATAAACGTTTTTTTGGTACCGTTTAGGTCGACGATTCTGATTTGCAAGACGAACCTTTGCAAGTTCGTTTAATGGACTATGATACATACTCAGCGAATGATGCAATTGGTAAAGTGTATATTAACTTAAGTCCTCTATTGCAGTAAGTGCGTTGAGATCAATTGATATAAATGATTATTTATTTATTGCCATTTTTAGTTCTCTTTCAACGGATAAGCCTACACAAACCAGTAATCTTGGGAAAGGTTCGGTAATGTCTGGGTGGATTCCAGTATACGACACGATGAACGGTGTTCGAGGTAATTTTCAGTTGTTTTCCGAAATAGTAGCTAATCATTAAGAAGGGACCCCTTAATGATTAGCTACTATTAATCATTGAGGGGGGCTCCATCTTAGGATTTTACGGAATCCTAAGATGGAGCCACAAAACTATTATATGAAAGTTTCGACAGCACAAGAGCGCGTGCTCCCGGGTGGCGGATGGGAGCTAAGGGAGATGATGAGAGTCAGATACCTATGTTGTAGTCTTTCCTACTCTGATCTCGGCGATCTCCTATGTGAGAAAGTTTCTTAATGATATGAATTAACACTAAAGAATTTTTCTCACACGTGGACCAGACCACAGTGCAAGCTTTTTTCTTGTCTATATCCATGAATGCATTACAGTTCCACATGATACTTCATCACTTATAAGATAAAATGAAATAATGCTTTTATTCTTTTCTGGCAGTGAGACTCTTATGCATTTATGGATGGATTGTACTGCCGCTCCAAGCATAACTGTCCCAGCGTCCATAAGGTTTGCACAGAATATGGGACAGTTATGCTTGGAGCGGCAGTGTAGTGAAAAGTGAAATAAAACTCTTCACTTTTTACTGTTAGTTCCATGTGCTAATATGCAAAGTTGTAATTTTGTATGTAGTATTATTTAGTAAATGTGTACGTGGTTTCTTTATCAACAACATCGTTCGTGTATACATTGGGGTGGGACAAAAAATAAATCCTATGGGGCCATTCCTAAACCACGTGGTCATAAAGAGGGGGACGGGGGGGGTTTGTCAACAGACCACGGAAGACCACGCACGGTGGTGGTGGGGTAAACGAAATGACCACGTGGTCTTGTTTCCTGAATTATGATTTATTGTTGCCACCAAGTCATGAATGAAGATTTGCATTTTAGAAATATAGAATGTACTATAAGCTTAATAATAAAAATGTAAAAATTTGAATGAATTTTTGGCACTTGACAAATGAAAAGACCACGTGGGGGGGGGGGGGGGGGTTGGCCAAAAGACCATGAAAGACCACGGGGAGGGGGGGGTTGTACACGGGGTATAAAAACTGATCAAAACATGACCACGTGGTTTAGGAACGGCCAGTAGCTCCCATGCACTTTTCGTGTTCCTTATGGGTCCTGTAGCAGCCGTGTAACTTTTCAGATCGCTCGGGAAAACTATGTTTTTGCGCCTGATTTTTGGGGTTTCCATACGGTTTTATATGGGACGATCCACTTTTCCACTCCTTAACTCACTCCTACAGATTTATCGATGCATGATGTTTGTGGTGGGTTTTCCCGGAAAAGGCTCTTCCGGGGACCGTTGGGGGCTGCAGGGGTTATTCGCCCCAAGCTGATTGAATGTCTGACGAACGGCTCACCATTGAATTTTACTAGCAATACTGCTGCAGCATGCTGCTGTTGCAAATTCAATCATGTGATATCGTGTAGCATGTATCTTGGAGGCTTCTACTACTATGGCTTTCACTACCATGAGCAAAAATAGGCGTCGTAGCGCCTTGCGGTTTTCGGATGAGTTTTGCCCAGGAAAATTTCCTGCAGGTGTCATGTGTCGATGTGTTTTTGGGAGTCAACTGGACATCTCTAGAGAAAAAGTTGTGAAGGGGTCGATTTTCCCATATAAAGTCGTATGGAAACTTTAGGGGTCGGGCGCAGGGATATGGTTCCACCGATCGATCTGAGGGGTGCACGGTTGTTGTGGGGCCCATGGGGAGCACGAAAAGTGCATGGGAGCGAAAAAATAACACCATTGCTTCTTTCCCATATAACCGTGTCCCAGTCTAATATACCATGGAACGGGGTGAAATTGATCAATTTTTATAACAATTTCCAATTAACTAGCTTCATGTATATTTTTTCCGAAATAGTATAATTTTAAAACAAGTACTGGTATGTGCTCCAGTAAACCTCTATGGCTATTGGTGAAATTTCTGTCGTCTACTTCATGAAATAAACTCGATAATTCTATAAGGTAAATTGGGGTGAAATTGATCACCATTGAAATCCATACATTCTTTTGGCAATGTGCTTTTTTATGCTAAAAATAAATGATGATTTCTGTATTGAAAAATATCGTTTGCAGCTAGCTTGGAAACGAAAATAACGATATTTTAGGTTAAAATTTGTTTATTTTGGTTCACGAGCTGCTTGTTGCTAAATTTGCTCCTATTTGATCGTCGTTAGACCGATTTCAATTCGGTTTGTTGCAAAAGCTCAAAAACTAGCTCTGAAATTAAAATCTTTGTTGTTTCCTGCGAATTCATCAGTATTTCTTTAATGGTATAGAATGATCATTGTTGAAAATTACATTTCTGAGCTTTTATCAAACTTCACTCACTTCTCCAAATTTAACGTAATTAACTCTCAACTGAGATTACTTTAAGTATATTCAATACTTTTTTTTGTTATTTGGAAACTTGAGTTAGAAGAATTTTTCGAAAATATGAAAAATTGCATCGGGCATGCAAGGGTTAACTTTGACAGGTATATGAATCATGCAAAAGTTGCGTTTAAGGTCACGTTAACATTGTCTTGTGTTGAAAGAGCAATATCTTTTGATTAGAATATTTTATCACGAATTTTCAGGTGCTCAAAGTCACCCCACTGATCAATTTCACCCCTTTTAACGGTACATTTGTTTTTTTTTTCTTTTTGTTTTTTTTTATGATAACTTCCACGATTTTATTCCGAATTCCATAGGGGCCATCCACATTCCACGTGAACAGATTTTAGACGATTTTGATATAAATTCTAAAAATTTGGTATGGACCGTGGACATTACACATACCCCCCTACCCAAAGCTGTCCACGTGGTATGTGGATGGCCCCATAATGAAACATCGGGTTTAGATATCTAGATATGTGTTGAATTCACCAACACAGCCAAATTTGATCAAGGAGGCGCAGTTCTTCGTTTTCAAAACTAAGTATTATTTTATCAATATGTTTGTTTTTGTTTATCAATTAGCATTTGTTATTATTATTATACTGCTGTTTTAATTTTTATTACTGTTATTATTATAATTGTTATGAGAGACAATTCGCGCCGAATGTCCGATGATCGAATATCGACCATTTTTGATTTGAATGAATCTTTGCACACGTATTTGGCTTAGCAAACTGAGTATTTTCCACAGATGGAGAGATTTTGTACACCCATGAGTTATATTCTAAAAGAGCGTATGGCTTTTGGCATAGGTTTTATTCGAAACATTGTAGTCCAGAAACCGTTGGTTTGTATAGAAAAACTGTCTGAGAATGAGTTGTAGGGAATTAAAAATGCATCATAAAAAAAATATACACCGTACAAAAAAAAATATATATGACCAAAAAAAAAATTAAAAATAAACATTAAATTTCAATTTAAAAAAAAGAGTTGATTTTTTTTTTCAAATAAACTTGACGTTTATACGCACCCTGGGCTTGGTGGTTAGCCTATAGGGCGCGTACTCCCGGGTGGCGGATGGGAGTGGGAGATGAAAAGAGTTGGCCATCTGTTACTTTTCCTTTTTCCTATTATGACTTCTCTTGGCTATCTCCTATTCAATTCTTCTACTTCTACTTATTAAAATATGCTCTTATTTTACAAAAGGCTAGTTTTGAAGAATGGATCTCACACGTGGATCAAACCACCGTTTTGTTGTTTTTGTTTTTCGCTTTTTTTCTTTTTTTTCTCTCTTTTTTTTCTTTCTATATTGTTTTTCTTTTTTTTTTCTACTTTTCCTTAGAAATAAATCGTCGGTTAGATTCGGTGTTGGCGCGGCTTAAAATTTTGCAATTTTGAGTTTTCGATGGCAAACGATGCTAAATACGATTAAATTTTATCTCACAAAGACCCGTTTTAAAATTCACAAAAAATCCAGAGTTTTGAGGAGATGTGCCTTTAAATTCAAATTTAAAATGTTCTAAAAAGACCACAAAATGAGATTACAACTCGTATAACTTGCTCATTATCGACCTGAACAGGTTTAATTAAAATAGGAAGTCTTAAAATTTAAAGTTTTCACGGAAATGAAAAAAGTTTTCGACGTTGATTTTCAAAAACGGTTTACTTGAAACTGTGAGTTTTGAGTTGTTGAGTTCATAAAAATATACAAAATATATTTTGTTGATTTCATACTGACATTACTGAAGTCTTTCTATATGCAGGGAATAGCGCGTAAAAACGCATAAATTCCTAAATCCGCGTAGAAAAAGCGTAGAAAAACGGCGTAAGGGGAGACATTAGGCCTCTGTCATACTGGATGCCGACCCGGGCGGTTGGGCGGGATTCTTGCCGCGGGTAAATAAACAGCCGTAAGTAGAGCTGTTCATTGGCCTACGGCAGGAGTTTCGCCCGATCGCTCGCGTTGGCGTTCGGCCTGGCAGAGGCCTTAGTGTACCATTATTCATTATATTCTTTTTTCTCTTTTCTCTTCTTCTATACAAAAATGAGTCAGACATTATTATTTTTATTATTGTTATTTTAATATTATTATTATTTTGATCAAATTTTGTAAATGCATTACAAGTGCATACATCCCAACCAATGTCTTATAATGTATGGCTAGTGATTTACTCGAAATGAGATAGTGGAAGTTGTGTGGTGCACAAGCGACATAACTTGTCGCTGCCTTGTCCCTCGTTAGTACTCGCTTATAATTGAGTACTGCCAACACTGTACACTTCGGTCGGTTCCCTTCTCGCAGCATTCTGGCATTGTGTAGCGAGCGTTCGGATTGGTAAGTCATGTCCCGTCCAAAATATCATCAGACTCTCGTTGTCGGGTGATCTTATAGTCGTGAGCATTATCACGCTCGGTGGAGCTAAGGGCACGTCACATTGGCGATCCTGCCGGGATAATTCTTCAGGAATTATTATTATTTAGTAATCAAAAGAAAAACGAATATAAGATCACTCGGCTCGGGATAAGGTATAGTGTGAAAAAGTGTAGAGTTGTCTGAAATGAGAGAGGCATAGGCATAATACCTGCCGGAGACAAGAGGGCGTTTTTCGATAATCGCCAGAGTATAATGAGAGATTATGGCGTGTTGGGATGACCGCCTGAGTAAGAGAATCTGGCGTTTTGGGATAACCGCTTGAATAAGAGAGAATGGCGTGTCGGGATAACCGCCAAAACAAAAGAGAATGGCGTTGAGAGCACGGCGTGTCGGGATGACCGCCTGAACAAAAAGAGGGAGAGGAAGAGAGATTATGGCGTGTTGGGATAACCGCCTGAGTGAGACAATCTGGCGTGTTGGGATAACCGCTTGAATAAGAGAGAATGGCGTGTCGGGATAACCGCCCGAGAGAGAGAAAATGGCGTGTCGGGATAACCGCCAGAGAGAGGGAAAAAAAAATTGACAAACGAGAAGTATAACGTACTTATGCTTGGTTTTTTTCTTTTTGGTTATTGTCCCACAGATAAATTAATTGTCAAAAACAATGTCGGCCCCAGGTAGATACGTACGTATTAACCAGCCAACCGGAGATGACTTCGGAAGTGAAAATTATAATGCGACTTACGGTGAACCATCAAATGTCGGAAGATTCGTTCGCGCTCCCTCTTACTAGGTCGATTACGCAGTGAACAACATCGACGAGCCCGACGACCATCAATTCGACAGTTACAAAATCACGGTTGATCCAGACAGTGAGATGCAGGCGTTGAGACAACAGGTCGCCGAGTTACAGAAAGTGGTTTCGGAAATCTCTGGGAAAAGATGTTGACGGGAATCCAGAGACGATGACACGGATAACAGTTGGAACTGTGAGACGTCTTTGATGCGTGCACCAGGTGGGAACTCGAGCATCAGATGGGACCAGATTAAGCCATTTCCCAAAAATGTCCCTGCGAATCGGATGTGGGAGGAGTGGTCGAAATACATTGAGAACTTCGAACTTGCGGCTTCATTATCGAACGCCACTGATCCGGTGCGCTGATCGCAACTGCTATTCCTATCCATGGGCGAGGAGCTACAAGCTATCGTTCGAGCATCCCAGTTGAAGCCGAGCTTGAACGATAAGCAGTGCTATGCTACGTTTATCAAAAATATCGAGAGTCATCTACGATCCATGACTGATACGACGGCCGAGCATGAGCACTTTTCTTCTATGCATCAGGAAAAAAGTGAATCGGTCATGGCTTTCCACGCTAGGCTCATGGACAAGGTTCGCCTCTGTCGCTATGATCCAAAGGACCAGGAACGCTTCGTGCGTGCTCAACTTCTTAAAGGGATGTCCAATCGAGAGCTAGCCAGGACGGCAAGAACTTTTGGTCACGTGACAACTTTTATCGTCCAGTCAGCAACGCGAGACGAGGCGTATCAGCGAGAAATTACCCCAGCAGCGGATGGCGAGGATACAACAATAAATCAAGTACGGGGACGAATAAGCAAGGCACCGTTGAAAAGAGAAGCTGAGGCCGAACGGGCTGGTAACTCCCGTAGCAAACAGTTCCGCTCTAACAGGGATCCCCCGAGAGGTCGTCGAGATCGCTGCTCTAGATGTTACGGTAGAGCACATTGGAATCGACCTTGTCCTGCGCTCAAACTCAAATGTTATTCGTGTGGTCAAATGGGTCACTTTTCCGCAGTTTGCCGACAAAAGCGTATCAATGCCGTCCAAGAAAGGCAGACTCCTCGCGATGATGTTGTAGATTCTAAGAGAGAAGAGGTAAACTAAGCTTGTTTGGTTAAATTGATCACAATGAATTGAAAGTTTTCCATGTTTAAGTACACTTATGTATATTTATTTATCTCCTTTATTTTTCTTGTTAGCTTAATGCACTTTCTCTCGAAGACGTACTGGTTGAATGCCGCGTCGGGTCTTCGAGTGGTATCACATTCTTGATTGACTCGGGGGCGGATGTAAATTTCGTAGGTGGTAATGACTGGCAGCGTCTGCGAGAGGAATATGAATTAGGAACGGTTGACTTGGAATTTATTGGAATTGGTTCAGGAAGAGGGCTGCGAGCCTACGCTACACATGTGCCAATGGTAGTCGATTCTGCATCCAGAGCGAATATACAAGCGGCGAGGTCGACAAACTCTGTGGTAGCCAATTTCCTTGTCGTAAAAGAAGGAAAGCGATCACTTCTCGGCAGATCAACAGCGAGTGACCTGAAGTTGTTAGCTATCAGGCCTCAAATTAATGAGTGTAGAGAAGTCAAGAACGAAATTTTTCCCAAGATGCCGGGTGTCAAAATAAGGTTTAGTGTTGATAAAACAATCCCACCAACGCGAAATGCTTACTACATCATTCCTGCTGCTTATCGCGAGGGCGCTCGACGTCGACTTTTGGAGACGGAAGCGAATGGAATCATCGAAAGAGTAACTTCTGCGCCGGAGTGGATCAGCGGCATGTCTGCTGTGGCGAAAGGCAAGGACGACTTTCGCCTAGTGGTCAACATGCGTGCACCGAATCGGGCTATAAAACGCGAATACTTTCGCCTACCACTCCTGGATGAAATGAAGGTGAAACTGCATGGGTCAAAGTATTTCACGAAGCTCGACTTGAAAAGCGCATACTATCACCTGGAACTATGCAACGAGTCACGTGACCTAACAACATTTCTAGTAGAGAACGGGATGTTCAGATTTACACGTCTGATGTTTGGGGTAAATTGTGCTCCTGAAATATTCCAACGTGAAATGACGAGAATTCTGGAAGGAGTTGAAAACAAAATTGTTTATATCGACGACATACTGGTCTTCGCAAATAGCTTAGAATTGCATAAAACTGTTGCTCAAATCCTTCAGATTCTCAGATACAATAATCTGACTGAATGATTCAAAGTGTGAGTTCGATAAAACTCGTATCACGTTTCTTGGTCACGAGCTGGACCAAAATGGGTTTCACATTGAGGAGAGCAAGATTCAAGCTATTAAAAAATTCCGAAGACCTTCCACAACTTCAGAACTCCGCAGCTTTTTAGGATTAGCATCATACGTGAGTTCCTACATCCGGAATTTTGGGGAAATATCTAACCCGTTGTGAACGGTAGCAGGATCCAAAACTTGGAGTTGGGGCGAGCAGCAAGAGAGATCTTTCAACATGTTGAAAGAACAAATAATTCGATGTACCGTGTCGTTAGGATACTTTTCGGGCCGTGAAAATACGGTGTTGTATACGGACGCGTCACCAAATGCTCTTGGAGCAGTACTAGTTCAAGAAAGCGAAGGTTCCAGTCCACGTATAATTAGTTTCGCGTCCAAAGCTTTAACTCCAACAGAGAAAAAGTACGCACAAAATCAGCGAGAGGCTCTCGGTGCGGTCTGGGCGGTAGAACACTTCTCCTATTTCTTGTTAGGAAGGCATTTCACCCTACGAACCGATGCGAAAGGCGTTGCATTTATTTTTAACCGGCTACGTGAAAACACTAAGCGAGCCCTGACACGAGCAGACGGCTGGGCATTGCGGCTTAGTCCTTATGATTACAGCATAGAATATGTTAAAGGCCAAGTAAACATTGCCGACCCATCTTCTCGTTTATATCAGGGGAATGGGAAGTCGCGACTATAGAAGCTAACACCGTTAGTTTCTTGACCGAGGATGAAATCAGAGCATGTACGGAGAACGATGAAATACTTCAACAGGTAATATGTTCACTACAACACTAGGAAAGTCATTAATAAGTAGTAAATTCCGTTAGGGTTTCAAAGCACTAGAATCCGGTAGCTGGCCGAGGATGCTGAAAAGATTTCAGGCGGTGTCAGATGACCTATCGGTCGAGGACGGCATACTAACGAAGCTTGGCTGTGCCGTAATCCCGGAAAATTTACGCCAGAAGGCTCTAGAAGTTGCCCATGCTGGGCATCCGATGGCTGCGAAACTAAAAAGTATATTGCGGGAACGCGTATGGTGGCCTGGGATGGCGACAGATGCAACGAAATGGGTTGAGTCTTGCAAAATTTGTGCATTAAATGGCAGACCGGAAAGACCTACCCCGATGCAACGATGTTTTGCTCCAAAGTCAGTGTGGGAAACGATTGCCCTCGATTTTAACGGCCCATATGCTAGGTTTGGTGGCATCTCAATCCTAGTGGTTATTGACTACAGATCTCGTTACGCAATTGCTAGACCTGTTAAATCCACTAGTTTTGAGTATACGAAGAAAGTACTCGATGAAGTGTTCGGCAAAGAAGGTTTTCCTAAAGCAATTAAATCCGACAACGGGCCACCGTTCAACAGCGATCAATATAAAGTCTATTGCAATGAGAGGGGCATCCAAACTATTTTTTCTACACCATTCTTCCCGCAGCAAAACGGCTTGGTCGAGAATTTTATGAAGGTAGTAAATAAGGTGATGTCAGCTGCACTGGCTAACGGTAGCCACTTCAATGAAGAACTGCAAGCGGCAGTACATTCTTATAATGCGGCTGCTCACACAATAACCAAAGTGCCACCAGAGGAGGTTTTATCTGGAAGAAAAATTCACCGGGGACTACCCTTGTTGGATCGTGGAAAAGCAAACATCGATGAGCAACTTTTAGATAAGAGAGATGCTGAAGCAAAAATACAGTCGAAGTTCCATGAAGATGCTCGACGCTACGCTAAACCTAGCAGTGTTCGCCTTGGTGATACTGTCGTAGTTGAACGGCAAGCGAGATCTAAAGGTGACACTCGATTCTATTCTAGACAACACACTGCTGTCCAAGAAAATAACGGTAGTTTGGTTCTGTGCGATGAAAGTGTAAACCTTTCGAGACGCCACATTACTCAGACCAAGAAAGTGCATCGCTGGCGGAGTTTGAAACCGAAAAGTTCTTCAGACACCAATCAGGAAACCATGTCTAATCGACCGTCGAGAAATAAGCGAGCCCCGATCCGTCTATCTGATTATGTTTAGGCAGTGTTTTTATGTGGTTACTGGAACCGGCAGGATTCAGGTGATCTGGAATAAATAAACCATTCTTTTTTTTGATAAATTATTTCAAACTCACCTCTGTTTTATGCTATTTGAAAGGCTTTTTTTTCCTTCTCAAAAGCAAAGTGCAACTTTTTTTATCGAGTTGCTGCGATTGTGCAAAAGTTGTTGATTTTTTGCTCTTTGACGTTTCCCATGGAAACATAAAAAGAGAGAGAAAGGAGCACGAAAGAAGAAAAAATTCTTCGCGAAGTTTCGTGTGGTTTATAAGGCATTACAAGGCGTTACTAATTCTAGTATACTGCACGCTAGCAAAAAAGTACTCAGAATTAGATTTGTTCCGATCGATTTTAGCATTTTACGGGAGAAGCTAGAAGTGAGTAAATAACTAATGAATACTGGTGTTGATTCAGTTGACTAGTGAGTACATGACTTCCGCCGTAATGCTGTTGTGTATGAGTGACGCTTAATCATTGGCTAGGAAACGAAAATTCAATAAGGCCCGTGATTAAAACTAACTTGCACTGAGTGCCAATATAACACTTTTTTTTCCTCTTTTTTTTTGAGAGAGGAGAGGAAAGATGTGTGGTGCACAAGCGACATAACTTGTCGCTGCCTTGTCCCTCGTTAGTACTCACTTATAATTGAGTACTGCCAACACTGTACACTTCGGTCGGTTCCCTTCTCGCAGCATTCTGGCATTGTGTAGCGAGCGTTCGGATTGGTAAGTCATGTCCCGTCCAAAATATCATCAGACTCTCGTTGTCGGGTGATCTTATAGTCGTGAGCATTATCACGCTCGGTGGAGCTAAGGGCACGTCACAGAAGTGCTTGAGGTTTGCACGATATCATGTTTAATTACAATGATTCGTGCAAAAATCTAGTATTGCCGTTCTGTCTTAAATCAGTAAGTTGGACAATACTGTTTTGATCCGCCTGATCGCTTTATTCTTCCATCTTCACTATTCTACAAGTATAGCATGGACGGTGTATACACTGGAGATCTGGCCCTAGGCCCCCTTCTATACTACACAATTACAATTACAATAAACTTGACGTTAATACGCAACTTTAAAAAAAAGTCCAGAATGGAGAAATGAAAAATATTCTACCATAAGATTATTTTGTTATGAAAATTCTAATTCAAACATTTTTTAAAATTCTTGTATTCTGATGATTTTAAAAGATGCAGAGTCATTTTGAATCAAAAAGCTTTTGATAGTTATCATTCTAAAGAAATCGGTCCAGCAAAAACCTTACGTTCATTGGAATGCTTGATCAAAAATATACAATTCATTCTTTGACAACAAAACGATTGGATAAATAACTCAGGTGCTGTACCTTAGCCTACCTTCACTTTCCCCCTTGCCGAATGTTTTATAAAAAAATATGTTTGTCGTGCAACACTACTTACTTGTTTACTAATAATAACTGTTTGTAAAGTACGCTACCAATATCCTATAATATCTGTTTTCGTATATAAATACGGTTGCACTTCTCTAGAAGTGTTAGTAACAGTTTGCATTTTGTGAAGATGAATAAAGTGAAAATAGAATACACCAAACCCAAGTGCTGTAAACCCCTTTCTGATCATCGGTGCTCATCAAGCTTACGCAAATTAAACGAAAACGTTATTGCAACATTAAAAATATTGAACTGTCAAGCTCATTTTAATACGTCTTTATCAATTTTTGATTCGTGTAGATTATATTGTATCGAAGTGAAAGCTGATTTTGATCTCGAAGAGCATCCACACAATTCATTCATGGAACCATCAACATCAGGATGTGGAAGAAACATTCTACCGACGGAGTTGCAACCATCTGCATCTGTATACGAATTGGCGGAGATACCATCAATCGTATCATCATATTCTCAAGAAAGCATTCAAAAAGAATACTCCAGAACACAGAAAATTGAGTTATTCAACAGAGGCCTAGCTGGAATCATCGTTTTACCGATATCACTGGCAAAGCTCAATCAGGAAAAATATCCTAAAAAAGTATCTGAACATTACTGGCGGTATGAGAAAAAACATTTTAGATTTTGATGCTGAAGAAGACCTGGATTTATTGAAACCCAAAGTGAGAGACTTCGACGAGCTGATTTTGCAGTTGAAAGAAAAAATTACTGCGCCCGAATGCTCGAGGGAAGATAAAGTAAGAATACTTTCGGTTCTACCGAAATCTTGGAACCAACAAACGATAACAGAACAATTTTAAACAACGGAATACATTGTGAAACAGGCTTGGCGCATATCAGAGGTTAGTGGAATATTGGCTATTCCTGACGTGAGGCTTGGACATGGATTGACCCTGGAAGTAAAAAATGAGGTATTGCAGTTTTATGACAGTGACCAGATCAGTAGAGCCATGCCAGGGCAAAGGGACTACATTATGTAGCTCAACTACACGATCCAAATATTGTTATCTCCGCAAATTTGAACATTGCCCAAGCCGTTTAGATTTTGAAAACATTTTTTCCAAAGAACTTGAGGAACGTTCTGTGAGAGAAATACCTTTCGAACAGTGGATTGCAACAGGTCGATGCAATATAGAGACACTTGTGAAACCAATTGATGAATTTGTAACTTATTTTTGTGAAAAGTTGGAAAAGTTGATAACCCATGATCACATAAAAACTCAACAGTCGACTTACATGAGAGGAGCAAAAAATAATTTGAAAGATGGTGAATTTGTTCTAGTGTGTGATTTCTCAGAATTCTTTTCTTGAGAACCGTTCGCCCAATCGTCTTGTTGTCAAAGAATGAATTGTATACTTTTGATCAAGCATTTCAATGAACGTATGGTTTTCGCTGGAGAGCCACGGGCAAATTAAGAAAAACGTGTATTTTCCTAAATTTTAATAATTTTTCGAGCCTAAATTAGAAATAACCCGAAAACCAATGCCTCTAGAATGTAAACTACCAAGAGCTTTTTGATTTAAAATGACTCTCTGCATCTTTTAAAATCATCAGAATATTTTTTTTTTTTTGAAAAATGTTTGAATTAGAATTTTTATAAAAAAAATCAATCTACCATAAAAAAATTATTTTTCATTTCTCCATCCTGGACTTTTTTTAAAGTTGCGTATTAACATCAAGCTTAAAAAAAATTAAAAAAAAAATTCAACTCTTTTTTTTTAAATTGAAATTTAATGTTTATTTTTAATTTTTTTTGTGCAGTGTATATTATTTTTATGATGCATTTTTAATTCCCTACAATTCTCAGACAGTTTTTCTATACAACCAACGGTTTCTGGGTTACAATGCTTCGAATAAAACCTATGCCAAAAGGCATACGCCCTTTTAGAATGTAACTCTTGGGTGTACAAAATCTCTCCATCTGTGAAAAATGCTCAGTTTGCTAAGCCAAATACGTGTGCAAAGTTTCATTCAAATCAAAAATGGTCGATTAAAATTTCGCGTATTTCCAGGTCATTTGAAATGACTTTGCTCATTTTTATTATTGGTATTACTATCATCATTATTTTTTTTATTATCATCATTATTTTTCAGCATAGTAAACTCAACAAACAAACAGATGCACACACTCACTCACTCATTCTCTCACACTTACACTCACGTATTACCCTTCAGAGATCCTTGCCTTTCCTTATCCTTCCTATCCTTTATTGACTAGTTATAACTTAGGAGTCTTGCCAAGATGCTACCCTAAGAAGACAGTATTTTTGCAACTTGCTCAGGGTTATTCTAGTTAATTACACAGAATTTAATTGACCAGCTGGTTACTGAGGCTGTGATGCCAATCCTTTTATCACTGGTATAGCATGAATGGTGCCTCATAACACCAGTGACCCGGCCCTTGGCACCCTTCTATACCTCACAAATACAAATACAAAAAATTGATTATTTTTCGGATATTTTTCAGATTATTTTCGGAAAGTGTGAAGGTTTAAGGTTTAAGTTGGTTTATTTGACACGTCACGATACATCTTATGCTTTACTGAGCCAGATACAATTCTTATTATGTCTAAGTTAGCAGGAGAAAGAGGGAGGCCATTTTTTTATTTCTCGCGGCCGACTACGAGCTAGTGGGGATTAAAGGTTAGAGGAGGGGAGGTACAATTTTGAATTAAAACTATTCAGCACTTTGTTTTTCAACTGGTAGAACAGTAACAGTGATGTGGCGCAGTTTTGGTCTGAAGTGTTTACATAGATGTTGGCTCTTCGTTTAGTGTCTCCCGCATAGTGGTATTCTGACAAATAGACAAAATAATTTTAAATTTTAATGTCAGCATTTTTCAAAAAACAGTAAAACTGTGTCATATACTGGAGATCCCAGCTTCCCAGAATGTCTCTGACGGGAACGTTCGGTTGTTTTCCTCGGGCCCGAAGGGAATCTATAAGCTCAGACCTAACACCACAGTATTCGGTACACGACCAAACAACATGCTCGATGTCATGGTAGCCATCGCCACAAACGCAGTGATTACTGTCTACAAGCCCTATACGAAAGAAATGCGTGTTTAACGTATAGTTATTGGACATAAGTCTGGACATCACGCGAATGAAGTCCCGACCTACATCCAACCCCTTGAACCATGCTATCGTCGATACCTTAGGAGAAATGGAATGTAGCCACCGTCCCAGTTCATCTGTATCCCATGATGTTTGCCTACTTTTGAGCGTCCTCTGACGCAAAATACTGAAAAATTCATCATAAGCAATTGGTCTATCATAAATATCGCCATCAATAGCACCCACCTTAGCTAAAGAGTCAGCCTTTTCATTGCCCAGAATGGAACAATGAGAAGGGACCCATGCTAAGGTAACCCGGTATTTTTTATCTGTTAAAGCACTTAAAAACCGCCGTATTTTCCCCAGGAAATACGGGGTGTGCTTCACAGGCTTCATCGATCGCAGAGCCTCAGTGGCACTGAGACTGTCTGTGAAGATGAAGTAGTGGTCTATGGGTAGGGTTTCGATGATCCCAAGAGAGTACTGAATGGTAGCAAGTTCTGCGACGTACACGGAAGCAGGAGCATCGAGTTTGTAGGACGCGGTAAAATTTTCGTGAAAAAACCCGAAGCCAGTGGACTCATCTAGATTAGATCCATCAGTGTAAAACCTTTTATCCCAACTAACATGTTTGAATTTATTGGAAAAAATCTTAGGGATCTCTTGCGGTCGCAATTGATCCGGGATACCAGTAATGTCTTGTTTCATGGTGGTGTCGAAGAATATAGCATTATCAGAAGTATCTAAAAGTGTGACATCGAAAGGAGCGTATGAAGAAGGGTTAATATCTTGAGCCATATAGTCAAAATATAAAGTCATAAATCTGGATTGAGATTGAAGGTCGACCAACCTCTCGAAATTTTCAATTACTAATGGGTTCATAACTGTGCATCGAATTAGCAACCGATACGAGAGATTCCAAAATCGATGTTTCAACGGAAGGATACCCGCTAGCACTTCAAGACTCATCGTATGGGTCGACTGCATGCAGCCCAAGGCAATACGCAAACAACGATATTGTATTCTCTCTAGTTTTATAATGTGCGTGTTTGCGGCGGAGCGAAAGCAAAAACAACCGTACTCAAGAACTGACAATATCGTTGTTTGGTATAACCTTAGTAGGTCTCCTGGGTGAGAACCCCACCAGGTTCCGGTAATCGTACGAAGAAAATTAATCCTCTGTTGGCATTTTCGTGTCAGATACCTAATATAACAAGCCCAGGTGCATTTAGAGTCGAACCAGACCCCGAGATATTTAGCAACTAAAACCTGAGTGATCGTTTTACCCGATAGTAGGAGCTGCAGCTGGGCTGGGTTATGCTTCCTAGAAAAAACGACCAACTCAGTTTTCTCCGGGGAGAATTCGATACCCAGCTTGAGAGCCCATTCAGACAAATTGTCTAAGGTATCTTGCTATGGTCCTTGCAGATCGTTAGCCTCGCTTCCAGTAATGGAAACAACGCCATCGTCTGCAAGTTGCCTTAGCGTGCATGAATTTGCAAGACATTTATCGATGTCATTGACGTAAAAATTGTATAAGAGAGGGCTTAAACATGAGCCCTGGGGAAGGCCCATGTAACTAATTCGGGAAGTTGTCGAATCACCATGTGAGAAATACATATGCTTTTCTGACAACAAATTGAGCAAAAAGTTATTCAAATTTGGTAAAAGTCCCTGCGAATGAAGTTTCTCGGTTAAAACTTCTACAGAGACAGAGTCGAAAGCCCCCTTAATGTCCAGGAATGCAGAAGCCATTTGCTCTTTTCGAGCAGAGGCGAGTTGAATTTCAGTAGAAAGCAACGCTAGGCAATCGTTCGTTTCTTTGCCCCGGCGAAAGCCAAATTGAGTATCTGAAAGTAAACCGTTTGTTTCGACCCATTTGTCTAGCCGTAAGAGGATCATTTTCTCCATTAATTTCCGAAGGCAAGAGAGCCTAGCAATCGGCCTTTAAGAATTGTGATCAGAGGCAGGTTTTCCGGGTTTTCGAATAGCAATTCCCCCACCTCCCTCCACTCGTGCGGAACAATGTTTAACTCAAGAAACTTGTTGAACAAGTTCAACAAGCGTCTTTTTGCAGAATCGGGTAGATCCTTCAACAAGTTGAATTTAATTCTATCCAACCCTGGAGCTTTATTGTTGCACGAGAGGAGAGCCATCGAAAATTCCAACATCGAAAATGGAGGCTCTTCCGTAGCTACTAAAAACGCGTCGCGAAAGGTTTTCTGTTCCGGTGCAGAGTCCGGGCAGACCTTTTTGGCAAAATCGAGTATCCAGCGGCCTGAATACTCCTCGCTCTCGTTCGAAACATAACGATTCCGCATGCGTCTGGCCGTGTCCCAAAGAGTGCCCATTGCTGTTTCCCTCGACAACGCGTTTACAAACCGCCGCCAGTATCCGCGTTTTTTCGCTTTGATTAAACTCGTCATCTGCCTATCCAGTACATCGTACTTTCGGAGCAGATCAAGAGTACCGTGTTTTCGGAAGGCCAAATACACCGAGGACCTTTGCGCGTACAGTTCAGAGCACTCTTTGTCCCACCACTTGTTGGGAGGACGCTGTCTAATCGTTACCCCGGGTATCGGTTTCGTCTGAGCTTGAGTCGCGGCGTCGATGATCAAGCCAGAAAGAAAGGCGTATTCTTCCTCCGAGGAAGTTCCTCGTGAGACTCGATGGATTCCACTATGATCGTCTCATATGACTTCCAATCAATATTACGAGTAAGGTCGTATGAAATATTGATTGGGTCCGGGGGAGTTGAACCATTAGCAATTGAGATAACGATTGGGAGATGATCACTACCGTGGGGATCATTGATTACTTTCCACTGGCAATCTAACGCTAGTGATGTCGAGCAGAGGGATAGGTCAAGCACGCTTTCACGAGCTGGAGGATAAGGTATACGTGTCGCTTCCCCAGTATTTAAAAGTGACATATTGAAGTCGTCAATCAAGTTACAGATTAAAGAAGATTGGACGTCGTCGTGATGCGACCCCCATTGCAAACAGTGGGAGTTAAAATCTCCCAATATCAAAAAAGGTGCGGGAAGCAATTCTGCTATATCAGAAAGTTGCCTCTGTTCAATCCGCACGGATGGAGGAATATAAATCGAAGCAAGGCAAAGGTCTTTTCCATTCATATTCGTTTGAATGGCAACGACTTCAATATTCGAGAACGAGGGGAGTTCGATTCTGAAAAAGGAATAGCACTTTTTGATCCCTAAAAGTACCCCTCCACCGTGTGAGTTTCGGTCTCGACGAATTATGTTGAAATCGTGGAAATTAGGTTGGTCATTTGAATTGAGAAAAGTCTCACAGAGCGCAAACGCTTCACAATTGTATGTGTTTATCAAATGAGAAAATAGATCGAATTTGGGGATGATACTTCTGCAATTCCACTGTAATACAGTGATAAAATTCCTAACCTCTTTCGCCGTATTAGTCATCGAAAGATATGATAGCTGAAATGAGGGGCCAAGTTGCTGCTAGTTGCTTCAAAAATGTTTTCACTGTAGGGAGAAGGGCAAGAAGAATGTTTTTAAGGGGATCTGTTATGTTGAATGTTTTGAATACCCAGTCCACAATATCAGAGAAATTTATAAACCCTGTTTCTTTTTTATTCTCTGATCGAGAAATGGGTGCACGAGGGGTTTGGTGCCCCGGGAAGCGGTGGATACTCCTGGTTTGATTTGAAGTTAAAACCGGGAGGTATTTGCTTCGGCATTTCTTCACCGCTTCCTTTTTGTGTTGGCTTATTGGTCATTCCGCTAGGGGTTATCTTACGACCTTTGCGAGAAAGATTAGGAGAGTTAATAATTCTCCTCTTCCTTGTTCCTTCTGGCATGGCATAAGAACACCCTTCGACGGGATCGTCAGATGTACCTTCATCGGTTGGCAAATAGGAAAAGATGTTTCCTGTCGAGGGTGGCTCAGCCCTCTTAAGCATTTCTGCAAAAGAGCGCTTTGATCGTTCCTTGAGGGAACGCTTAATTTTCTCCTCGCGCTGTTTGTACGCGGGACACGCCGAAAGGTCATGCCGGGGACCACCGCAATAAAGGCACTTTTCAGTGTCCTCACTGCAAGCGGTCTCAACGTGATTCCCTCCGCACTTGCTGCAGCGTGCCTTGTTGCAGCAGTAGGTGGCTGTGTGACCCAACTGCTTGCACTTTTGGCAGTGCATGACCCGCGGCACAAACAGGCGTACAGGTAGACGAACCCTGTCCAAACGGATGTAGTTCGGCAGTGCGGATCCGGCAAATGTCACTCGAAAGGACTCCGAAGGAAAGAATTTCTTCTTCCCTTCTTCGATTGATACTGAATGCAATTGCTTGCAATCCAGCACCTTAACACTTTGCATCAGGGGGTTCTTGAAACAGCCCACCCCGTAACGCAAAATGTCTTCGACAGTGAGATTCCCTTCGGTGACCACGCCGTCGATTTCTACATCCATGGCAGGGATGTACACGCGATACTCTCTCGTGGAGAGCTCGTGGCAAGCAATTGCGTTTGCTTGCTTCAAGCTGTTCACGACAACTCGCAGTTTGTTCGGTTTCACTTTCGTAATTTCAGTGACGTCCGAAAAATCTTTTGCCAGGTCCTTGCCGATTTGAAAAATATTCAATGGCTTTTTAATTGGCCTGAAAAAAACTACGAAAGGACCGCCATTGGCATCTGGGTAAGCTTTTGCCCGTACCGGGACCTTCGGTACTGGGCTAGGTACAGGGGAAGGCAGGGGGGAACAGCAGGGGGAGATTTCGATCTCTTCCCCATTTGTTTCCACATCCAGGAATAGTTCCATCTGGGTGCTGTCCATTTTTGCGGGAGCGTTCAGCTCTACCGCACGTTACCTATAAATATGCGTATATAGGGGGGGTCAAATAATTTTTGTAAAATGTGAAAACAATTTTCCAAAATAAGATGTGTTGAATAGAAAAAAAGACTATTGTATTGAGAAAAAAATATATATAAAAAAATAAAAATAATAAAAACAAATGTGAATACTTCACCAGACTTTTCGAATTTTGACCTACGCGCCCCACTGGCTGATAGTTGGGTTGATCCAGTAGGTGGCAGGAATCGCAATCAGTCTCCTTCAGCTGAGCCAGCACCAGGGACTAACCAACGGCTGGTGGTGCGGGAAGTTTCCTTCGGCAGCTGAACGATTGATATAGTACTGCACTGGCAGCACAAACGACATGTGACCGTCTACACACAATGCACAGTAACCACACCGCTAGGGTATAGTCGGCGCCCAGCGGCGCGGGGGGTTTGCTCCAACTACTGAACGGCTTTTGATTTGACTCCAGTATCGGTACCGGAAACACAAGTAGCACGTGTATCATTTGGAGACAATGCACAGTCTTCTGTGCCACAAGAAGTAACCAGCGCCCGGCGGCGCGAGAATTTGCTTCGACTGCTGGACGTCTATTGTATACTTCACTATACCGAAAAAACAAGCCACGCGCGCACCAAACGGTATTGTTTGTTCGAGCGAGCAAAGAATAACGGAGCTGTGTTCAAATGCTTCCTATCGCAACGGTAGCAGAGAAGCGAATGGGAAAGTGCGAAGTGCACGGGTATTTTAGCTATTGATTAAGGAATATTTGAAAATATATTTTCCAGGCCGTGGACTATATTTAGGTGAATACGCTGTTGACAGCGTTTTTCACGAAACCATGTTTTTTCAACTGGTGGTAAGTTTTTCTCAGCATCTACTAGACCGATTTGGCTAAAATTTTGTTCTAGCATGTAAAATGGATTACTAAACTTGTTACATAGCATGAATGGTGCCTCATAACACCAGTGACCCGGCCCACTATGGTCGGAATCGTGAAATTTCACGACAAAAATCTGTAAGTCGGAAACCATAGATGCTAGAGATTTCTTGTCTTCTAGAAAGTTACTCTACTAAGAGGAATCTATCTTTTGGTAGGACTGGTTACTAGGGTGGTCCTATTGTACTCAAAATAAAAATTGTAACTTTTTTATCTTATGACATAGATCAATATTGTCTTCCACAAAATTGTAGCTAATTTAATTTCATGAAACTTTGTTAAAAAAAATATTGCTCTACCTCGTTTTTTCACTGTTTTAGGGCAATTTTTCTAAATTCATCCGGGGTGGGTCTGAAAAAAATACACTATTATTGCTCTAGTTTTTCAGCTTTATTCGGATTTTAAAGCGGTGTTCGAGTGACTTTTAGGGCGTGAATAACTGCATATTTTGACACTAATAGATAATTGCTAACTTTTCAGAGAAAAAAGTTACAGGTATTTTTTCGCTCTAAAATGGCAGTTTTTGGAGGCACCATACTTCCTTGTTTGCACATATATGCAACAACAACACGTTTAGGATGAAAGTACATAGTTTCACCTTCAAAATCTAATGTGTAGAATCAGTCAACTTTTGTTCCCTTTAGGGTTGAAATGCATTCAAAAACTTGGAGTTTTCACACAAAAATTTGCTAAACTACCATTCAAAACCATCTAGTTATTCCAATTCGATTTTGATTTGAAAAATTCGTTCGAGTGACTTTTGGGGCATGAAAAAGTGCTTATTTTGATGTCAATAAATAGTTTCCAATGCTCGTTGAAAACAAATTATCGTTGTTTTCATATTGAAAAATGGCATTTTTATAGGGTTCTCTACATATTCAAATATATACAAACCCAAATTGTTTTTATATTAATCCAAGTACTCTTTCCACTCAATCGTAGACCTTTGAATATATTTTCTTTTTCTGGCAGATCTAGTTGCAAGAATGGGATCTGAAGAATGCATAGCACGATAAAAAACATCCGTAAAATTCGCAGCTCTAGATTTTTTTCCGGCGTGAAATTGGCGATCGTTCTGATAATGTTTGTTTCAGAGCCTTATTCACCCATAAATCCCGTTGAAAGGGGTAGACTTGCCATGATCCTGGTAGAATGTGCTAAAATTTTATGAAGTGTCGCAGGCATGGGATATCAGCCGTATAGGTTCACGTACATATTGAATGTCACGTCACAAAACTTATCGAAGTCCGCTATATCTATTTGTGTAATTACACAAAAAATGGGCAACCAATTTAATCGATTATTTTTTAACTGGCTGAAACATTGCACGGGTTTTCCTATAGACTAAAAACACCATTTCTTGCTATAAGATTTTGTTTGAGTCATCAAAATAACTACAAAAAATCTATAAATTGAATATCTAAAAAAAAAGCTTTATTTTTTAAGGACAAAATTATTATCTACAACTTTGCCGGAGATACTATACCGATCAATCAAACCGTTTAAATGCTAGAAACATTTTTAATCATTTATAGACACTCGAATGCACAAAATGTTATCTTTAGCTTACAGGAACACCAGTGCAATGTATCAAAAATGATAGTAAAAAAAAATAATAAAAAATTATAAAGTTTCATGAAATCAAATTAGCTACAATTTTGTGGAAGACAAAATTACTCTATTTCATAAGATAAAAAGTTACAATTTTTATTTTGAGTACAATAGGACCATCCTAGTAACCAGTCATACCAAAAGATAGATTCCTCTTAGTAGAGTAACTTTCTATAATACATGAAATCTCTAGCATTTATGGTTTCCGACTCACATATTTTTGTCGTGAAATTTCACGATTTCGACCATAGTGCGGCCCTTGGCCCCCTTCTATATATCACAAATACAAATATATCACAAATACAAATACGAAAAAGTGATTTATTTTCGAATGTTCAGAAGAGTGTGAAGTGCACGGGTATTTTAGATATTGATTGAGGAATATTTAAAATATATTTTCCAGGCCGTGGACTATATTTAGGTGAATATTAGGCTGTTGACAGCGTTTTTCACGAAACCGTGTTTTTCCAATTGGTTGTAAGTTTTTCTCAGCATCTACTAAACCGATTTGGCTGAAATTTTGTTCTAGCATGTAAAAATGTTACATGGTCGTTTTTCTATATCTGATTGTTGCAATCAGGGATGTTATATGCTCACGTCAAGTGCACAAAGAGTCAACTTTCCGTTTTTCACATTGAGAAGAACGCCTGAAGGCGTTGAGAAACTCACCAGCACAAAGTGAAATGACGCGAACGAAAAAAGAGAAATGATGGTGCACAATTTCACTCTTTGTTTCTCTTTGTACTGAGAAATTGGTTACTTCGCTTGCCGCGAGCGCTAGAGCATGAAACAAAAATACAAGCTACTCTAATCTCTATAATCTTTCATAGTAATGTGGTAATTACCACTGTCAAAGGCAATGTGTTTATGACCGGGAATTACTGTGTCTAAAATTCTCGTGTGTTTTGGGTTTGACATTACATCAATATTATATTTTTGTTTTGTTACAATATTATTCAAAAACAGTATAGGTAACTTTCATTACCTATTAAAAGATATTGTTTTTTTTACCCTTCCCGCGGGGGCGTTTTCCAACCTCATCAATTGATTTACACGTTGTACTCAGTGATGCCATATTTGCATCTGTATTTTGAGGATCAAAAAATCTTGTCACTTTGATAAAATTTCGAAAAGCTTGTTTGACATATATCATGATTCGTTCATTCATACGCTCACGCGAAGCATATAAAAATAATATACAGGTTTCGAAATGGTCAAGGTAGAAACACTTTTCACTGCGATAATCGTTTTTTTTCCTCTGACGGTGGCTAAATACATTCATGAACAAACATGTCAAACGAGTACTCGCTATCACGACGTTTTTTTACCTCGAACGTATTTTGACATTCACGAGCAAAAGCCTACTGTGACGCACGCTAAGAAAGCGAAATAAAATGAAAGTGTTGACTGTTTTCAAGCCTGATAATAAAACAAGCCTTGCAACATTTAAGTTCATTTTTTTTACTGTATCAAGAAGTTTAATTTGCGATCAAGAAAACCAAAAAAATCTGTATAAATCTGTATTATTTCCAGAAATCTGTAATCTGTATATGAAGATATCTGTATGGATAATACGTAAAAAATCTGTATAAATACAGATAAAATTGCACATGTGGCATCACTGGTTGGACTAAGTACACCAGCGCTAGTGGAAGAATGTGAGATTGATTTTACACTCGAAAAATACCAATACCAATAACCAGTGCATCACACAAACCAAAGCGAGCTTCACAAAGTTCCGCAAAGAGCAACTTTGTGTAGAGGAACAATTTACTTTCTCTTTGTGTAGGTTTCTAAATCTCCTGTGCACTCAGCGCAAGAAAGAAGTCAAAGCAACAAAGAGAAGAGCACACGACTTGAAAACAGAGCAGCGAGTTAGAATTTCACTTTCCTCTTTTTTCCTCTGAGGAGAAACCATCCCTGGTTGCAATGTTTCATGAATTTTAAAATAGTGATTTTCCATTAAAAAAGTTTTTACTAAAAAGGTCGCCATTTTAGCAATTTTTGGAATTTTTCAAAACGGCTATATAACAAGTTAGATAATCCATTTTTACATGCTGAAAAAAAATTCAGCCAAATCGCTTCAGTAGATGCTGAGAAAAACGTACCACCAGTTGAAAAACATGGTTTCGAGAAAAACGTTGCCAACAGTCTAATACTCACTAAATTTGTATCCACGTCATGCAAATTACATCTCCAAATGTACCTTAGTAGCCAAAATACCCAAACATATCACTTTACTTGAAACATCCGAAAAAAATCACGAAAACTTTTTCCAGAATAGGGTCCCCCGTTAAACTTGGATTAGAGAAATGTTCGATAATCTTTAACCTCTTAAACAAATTAATTCTTAGAACTCATATACAATGGGTACTTATACCTTTTACTGCAAATAAAGATGGAAATGGTCGGCGTGCGAGCAGACCGACTCAAGCACCATTTTCAAGAAATTGAGTTAATAACACCAGTCGGTGTGAAAATTAATCTATCTTTCAGGAAAAAAAAAACCGAAATCATTTCAACAGTTCATTTCACAAAAAATCCTGTAGCAGCTTGCAGAAAACATATAGGGTGGTTGAATTATGAACGCCGATTAGTCGAAATAATGTTCTTGGCGAGTTCGGGTTCTTGCCTGTTGAGGTTACTGTTCAAATGTATATTAAAATTAAAGTAGCAATGAGGATAGGCTCGTGAGTCATTTATGAACCGGTTCATAAAAAAGGCAAACGAATGAATGGCTCACCAAAAAGAACCATGGTTTTTTGAGCGCACCAAAACTGATGGTTCGCCCGAGACCCAAGTTTACCGAAACAACACAAGCATGAGTCGTATGAGTCGGTTCGCAATGGTGATTGAGCGGTTCAGAGCCGCTCTTGGCAAAGAGCCCTAAGCAGCAGTGAACAACGTATACAAAACTATGTTTTAAGTATTATTTTAGAGATCAAAAACTTTCAAACAAATCCAGGGATTTTCGAATCATGCATGAGCGTTTATAAAGGGAGCCCGTAGACCGGGGTAGAACCCGATGTTTAAGGATATGATAAGCGATTGTATAACAATTCCACGAAAACCATTATCCCGAGACCAGTTTCCCCGAAAGATATTTTATGTACTAATTCTCCGAAACTTATTTCAGCGAATGTATCATTACCCCGAAAAATATATTTCCCCTAATGTACCACTTACCCGAAAAATAGTTTTTGAATGAACTTTTTTCGCGAAAACCGCAGTGAAAAAGGTTCATTGCACGGTTCTTTTGTTCACACGAAGTACTAAGACTTCGGTTTAAAACATACGTTGTCTAAGATGTATGCTGTCCTTACTAACTATCGCTCGCTCGGACTAAATAAGGAGATCACACCCACGAAAACGAACATTTGACATTTGGCTACCTTAAGAGAGTCATAGTTGATCCCACCGTTAAACCGCGCTTGCTTGAATTTCTTCACGTTGACATTCAGAGCACTGGGCAGAAATCACATTGTGTCAACACCTGCGGAGGCCATCACAATGCTTTGTTTTAATTAGACAGTCGGATTCCCTCAGCCGTGCTAGTTCGGAATTGACTGTTTATCGATGAATACGGGCCAAGCCGGGAAGCGTTTGAACTCGGGCCGACGAGCGAACAAACGGGTGGCCCACACCACCACACGGCCGGACGCCCCAGAGTGCGTTGAGGCAGAAGCGGCGGCAGGCCCACGATGCGACACCCACGCAGAGCGGGAGCACGCGCAGAGCCCCAACCCGAAAGTCCCGTAGCCTGAGTCATCCCAGTCTTCAGAACACATCATTATCTCGAAGTTACGGTTCTAATTTGCCGACTTCTCTTACCTACATCGATCTATCGACTGAAGACTCTAAACCTTGGAGACCTGTTCGGATTCAGTACAAGCTGTTGAGAGTTTGCGCGCCCCAGTCTTCGATTTTCAAGGTTCAAGAACGGAATATCGACACAGCAGATTAATATCATGCTCTACCAGCCTGTCCAACCATATCTCTTTATGAAAGACTTTCTTGGCTAGTATGACTGGTAAACAGAAAAGAAAACTCTTTCGATATCTCTTGTTGGCTTCTCGAAGGAAAGAAATAATGTTGCCATGATTACAAAGGCGCAACCCCTTCTGGTCTGCACGCCAATGCTTACGTATACTCAACAGGCTCCGGAATTGTAAGTGGATTCCCTTTCGCTGGTTTAATATATGAGCCGTTGCGGAACAGAGTGGTCTAAAGACCATTTTTTTCGAAAATAAGTTTTTTGCATAAACCGCATCTACTCAAAAAGCTGAAGTTGGGAAATTAGGAAAATTTCGAAAAATCGAAATTTGCAGCTGATTTATACCGTGTTGAAATTTCGACCAAAACAGAATGGCCATTCTGTTTCGGAACAGAGTGGTCTATGTACATACATCGGTGTAATACCATCATGTAACACGTAACATGTTGCTTATATTACATGTGATAAGTAACATGTCACTTGTTTTGTACATGTCACACGGGATATGTAACATGTTACACGTTTAGTAACACGAAAAATGTAACATTTGAAATATTATGTAATAAGTAACATGTTGTGTTACATGCAATGTTACACGTGACATCTTACATGTGACAGCCTATATGTATCATATAACATGTGACACTAGCCATTTTATACGAGTTACCGTCATTTTCTTTGTCATTAACCAGGTTTGTGTACATAGACCTCTCTGTTCCGAAACGGTTCGAGGATTCCAGTGAATATATGTATGAAGTCAGAGTGGTCTATATACATTGGTGAGATAAAATCACTTATTACGCAAAGAAACTGTTAATTTTATATATTCCCATGTTAAATCACTTCGTAACCTTGATATTAAAACATTTTGTTTGAAAGAATCCGGCGAACAAAATTTTATTCAGAGATTTTTCGAAAATTGCTTCTCCTGAAAAATTTGCTCGATGGCACATAGACCAATCTGTTCCGCAACGGCTCATATACTAGTGGATCTTGCATCACCCTAGGAAAACGAACGAACCTATACAGAGGTGATTTCTGCGAGGGGCCGACTCGCCCTGAATCATCTAGGAGATCATTACAAGCGTGTCAATTAAAATGTTGCTCGAAGGATAATATGTACAACAGGTCACCATTTTCAAACAAATATTGTATTTAGAAACAATATTTTTAAAAAATAGTTTACGTTAGATTTTTGTGCACAATTCCTAGCATGCATTGTTCCTCACATATAAATTGTATTTTTTCGAGAATTCGATTTCGGGGAAATGTTACACTCGGGAATTGGATTTCGGGGAAATGTTACATTCCGGGAAATGATTTTCGGGAAAATGTTATATCCGGAAAAACGGTACATTCGGGGATATATCATTCGGGGTAATAACATTCGGGAAATTGAATTTCGGGTTTATTCTCAGGCTCCCCGACCTTACCCTTCCTTACGTTAACTCTGCAATACTGACTTCCTCGTGACCCTCTTATGAAAAACCTGTGCAAAAGGGGCACAGTTGAAACCTCCCCAAAGAACATATATATAAATGGCGATACTTGGCAGGGGAACAAGGTTTGGTATAGTAGAGTAATGAGAAAGGAATACACTACACATACAAGCACGGACAAAAATAATAAGCAGCATATCACTTACTTTTATAGTGGTATTGCTAATGACAGGGTGGCCAGCAAACCGGGAAAAAGCCGGGAATTCGAAAATGAGTCGGGAAAACCGGGAAGAAGCCGGGAATTCCAATACTAAACCGGGAAATTTATCATGTTTATTTTAAACATTATTTTTCATTTACTACATGCTTGGGATCTGTTCTATTAGTTCAACGCGCTTTACATTTTCTGCTATTTCACAAAAACTGGAAGACTCAAGAAACCATTTAGTTGGTCTCGGGGTAAGATGCTGGAATAACAAGCCAGTCGTCATATGTTAGAATCTCGGCTAAGAGAGACGACCGTCAGAGTCAATAGCATCCTAGCGCTAGCCCCGCAATTGTTCTGTACACTAACAGCTTGTTTTTCTCTAATTTGTCTTCCTTCTCATTCGCACTGATTAGGGCTTCAACAGTAAGTGGCGATCAAACATCAAAACAATCACCACTTTACAGGATCAACGTCTAATGTCTTTTATGTCTGAGTTTGTTTCTAAGTTATGTACCGAATTATTCATAATTGATGTAAAAATATTCTTTGAAAAGAAACAAGATTTGAATCTTAGGTTACAAATCGCCAACAAAAACCTACAAAGCCCAGGGAAGGTTAAACTTCAAATTACTAGAAAATATTTTGAAGGCCAGAAGAGAAGTCAGGAATGATTCCAATCAGGCTTTATATGTTAACTTAAAATAGGCAAAAACTAAACTATGATAAAAAATATCTAAAACCTAAAACAAGTAACGCCTCCACCAGTGACTGGATCTGGGTTCGAATCCCAACGCCATAGGTATCGATGGTTGTGTGATGACGTTATGCACACACAATCAACCAAAACTGATCTAGATTCAATCCTCCGGAAATTTTCTGAGGCGAAAAATCTCTGGGTTCTACTATCGCATGGGAAAGTGAAGCCGTGGGCGCCAGTCCGTTAATCAACGGGTCGTTTGTTAAGATTCTAGTTGGAGTCGCCTCCCTGGGTGTCAGGGATTGACACAATAATGGCGAAAAGAGACCGACGGAATAAAAGCAAAAATAAAAAAAATCGTAACCTAACCCATTCCCGGCGGGTGATACCATATGGCATTGCCTGACATTAAAACTTTGATTTGAGTTCAACAATTATACTTGAAAATTTGCACGATGAAACTATGCAGCATCATTAGAGAATAGATTGATGTTTAATATGCAATACAGTTTATGTTAATTTTGCATATAGTTGATTAGTAATCAAAGTTTAAAGTTCATTGTTTGAGGTAAAACGGATTGTTCACCACGGAGAATGGGTTGAACTTAAATCCGCATGAGAAAATGTCTTGAGGCCAGGAATTTCAGAAATTGATTTTAAATAATTTGCGTTTTTAAAGATCAGAGGCAATGAAAATAATTTTCAATTGAAATCAAAATTTATGATATTGTATTCTAGAGGCTTAGAAATGCAAAGCCTGTCTTTGTTTTTTTCTTCTCAAATTGCTTGCATACCTCTTTTAAAATCAGAAAGACAAATTTATCAAATAAAAAAGTCAAAACTATACACATAGTCAACATAGCGAAAATTATTCGTCTAAAATAAACCTGGAACAATATCACGTAAGGATAACAATGATATCAAATTAGTCCTTTCTATATTGACGAGGCAATAACTGAGCCTCAAGAGATTCTCAAGAAAACGGAAAGAAATATTTTGAACGACAGAAATACACACACAATTGTTTATAATTCAGCTCACAATTGCCATAAAACGTTTACAGAGACTAGAAAAAGATAAAAAATATGTTCAAATGTTTCTAAAGTTCTTCGATAAAAGTCAGCAATCAGATTTTAATTTAAAGTCAGAAAAGCACAAAAAAACATTAGAATATCAATTATGTTATAAAAGTAATAAATTCAATTTTTTAAATAGATTTTTGTTGAAAATTATGAAATTTAGAACGCGGATTCAGAAAACACAAAACAAGCTTCTTATTTAGCTCAAAAACGCAAAAATTGTTTTTAAGTAGCAATAAAATTGTATTGAAGCCTAAAAGAAACTAACAACATCAATTTAAAATCAATTTCAAAACTGAATCTAGGAAAGTGTGTGCACACCAGAAAATGGGTAATAATTAGGTTGAAAAATGCAAAAACTTATTCTTTAACAAATTTAAAATTGCCAGAAATGGCTATCATTGCAGATTCAGACAAGACGAAAAACTATTTCGATTCGGGGTCAAAAAAATGTGCTCTAACTATTTTAAAAACTCTGAAAAATAACTGGAATGTTTCTTCTCATTCACTAAAAATGACTATGAAAAAGTTATCAGGAAACAAGAAAAATAAATATTAAAAATTTTTTAAAGTCAATTCGATAAAAAATTTTGAAGACAATTCAATTTAAAATTAAGTTTAAAAAAAATGATGTCAGAAAAAAGGAGTTTAGCTAAAAAATGCTAAATTTTAGTCTGACGAGAAATCAGAAAAAGAAACCATAGAAAAGATTCCAAATTGAATTTAAAAAAATCCACAATCATATTTGAAATTCAATTTAGAACAAGCGGAAAATGAATTTTCATATTTTATTTAAGCACTTTGAATAAGGCCAAATTCCGAAACAAAGCTTAAAAAAAAACAATGGATGAAATTTCTCAAGGCTTGAAATGATAGAAAATGATTTCATAGATTTGTCGTTTCCGAAGCTCAACAGCAGCTAAAACAATTTTGAATTAAATTCCAAATTTGTGAATATATATATATATATATAGTATATATATATATAGTAAATATATATATAGTATATATATATATTATATATATATATATATATATATATATATATATATATATATATATATATATATATATTATATATTATATATATATATATATATATATATATATATATATATATATATATATATATATATATATATATATATATATATATATATATATATATATATATATATATATATATAATATATATATATATATATATATATATATATAGTATATATATATATATATATATATAATATATAATATTGAATTATATATATATTGAAGGTTTATATATATATATATATATTGAAGGTTTGAAAAAGCAGAAACCAGCTCTACAAAACGCCGCAAATCTCTACTAGATAGTGCAGAAAGTTACAAATATCGCTTTAGTTAACCAGTTTAATTAAACCAGTAAATAGTTTACGTAGGTCTAAAATGACAGAAAATTGTTACAAAAAACGGTTCAGAAAAATTAAAAATTTATGTGAGAATATTCTGAAACATGAAGCACAAATTGATTCTAAATTATATCTTGATTTTAGCTAAATGAAATTATGAAAATTTTTAGAGAATGACATTTTCTGCACGTTACATGTTTCGAAAAGCCCTAAGTGCCCCTTTCTACTAGACACAAGATAATTATTATTTATTTATTTATTTCTAATTTTAATTTATAGGAGTAGATGTAGTAATGAAGATAGAAAATTAAACTAACTGAAAATATGATTGTAGAAACTACGAAAAATATAGTTCAGCAGGTGGGACTTGAACCCACAACTTCCAATTTATTTATTTCGTCAAACAAAAGTAGACTACATATTTTTCAAACTAACTTACATGCTATATGCTATTTATACTAGTGGGAGCAAAAAAAAGAGTGTATACATAATTGAATAATAATTTCTTCACTTGACGGATTATTACAATGAATGTTTTCTATCGATTTAAATTGCGCATTGAGTTGAAATATTGTTTTAATTTAGTTCTCGACATAGAAAAGTCAATTGTTTCACAGTGTTGGTTATACACTAACATCATTTGATTAATTGGCCCGTATTTAGCATAATTGTTTCGTTGATGATTTAAAGAAAACAAAGTCCGAGTTCGTAAATTTCTAGAAGGTACATAAAGATTGAGTTTTGATAATATTTCGGGTGAATCGACACGTTGAGATACGATATCGTTAACAAATGACATAATTGCGAATTCACGACGGGCTTTTAATGATTGGATGTCAATAAGTCTGCAGCGTTCGTCATATGATGGTAGGGGAAATGACGTCCATCGTAGATTACGAAGTGCATATAACAGGAATTGTTTTTGCACTGATTCTATTCTGTTTACATGTGTTGCAGAAAACGGAGACCATACAGTGCTACAGTATTCTAAAAGTGACCTGACATAAGAATTATAAAGTGTTTTTATTGTGTATGGATCTTGGAAATTATAGCAGAAACGTTTTATAAAACTGAGCATGTTACTAGCCTTATTAATAATTGTATTGTAGTGATCAGTGAATGTTAATTTTGAGTCGAGTATGACTCCTAGGTCCCTAACTCGTTCACTTTTCTCTACTACCTGATCTCCTAAGGAAATCATATTGCTTGGCATGTTTCTTTTTCTGCCAAAAGCCATCGAACTACATTTTTTAACGTTTAGCTGAAGAAGGCTTTTTTTACACCAAATGTAAAAATATTTTATCTCGTTACGAAAAAATATTTACATCATCAGCGTTTTTAATTTCAATGAAAAGTTTAATATCGTCGGCATAAATAAGAATTTTTACATGTTTTAGAATAAAGGAAATGTCGTTTACAAATGATATAAATAGTAGAGGGCCCAAGTGAGAGCCTTGAGGAACTCCTGAGGTTACCTGAATAGGTTTCGATATTCTACCTTTAAATTTGACTGTTTGTTGACGATCTGTCAAATACGATTCAATCCATTTGAGTAATTGTGGATGAATTCCAATTTTCCGTAACTTGAAGAGAAGCAGGGGTATATCAATGCGATCGAAAGCTTTACTGAAGTCAGTATATAAGGTTTCAACATAATTACCTTTATCCATTGCGTTCAAAGAGAAGTTAATAAACTCGAGTAAGTTAGTTGTTGTTGAGCGCCCTTTGAAAAAACCGTGTTGCGTTGGGGTAATTCTATTTTTTATTTGGTGGAATAACTTTTTGTTTATTATTGCTTCAAAAAGCTTAGGTATACAGGAAAGAATGACTATGCCTCGATAGTTGCTAATGTCGGTTTTTTTTCCAGATTTGAACACAGGCACTAGATATGAGTTTTTCCAGAATTTCGGGAAGCAACCGGATTCCAGCGACATATTGAAAATCAAGAACAGTGGCGAAGTTAGCTCTTTAGCTAAATGTTTCATGAATGCTGGCGGAATTCCGTCTGGTCCCGGACCTTAAGACGCATCCAGCGCTTTTAAAGTATCTTCGATTTCGCGTGCGCTGACATGTTCAATATTGAAATAGTTGGGAAACTCAGGAAAGTTGGTGAAGAATGTATAGTCACGATCAGATTCGGAGAAAGTTGTATAATTTTGTTGAAAAAAATCAGCAAATAGATCAGAGATGTATGCCGGGTTCTCTTCAACTTTGTCATGCAGTTGCATTTTTGAAGGAAAATTTTCAGATTTTAACTTTGATTTAACATATTTGAAAAAAATTTTTGGACAGGATTTGATTTCAAGCTCAGTCTTTAATGTGAACTCTTCAAACGCGTTACTAATGGCATCGTTTAATTCGCCGCAAATGTTAAGATAAGTTGTTAAAGCATCACGATTTTTATGAGTTTTGTATTTTTTATGTGCTTTTTGTTTTTGGTTTTTTAAGTTTTTAATTTGTCTATTGTACCAGACTGGGTATTTGGAATTGCCATGACGTCTTATTCTTTTCAATGGTATTTCGCTAATAAATAAATCAGATAATATGTTATAAAAATTTTCTATAGCCGAATCGACGTCTCCGTCTTCAAACAATACATCTTGCCAGTTGATAATATTTAGTTTATGTTTTAATTCATCTTCGAATTCATATTCGTCAGGTCTTTTATTCACATGCACAAATAAAGAGAACTCTATTGCTGTATGATAAACTTCGTTCTTCCATAATGGTTGTAATGAATTCGTCACACAAAAGTCTTCACTAATGTTGGACATTAACAGATCTAGATAACAATTTTGTCCATTTTTCACATGATTTATTTGATTAAGACCAAGACTAGAGGTTTTATCAAAAAGAAGTTGCAGCGTTTCATTTTCGCCAATAATAGGAAGTAAAATGCTATGGTTATCGATGTCCGGAATAAAATCAATGTTGCGTTGGTTAAAATCACCGTATATGTGGAGTTTTACTTCAGGTAACAGCTTAGATGCAATATTTTCAACAACATGAAGAAACTTTTCAAAGATTTCATTCCGCGCATTATTTGGAGGGAAATTGACAGAGACAAATACGTGTGTCTCTCCTGCTAGTTCTGCTTTCACCCAAACATGTTCGAACTCTTTAAACTGAATGGTGTCGATAAGCGCTGAATTAAAGTCTACTGACACCGCAATCAACACACCACCACCGGATTTCATTTCAGATAATTGATAGTTACGGTCATTTCTATAGACATTATATCGGCAACCGAAGACTTCTTCGCTGCGAACACCCTCATCCCAGCTGGTTTCGGTTGCTAAAATAACAGAAAATGAACAGGATAGTACATTTTTTTGAATTTCGTTAATTTTGTGAGCGCCTCGCATGCGGTTAAAATTTTGGCAATATACAGAGATCTCGGTAGTGGTGGGGTGTTCGAGTGTAGAAGCTAAAGAATGAGAGTCATTATTAACAGAAGTGTTTACCAGAGCAGAGCAGGTCGCGTCATTTCCTACATCTCTAGGTTGAACAAAATTATCACCAGCAACGGTCCTCTGATGAGTGAGTCAATTGCGTTGAAGACACGAGTGCCTAGATGAGCACGCAATGCATTGTGAAGTAGGAAGGTGTGCAGGATCGCTGATCATCTGGGGTTGAGAAAGTGAAAACTCGTCGTTCGCCGGGTATGGGTTAAGAGTTTCGCCTCTTTGAAATTGAATCGTAGGAATGAAGTTAGATTGAGGTCTGGAGAATCGGTCTTTCGCTGCTGCAAGAAGCACTCTGTCAGGTGGTAACAGTTGATTTGCATGGAAACGATTAGAGTTGGTGTGTTGTTGATTATTGTAGGAGTTGGTGACGTTATTCTGTTGCCTGTTGGCCATGTTATAGTTGGGGCTATTGTTATTAATACCAGATAATACCTCGTTTGGGATTTACACAGTGGGCCGAGTTGCATTCCTCAGTCATGAAAAGTCGAAAAATCAACAGCAAGTAGATGTTGGCCGAAGTAGTTAGCACTTTTCAAGTTTTGAAATGAAATAATGATATTGAAAACAAAATTCTCTCACAAATTTATTTTGTCAAAGAATAAACGTGGTTGAACTTAAATATTTTGCGTTTTAAAACCGGAAAAAACATCAATTTCTAACCGGGAAAACCAGGAAAAACCGGGAATTTGAAATTGGAAATCTTCTGGCCACCCTGTAATGATACAAGTGCGGGATATAGCCGAGAACCGAGAAATGTCACAATAGACTAAACTTGGAAGCTATTTATTTTTTGAAAATCATTATTGGTAGTTGTTATGTTGAATCACAACTGATTGTTTTTTTTTCGATTCACATAGGGTAGGGGAGGGTAATTTCGGCGTACTGGTATTTTCGGCCTATTCTCAGCATTTTCAGTCACATTTACCTGCACAAATAATTTATCGCCAGAAAACAAATGCAACAGCATTCTTTAGTTTGATGGCTACAAGCTTTAATAGTTTTCTTCCGGAAAACACCATTATGTAATTGCTTTTGGCAAGTTTTACAAATCAATGTCACGTTGCTCACTATTTTTATGCAGCTTCCTGCTAGGCTGAAAAATTAGAAGCTGCCGTATACGGAGGACAATTACCAAGGGACATAGGTTGAATACTTCCTTGCCGACGTTAATGAGATAGAGCAATACCAACATATTTATTACATTTTTTATACTCGAAAACCTCTGAGTGCAAATTTTCAAAGTAATCGGTTTAGTAGTTTCTGAAGAAATAGACAGACAAACAACGATGCCTACTATAATTCAAATTTTTCAACGAAACCTTTTGACACTCCTGTCAATTTTCAACGCCTACTACAGCTTAAAGTTTTTCTTCAATAATCACAGCATAACTTGAAATACACTTCCTACCTACCACTTGATTATATAACTTTTATTGAAACAAAACAAGTCTAAGCCTTTTTCAAAGCTTCGACTTGTTTGGTTATGCAAAATGCTTATAGCTAGGCAAAATATCTAAACCTACGAAGTACCATTAAAATTTCAGAGCCTAAAACCAATAACTGGTTCGGTGTGTATAAATTTCGGCCGTTTTAACATGAAATGGACATAACTCAAAAATGCCACCAACGATTTTTTCAAAAATTTATCCGGAGATGGAGAACATCATAACGAACA
The DNA here is from genome assembly GCF_029784165.1 of Wyeomyia smithii. NCBI lineage: Eukaryota > Metazoa > Arthropoda > Insecta > Diptera > Culicidae > Wyeomyia > Wyeomyia smithii. Next base: position 166,439,043 of record NC_073696.1, on the reverse strand, counting down.
AACTGGCGTTCACTGTTTTGATGGTATTTTTTGTTTGATAATAACGGTCTGTGGGAGCACCGTGTACCGGTAACCCCATATTTATTTGTCGACGAAAGCTATAAGACTTTTGAAGAATATTTATAAAGAAATTGGTTATGAGCAGAATCGCGCCAAATGATTTGCAAATACGTGAAAATTTAATCGACCATTTTTGATTTGAATGAACTTCGCACACGTATTTGGCTTTTTTCACAGATGGAGCATTTTTCACAGATGGAGCGATTTTTTACACCCATGAGTTATATTCTAAAAAGGCGTATGCTTTTTGGTATAGGTTTTATTCGAAGCATTTTAGCCCAAAAAACCGTTGGTTGTATAGAAGAACTGTCTGAGAATGAGTTGTAGGGAACTAAAAATGCACCATAAAAAATATACACTGTACAAAAAAAATTCTGACCAAAAAAAAAAATTAAAAAAAACATTAAATTTTAATTTAAAAAAAAGAGTTGAATTTTTTTTAAATTTGTTTTCAAAGAAACTTGATGTTAATACGTAACTTAAAAAAAAAGTCCAGGATGGAGAAGTGAAAAACATTTTTTTATGATAGATCAATTTTTTTTATAAAAATTATAATTCAAACATTTTTCAAAATATTTGTATTCTGATGATTTTAAAAGATGCAGAGAGTCATTTTGAATCGAAAAGCTCTTGGTAGTTAACTTTCTAAAGGCATCGGTTTTCGAGTTATTTGAAAAATTAGTAATATTTAGGAATATAAACGTTTTTCTTAATTTGTCCGTGGTTCTTCAGCAAAAATCATACGTTCATTGGATCAAACTTATTTTCAAAGAGCACATTGAGAGTATACAAGCCAAGTGCATCAAATAAACGAGATGTTTATATCCTCTCATTAACAGGTATTCTAAACTTTGTTTAAAGAACAAACTTTTGATTTACAAACAAATTTTTAGACCAGCGATGCTTTATGCTGTACCGATCTGGTCAAGTTGCTGTTCAACAAGGAAGAAAACGCTCCAAAGGATTCAGAATAAAATTCTGAAAATGATTTTAAAGCGTCCTCCTTGGTTTGGTACACTCGAATTACATAGACTTACTGGTGTTGAACCATTAGAAGCTATGTGAAATAAAATTATTAACAATTTTCGACAAAAATCGTTGCAATCCTCAATTGCTACGATAAGCTCTCTTTATAGCCAATAAGTTAGCATTTAAGTTAGTTGTAAGTTTACTTTCCTTTCTTGACAAGTAGGTTTAAATCCCTACGAATGATAAGTCCTAATTGCGAAAGCAAACAAATCCTAACAATTAAAATTACAAATTACTAACAGTGTTGAGAAGTCACCATTTGTGATTGGACACACATACTCATTGTTTACTAATATTTATCATAAATACTTAAGCTATTAACAAATCCCCCTCTTAAAAAAAAATACGTTCATTGGAACGCTTGATCAAAAATATACAATTCATGCGAACGGTTCGAAAAGAGTTAAAATGTTTCAAGTGATATATATATATATATATATATATATATATATATATATATATATATATATATATATATATATATATATATATATATATATATATATATATATATATATATATATATATATATATATATATATATATATATATATATATATATATATATATATATATATATATATATATATATATATATATATATAATATATATATATATATATATATATATATATATATATATATATATATTATATATATATATATAGTATATATATATATATATATTTTATATATAGTTTATATATATATATATATATATATATATATATATATATATATATATATATATATATATATATATATATATATATATATATATATATATATATATATATATATATATATATATATATATATATATATATATATATATATATATATATATATATATATATATATATATATATATATATATATATATATATATATATATATATATATATATATATATATATATATATATATATATATATATATATATATATATATATATATATATATATATATATATATTATATATATATATATATATATATATATATATATATATATATATATATATATATATATATATATATATATATATATATATATATATTTATATATATATATATATATATATATATATATATATATATATATATATATATATATATGTATATATATATATATATATTTTTTTTTTTTGTTT